>NW_027141369.1:6810178-7119732 GCF_036365525.1 Heterodontus francisci | reverse complement strand
CTGTCTCTCTCTCGCCATCTGATCACCTTTGAAGAGAAAGAACCTTTATCTTAACAACCTTAATAAAAGTGCGTCCCTCAGCATGTAGTCCTGGACCTTGGAATGTGCCAGTCTGCAAAACTCGGTCGTGGACAACTTTTTGCGCTGCAAGACCAGCAGATTTCGTGCAGACCAAAGAGTGTCTATCACCAAATTGATGGTCCTCCAGCAGCAGGGAAATGGACCGGGTCCGGAGGGACACGATGTTCAAATCTCTGGACAAGGGCGGGAAAAATGTACCCAACGTGGCCCTCATCCTGATGACCGCCTTCGTGTGCGGCTGCATCAAGCTGTGTGTAGATCCCCAGTACGCAAACTGCAAGTGTCACTACGTGCTGAGGTTCTATCTGTCCCCGGTGTTGCGAAGGATGGGCCTGGTCACATTGCCGCGGAACGCTCCATGCAGTTGGGCGGTGCCGTACCACCTATCCTTCGTGGAGCAGTTTCTGCGGGAAAACACTTTTGACCACCGATCCATCAGGCAGTGGTCTGCACGGAATGTCCTCAAGGCCCTACGGGAAAAGGAAACGGTGGATCATGTCGGATGGTTCCCCGAGCAGACCGTCAAAGTCATTTGGCGGAATGCCTCATCACCAGAACTTTCAAACAAGCACCAAGACGTAGCTTGGCTGGTGGTGAGAAGGGCCCTCCCCGTCAGATCCTTCATGCACACCCGAAGTCTCGCCCCTCCGCACAATGCCCCCTCGTTGGCTGTGATGGGGAAGAGACGGTCGCCCACCTCCTCCTGGAATGTGCCTTTGCAAAGCGGGTGTGGAAAGAGATGCAATGGTTTTTGTCAAGGTTCATCCCAAGCAGCTCTGTAACACAGGGGTCTGTGCTCTCCGGGCTGTTCCCAGGGACGCACACCGAGACAAACATCTACTGCTGCTGGAGGACTATCAATTCGGTGAAAGACGCCCTTTGGTCTGCCCGAAACTTGCTGGTCTTCCAGTGCAAAGAGTTGTCCACCACCGAATGTTGCAGACTGGCACATTCCAAGGTCCAGGACTACGTGCTGAGGGACGCACTGAAGCTTGGGGCAGCCGCAGCAAAGGCTCAATGTGGAAAGACCACAGTGTAAGGTTCCCCCACCAAGCTGGACTGAGGGGCTGGATCAAGGGGAAACCCCTCGAACTGCATCGTTAATATTCTCAATTTCTCAATTGCTGTCAATGTAAAGCTGTAATTGACATGACAATTGTGAAACAGAAGGGTTGGGAAGAAACTCATGACAGTATTGAAGGAAACTGATCTCCCTTGCAATGTTTGTATTTTTTGGTGCTGTTTGGAAACTGTTTGGCAATGTAATTTTTACAGATTTTTATGAATAAAGTATATTTTGGAAATAAAAAATAAAGTAAGGTTCCTCCCACCAAGCTGAATTGAGGGGCAGGATCCATGGGAAACCCGTTGAACTGTTTTGTTGATATTTTCTTTTGCTGTAAATGTGAAACTGTAATTGGCATAACAATAGTGAAATGGAAGGGTTGTGAAGAAACTCATGATAGTATGGAAGGAAACTGATCTTCCTTGCAATGTTTGTATTTTTTGGTGCTGTTTGAAACTGTTTGGCAATGTAATTTTTGCAGATTTTTATGAATAAAGTATATTTTGGAAATAAAAAAAAAAGTTCAAAGCAATACAGTGGTTTTTGTCATGGTTTATTCCAAGCAGCTTGATAACACAGGAGTCTGTGCTCGATAGACTGTTCCCAGGGACGCACACTGATACAAACATCAACTGCTTGGAGGACTATCAATTCAGCGGGAGATGCCTTTTGGTTTGCCAGAAACTTGCTGGTCTTCCAGTGCAAAGAGTTGTCTGTGACGGAATGTTGCAGACTGGCACGTTTCAAGGTCCAGGACTACGTGCTGACGTGCTGAGGGATGCACTTAAGCTTGGGGCAGCCGCAGCAAAGGCTCAATGGGGAAAGGCCACAGTGTAAGGTCCCCCCACCAAGCTGAACTGAGGGGCTGGATCCATGGGAAACCCCTCGAACTGTATCGGGAAAATTCTGTGTGCTGTAAATGTAAAATGACAATGAAATGGAAGAGTTGTGAGGCAACTCATGATTGTATAGAAGGAAACTGATCACCTTTGCACTGTTTGTATTTTTTGACTTGATGCTGTTTTAAACTGTTTGGGAATGTAATTTTTACAGATTTTTATGAATAAAGTATATTTTGGAAATAAAGAAAAAAGTTCTCCCAGGATGAGGCTAACCTATTGTACTGTGGGTTTGCTGATGCCTGCGATGTCTTCAAATGTGGGATACTCAACTGCAGAATTTGTGATAGTTGGGGGTCTGCTTTTGCACTCACCCCTGATTATATGAATCAAAAATAGAATTTACTCGCTGTTGCTGGACAGTGTTTCTGCTCCCAAATATTTTTTGCTATAAACACTCCTGCTCGTTTCTTCGCAGCTCCAAGTACGCACTTCTCCACCTCAATGCTTGGACTTAGCTGGCAGGGGAGAGACCGTGATCAGTGGCGTTTGATAATGCAGGTGCTGTTTTTGTGTTTTTTTGGGGGTGGGAGGTGGTTTCAGCACCGTATTTAGGGCATTCCGCCCTTTGGGATTAAAGATCTACCGTGGTGGTGGTTTCCCTGTCAGTTGAGGATTTAGTACTTGTCCCAGGAAAACGTCAAGTAAAAATGGCTGCAACCAACACCAGAGATCCAGGCCAGGGGGTGCGTAACACCGTTAGGGTAGCGGTGAAAGATAGTGAAGGAGGTGCACCCATCGACTGCGCCTACTTCATTAAGAATTTTGTTTTTCCAAAATATACTTTATTCATAAAAATCTGGAAAAAACACTGCAGCCTCACAGCTCCAGCGACCCGGGTTCAGTTCTGGGTACTGCCTGTGTGGAGTTTGCAAGTTCTCCCTGTGACCTCGTGGGTTTCCGCCGGGTGCTCTGTTTTCCTCCCACAGCCAAAGACTTGCAGGTTGATAGGTAAATTGGCCATTGTACATTGCCCCGAGTGTAGGTAGGTGGTCGCAGAATTGAGGGAAGGTGGGGATGTGGTAGGGAATATGGGATTAATGTCGGATTAGTGTAAATGGGTGGTTGGTGGTCAGCACATACTCGGTGGGCCAAAGGGCCTGTTTTAGTGCTGTATCTCTCCATGACTCTATGACATTTCAAAAAGTGTGAAATAAATCAGTTTTCTTTAATAGAGGAGTGAGTTGCCTCACAACCCTTCCATTCCATTATACCTGCCATGTACATTTTACAGCAAAACCATATTTAGTGTATATAGCCTGAGGGGTTTCCCATGGGTCCAGTTCCTTAGTTCACTCTGTCGGGAGGAACTTACACAATGGTCTTTCCCCATTGAGCCTTTGCAGCGGCTACCCCAAGCTTTATTGTGTCCCTCAGCACGTAGTCCTGGACCTTGGAATGTGCCAGTCTGCAACACTCGGTCGTGGACAACTTTTTGCGCTGGAAGACCAGCAAGTTTAGGGCAGACCAAAGAGTGTCTTTCACCGAATTGATGGTCCTCCAGCAGCAGTTGATGTTTGTCTCGGTGTGCGTCCCTGGGAACAGCCCGTAGAGCACAGACTCCTGTGTTACAGAGCTGCTTGGGATGAACCTCAACAAAAACCGCTGCATCTCTTTCCACACCTGCTTTGCAAAGACACATTCCAGAAGGAGGTGGGCAACTGTCTCTTCCCCACCTACTCAGCAGAGATGACAACTGTTATTGAAGCAAAAAGCAGAACCGACCTGACGCACAACATGAAACCAGCAGCCAGAACATTACATGACTTGAAATTAGCCAAGGCAGTTGTGCAAAAGACAGTGAGACACTGCGCAAATAAACACTGGACAAAATCACAAATGTAACAATGCTTTCAAAAGCAAATCTCCCGAGTATGCTCACACTCGTCAAGCAGAGGTGACTTTGCTGGCTCAGGCACATTCGCAGGATGGAAGATGACACATTCCCAAGGGGAGGTCGCCGGAGACAGAAGACCAGTTGGATGCCCAAAGCCTCACTTCAAGGATGCCTGCAAGCAGGACATGAAGGCCCGAAACATCGATTTTCACACATGGGAGACACTGGCCAACAACAGAGGGAAATGGTGATATTACCCCTGGACTGGTGTGTGCGTCACCATAACAATCAGTGACGACAGCAACTTGACAGCAGGTGCCAACATGGAAAACAGCGACACCTGATAATCCCACCTCATATGTGGCACTTGTGGAAGAACCTGCCTCTCACAGATTGACCTCTTCAGCTATCGGACAAAGTGCACCATGGGAAACTATCCCATCACCAATGGATTTGCTGCAAGTCCATCATCTCACATGGAAGGAAGGATGACGACGACATCTACAACCAGGGCGGCCCATCGTGCCTGTGGCAGCTCTTTCATTTCCTTTCAACTATTTATCAAAATTCCCTTTTCAACCTTACGATTGAGTCTCCTTCCACCATTCTCTCAGGCAATACATTCCAGACCAAAAACAACAACAACTTGTGTGTAAATTTAAAGAGCACCTTTAACGTAATACAGCGTCCCATGGCACTTCACAGGAGTGTCGGAAAGAAAAATTGGACCCCAAGCCACACAAGACCGTATTAGAGCAGATGGCCAAACACTTGGTCACAGAAGTAGGCTTCCATGAGTGTTTTAAAGGAGGGAAGAGAGGTCGAGAGGCGGAGAGTTCAGGGAGGGAAATCTCAGGCTTCGGGCCTGGACAGCTGATGGCACAGCTGCCAGCGGTGGAGCGATAAAAATCAGCGATGCTCAAAAGACCAGAATTGGAGCAGGGCCGGAATCTCGGGGGGAGTGAACCAAATAAAATCCGGCCCTTTGTATCCCCCTCACCGCTTACATTCCCACCGAGCTTTTTATTATCAATCAATTTCCCTCTTGCAGTTCTATTTCACACCAAGAGATGTCAGTCTCATGCCATTTCACAGCAAGCTGCAGACAAGCTTACTTGACTGCCAGTCCAATACTGTGTTGAGTGGACAAGGATGTGTGTGGTGTGCAGTGTGTGGTATGCAGCAAGGTTAGACTCAAACCAAAGAAGCTGCATCACTCCAAGCGGAAGGGCCGCCCGCGCATCAACACGAGCAGAATTTCTTATCCACAGCTGTTACGTAAGTTTCTAAATTCACTTGATAAATTCCTTCAAAACACTCCGACAGGGGATGCAGAGACCAAGTGGGCCCACATCAGAGTTGCCATCTATGACTCAGCTATGATCACCTATGGCAAACGTGTGAAGCAGAATGCAGACTGGTTTCAATCACACTTTGAAGAGCTGGAACCTGTCATAGCCGCTAAGCGCATTGCACTGTTGAACTACAAGAAAGCCCCAGCGAGTTGACATCCGTAGCTCTTAAAGCAGCCAGAGGCGCTGCACAAAGAACAGCCAGGCACTGTGCAAATGACTACTGGCAACACCTATACATTCATATTCAGCTGGCCTCTGACACCGGAAACATCCGAGGAATGTATGATGGCATTAAGAGAGCTTTTGGGCCAAACATCAAGAAGATCGCCCCCCTCAAATCTAAATCAGGGGACACAATCACTGACCAACGGAAGTAAATGGACTGCTGGGTGGAGCACTACCGAGAACTGTACTCCAGGGAAAATGTTGTCACTGAGACCGCCCTCAATGCAGCCCAGTCTCTGCCAGTCATGGATGAGCTGGACGTACAGCCAACAAAATAGGAACTCAGTGATGCCATTCATTCTCTAGCCAGCAGAAAAGCACCTGGGAAGCAGAGCATTACCCTGAAATAATCAAGAGTACCAAGCCTACTATACTTCCAGCACTCTACGAACTGCTTTGCCTGTGCTGGGACGAGGGAGCAGTACCACAGGACATGCGCGATGGCAATATCATCACCCTCTATAAGAACAAGGGTGACCGTGGTGACTGCAACAATTACCGTAGAATCTCCCTGTTCAGGATAGTGGGGAAAGTCTTCACTCGAGTCGCTTTAAACGGGCTCCAGAAGCTGGCTGAGCGTGTCTACCCTGAAGCACAGTGTAGCTTTCGAGCAGAGAGATCCAACATTGACATGCTGTTCTCCCTTTACCAGCTACAGGAGAAATGCCGTGAACAACAGATGCCCCTCTACGTTGCTTTCATAGATCTCACCAAAGCCTTTGACCTCGTCAGCAGACGTGATCTCTTCAGACTACTAGAAAAGATTGGATGTCCACCAAAGCTGCTAAGTATCATCACCTCATTCCATGACAATATGAAAGGCACAATTTAGCATAACGGCACCTCATCAGACCCCTTTCCTATCCTGAGTGGCATGAAACAGGACTGTGTTCTCGCACCTACATTGTTTGGGATCTTCTTCTCCCTGCTGCTCTCACATGCGTTCAACCCTTCAGAAGAAGGAATTTTCCTACACACAAGATCAGGTGGCAGGTTGCCCGTCTAAGAGCGAAGACCAAAGTACGGAAAGTCCTCATCAGGGAACTCCTCTTTGCTGACGATGCTGCATTAATATCTCACACTGAAGAGTGGCTGCAGAGTCTCATCGACAGGTTGGCGTCTGCCTGCAACGAATATGGCCCAACCATCAGCCTCACGAAAAAGAACATCATGGGACAGGACGTCAGAAATGCTCCATCCATCAATATCGGCGACCACGCTCTGGAAGTGGTTCAAGAGTTCACCTACCTAGGCTCAACTATCACCAGTAACCTGTCTCTCGATGCAGAAATCAACAAGTGCATGGGAAAGGCTTCCACTGCTATGTCCAGACTGGCCAAGAGAGTGTGGGAAAATGGCGCACTGACACGGAACACAAAAGTCCGAATGTATCAAGCCTGTGCCCTCAATACCTTGCTCTATGGCAGCGAGGCCTGGACAACGTATGTCAGCCAAGAGCGACGTCTCAATTCATTCCATCTTCGCAGCCTCCGGAGAATCCTTGGCATCAGGTGGCAGGACCGTATCTCCAACACATCCCCAGCATATACACCCTCGTGAGCCAGTGGCACTTGAGATGGCTTGGCCATGTGAGCCACATGGAAGATGGCAGGATCCCCAAGGACACATTGTACAGCGAGCTCATCACTGGTATCAGACCCACCAGCTGTCCATGTCTCTGCTTAAAAAACGTCTGAAAACGCGATATGAAGTCCTGTGACATTGATCACAAGTCGTGGGAGTCAGTTGCCAGTGATCGCCAGAGCTGGCGGGCAGCCATAAAGGTGGAGCTAAAATGTGGCGAGTCGAAGAGACTTCGCAGTTGGCAGGAAAAAAGACAGAAGCGCAAGGGGAGAGCCAACTGTGTAACAGCCCTGACAACCAATTTTATCTGCAGCACCTGTGGAAGAGTCTATCACTCCAGAATTGGCCTTTATAGCCACTCCAGGTGCTGCTTCACAAACCACTGACCACCTCCAGGTGCTTACCCATTGTCTCTCGAGACAAGGAGGCCAAAGAAGAAGAAGATTCTTCCACCTCTCTGAGATTTGCCTACATATTTTCTCCTCTATCTCTTCCTGTCTGTTTAGAGGCCTGTAGTACACTCCCAGCCAAGTGATTGTCCCCTTTTTGTTTTTAAGTTCTACCCATATGGCCTCATTTGAGGAATTTCTAAGATATCATCCTTCCTTACTGCAGTAATTGACTCCTTGATCAACAGTGCAATGCCACCTACTCTTTTACTCCCTCACCTGTCTTGCCTGTAGATTCTGTACCCTGGAATACTGAGCTGCCAGTCTAGCCCCTCCCTCAACCATGTCTCTGTGATTGGAATAAGATCATAATCCCATGTGCTAATCATCGCCCTCAATTCATCTGCCTTATTAGTAAGACTCCTTGCATTAAAATAGATGCAATCCAGCCTTGCATTTTTCACTTGTGCCATAGCAGGTCTATATTTGCTCTGCCTTCCAGACTGACTCAGTTTCTCTTTTAAATTTGACTATGTTTAACCCCCTACTGTACCTCCACTCTGTATCCGACCCCCTGCCAAATTAGTTTAAACCCCCCCTACCCCCCAAAACAGCACTAGCAAACCTCCCAGCAAGTATGTTGGTCCCGTTCCAGTTCAGGTGCAACCCGTCCAACTTGTACAGGTCCCACCTTTACCAGAAACAGACCCAGTGGTCGAGGAAATTAAGGCCCTCCCTCCTGCACCATATCCTCAGCCATGCATTCATCTGCTCTACCCTCTTATTCCCATACTCATTAGCATGTGGCATTGGGAGTAATCCAGAGATTACAACCTTTGAGGTCCTGCTTTTTAATCTGCTATCTAGCTCCCTAAATTCTGGTTGCAGGACCTCATCCCTCTTTCTACCTATGTCATTGGTGCCAATGTGCACCATGACCTCTGACTGTTCACCATCCCCCTTGTCCTGCAGCCACTCTTTGTGACATCCTTGACCCTAGCACCAGGGAGGCAACATACCATCCTGGAGTCACGTTTGCAGCCACAGAAATGCCTATCTGTACCTCTTACGATAGAATCCCTTATCACTATAGCTCTTCTACTCCTTTTCCTCCCCTCCTGTGCAGCTGATCCACCTGTGGTGCCACAGACTTGGTTCTTGCTGCATTCCCCTGAGAGGCTATCTCCCCCAATAGTATTCAAAGTGGAAAATCTGTTAGAAAGGGAGATGGATCCAGGGGACTCCTTCACTACCTGCCTAGTTCTTCTACTCTGCCTGGTGGTGACCCATTCCCTTTCTACCTGAGCAGTCTTTACCTGCGATGTGACCACCTCCCTATACGTGCTATCCATGATGATCTCAGCCTCGCGGATGCTCCACAGTATCTCCAGCCGCCGCTCCAGATCCGAAACGTGGATTTCGAGTAGCTGCAGCTGGAGACACTTCCTGCACACGTGTTCGTCCTGGATACTTGAAGTGTCCCTGACTTCCCACATTGCACAGGAGGATCACTCCACATTGCTGAGCTGCCCTGCCATAACTTACCCTTAATTTATCCCCTTAAATTACCCAAAAATTAAATTATTTACACTAGGGACCTTGATTCTCCCCCAAAAAACACGACCTCCTTTATTGAAAAAACTGTAGACCTTTCCCTTTACTTTTAGTTACTCACCCAGCTATTTAGAGTAACTCCCGAACAGCAGATACTCACCAACCAATCACCTTGCAGCCTTCCTGTGACATCACAGCTCCTTTGTTTTCAAACTCCGGCGTGCCTGGACTGCTCTCCGCTTCTCACCTGGAAGGTGAGTGACTAGGCCGCGATCCTCAGGCTCAATTTATCGGCTCCACTCTCGGTGTTCTCCCCACAGGTCCGCTCCACTCCCGGAAGGTGAGTGACTGGGCCACGATCCTCGGGCTCAATTTATCGGCTCCACTCTCGGTGTTCTCCCCACAGGTCCAGTCCTCTCCCGGAAGGTGAGTGACTGGGCCGCGATCCTTGGGCTCAATTTATTGGTTCTGCTCTTGGCGTTCTCCCCACACGTCCACTCCTCTCCGCTCCGCCCCCGGAAGGAAAGTAAGTCTGGTATCTGTGACGGACAATGAGGAGAAAAACAATATAAGGAGAGAGTGAAATACATTTTACTCTTTAGACGATATTATTTATTATATTTCAGCTGTTCCTTGTTTCACAAATATTTTTGCGGGCTTTTCAAATTTGTGAATGGATTTCAGCTCTGACAATTTGCCACTGTCAATCTCCGCCCCATTTTCTC
The DNA here is from genome assembly GCF_036365525.1 of Heterodontus francisci. NCBI lineage: Eukaryota > Metazoa > Chordata > Chondrichthyes > Heterodontiformes > Heterodontidae > Heterodontus > Heterodontus francisci. The sequence goes on along the minus strand of NW_027141369.1, from coordinate 7,110,017 downwards.
ATTGCCCTTTGATGATCGGCGAAATAGCAGCTCCCTGATTGGTGACATGAACCAGCCAATGAGACTCAGCAGACAGTAACCAATCAGAAGTAGCCGGACTGCATTCCTCCAGAAGGTAAAGCAGGGAAGTGAAAGTATTTGTGAGAGTATTTGTGAGATTGTGGAAATGTCTGGAAGAGGAGCAGGGGAGAGACCATGATCCTGTCTCAGGTAAGTTTTTGAGTAAAATGGCTGTAACCAATTCTGTAACTTCAGGCCAGGGAGTGTGTAACATCGTTCGGGTGGTAGTGAAGGATAATGATGGAGATGCACTGGTTGATCGTACCTTCTTCATTAAGAAAATCCTTATTGATTGCTGTGGATTCCAAGCTGTAAACATCTTCTGCCTGCAGGACTTCCCCAGCAGTGGATATTTTGACGTGACGTCCAAGAACATGGCGGATGCATCAAGTTCCTGAAGGTGTTCAAGGAGAAGGGAAACCAGGCGCCGCTGTCAATCCTCACAGTGGAGCCGCTCTTCACACTGCCATCGCAACGTGACCGGGTGGTGAGAAGCCACCTCTACAACCCCCATGTTCCTGTCGTGGATGTACTCACCTTCCTCACCAGGTATGTTGAGGTGGCCGGCGGCAGCACTGATGTCAAGGACCCATTTGGATTTGGACCAGCTAGCGGCAGGTAAAGGTCACCTTGAAGGTCGATGCCAACGGAGCCATCATCCATCCTCCCTCCAGCTTCGCTTTCGGGGGAAGTCGAGGCTTCATGGTCTATGCGGAGCAGCCCAGAGTTTGTCGTACCTGCGGCAAATCTGGTCACGTGGCAGCTAACTGCAGCACAGTCGTCTGCAAGAACTGCAAGAAGGAAGGCCATCAGACCAAGGACTGTAATCATTGTAAGTACTGCAACCTGTGAGGTGGGGCAGGCCACCTCTACAAAACCTGCCAAAACGCTGCCTCAGTTATGCTCAGGCAGCAAGGATCAAGGAAAGACCGGGTTAAGGAACGGTGAACATGTCTGGTGCTGGGAGGGAAACAAGCAATCCTCCCCACAGCGATGAAAGTCTATCTGAGAAAGAGAAGAAAGGGGAGGCAGCTGCAACCAGTGACCCAACACCTACTCCGTGCCTGGAAACTCCTCCTCCACAGACAGAATTAATGGAGGAGGAGGCAGCAGATGGACAAACAGGTCAGTGGCAGGTGGTAGAAAGGAAGACCACAAAGAAAAAACCTCCAAAAAAAGAACAGGTCAACACCCAACCAGTGGCAAGAGGAGGCTACCGTCTGAGACAGACTACAGCAGCTCCTCCTCACTGGACGAGGAAGGGCCGGAACGATGGCACCTCCAAAAGAAGCAGCAGAACTCAAAGGAGCTGGAAGATAAAGCCCACCAGCTCCGGGGCACTGGAAGCTGTGACACGCCCAGCGCACCCCAAACCAAAAGCATGGAACCCAAGGAGATGCTCAGTGCACCCCAGCTCCGGGAGCCCGAGAGCAGCGAAGTATCCTGCGCACTCCAGCTCCAGCTCCGGGAAGTCAGGAACAGTGATGTCTTCGAGGAGGGACCGAGGGGAAAGACACCAACAATAGAGGACAATCCAAGCCTTGCTGCCTACAAGACCCGCCCCCCCCACCCGCCGATGTCACCCCAGTGGAACAAAACCCTCATGAATAACCATGAGGGGTTTCTGGGCTCAACGAATGTGAAACTGCTTGCGTACACTATGGGTATGCAGGAACATATTCAAGGACCGGGACTAGCAAGGACACCTGGTGTGGTCATCAACACCCAACTTTATAGTGGATATAAAGATTGCTTCGATTAACATGCATTGTGTTAAATCCACCACGTGATGTGTTTCAACCTTGGATGACTTCGCAAAGGTCAAAGCTGGCGTACTGTTTCGTCAGGAGTGTGGAATCCTGCACCGCAGCACTTACAGGCAATGGTCACGATGGTGATCCCATGGGTCATCGATCTGGTCCAGAGGAAATGGTTCCTGTTCCTCCGGCCTGGGGATTCTGCTGCGGGAAGGCAACTTAACCATCTCTGAAGTTAAGATGCTGGTGGGCGGTCGCCTTCTCGTAGCAGATGTAATGTACAACAATGCTCCGCTCCAGTTAAGCAACGTATATGCCCCGGTCCAATACAGCGAGTGGCTGACCATCCTCCAGCAACTCACACTGCTGCTGGCGACATCCAGGCCGATCATTCTTGGAGGTGACTTCAACTGCATCATTGATGCAGCTGGTCGATCTGGCAGTGACGACAGAAAACTGGACGCTCCGCCCAGATTCTTAAAGGAAACAGTATAAAATGCCAAACTGCACAATGTCTTCAGCAAACCTGCAGACAGAGAGCAGCGTAGATACACCTGGTCAAGATCGGACAGGTCTGCCCGTTCCAGGATTGACTTCCTGTATGTGTCCCCTGCTTTCACGGTCAGATCCACCGACGTCAAGCCGGTGTTCTTCTCCGACCACTGCCTCTTACTGGTTGACTGTCACTTACAGGATGACCAGCGGGTTGGCAGGGGGACATGGAAGCTCAATGCTGCACTGCTAACCCCAGAGAACATTGAGGAACTCAAAAGAGATTGAAAAAGTTGGAGAACCGTGAGACCCTCTTTGAGTATCCGGTGAACTGGTGGGAAGTGATCAAGGAGAACATCAAGAGGTTCTTTATCTCCAAAGGTGTTCAGAGGGTGAGAGAGACAGAGGGAAATGTCCGCACTCCAGAAAATAATGCAAAATCTGCTCTGGCTGCAGTCGATGGGGGTTGAGGTCAAGGAGGACTTCCAAGAGGTAAAGAGCCAGCAGGCCTCGCTCTTTGCCACGGAGGCCTCCAAGATCATCCTCCGGTCCAGAGTCTGCTCCATTGAGCAGGATGAGACGTGCTCGCGTTTCTTCTTCCAAAAGGTACACAGAGAGAGCTCTGTGATCAGCAGCTGAAGGAAGAGGATGGCTCGGTCACAACTTCGCAGTCCGACATACTAAGGATTAGCAAATCCTTGAATGCTGGGCTGTAAGACGTGAGGTCTATGGACAGCACGTCCTCCCAGTCCTTCCTGTCATCGATCACAGAGGTCTGAGATGACAGCATGCAGGAGAATCTGGACAAACCGCTAACTCTGGACAAGCTGACAAAGGCCATCAAGTCTTTTGAGACGAAGAAAACTCCCGGAAGCGACGGCTTACCAGTTGAGTTGTATTCGGCCCTGTGGTATTGGGTCAGCCCAGACCTGCTGGAAGTGTACGAGAGTACGCTCCTGGCCGGCAGCATGTCAGAATCCATGAGGAAAGGCATCATCACCCTCATCGACAAGCAGAAGGGGGAGAGGGCAGAAATCAGAAATTGGCGGCCCATCTCACTGCTTAATGTAGACTACAAGGTTCTGTCCAAAGTCATCGCCAGTCGAGTCAACTCTGCTCTGGAGTTGGTGATTCACCCTGACCAGACCTGTACTGTACCCAGCAGGAAGATCTCTGATAGTGTCATGCTACTCAGGGATACGATCACCTTTGTATGGGTCAGGAAGGTGGACACCTGCCTCATCAGCCTGGACCAGGAGAAGGCTTTTGACAGCATATCGCACACATACATGATGGATATGCTCTCCAAAATGGGGTTTGGGGAGGGAATCTGCAATTGGATCAAACTGCTCTACACAAACATCAGTAGCACAGTCCAAAAAATTGGGTGGGAATCAGAAAGTTTCCAATCAAATCTGGAGTCAGACAGGGCTGTCCTCTTTCCCCTGCCTTGTGTGTTTGCTGTATCGAACCCTTTGCTGAGTCTATTTGGAAGGATGCGAGCATAAGAGGGGTGACAATCCCAGGCAGTGGAGTCACTCAGGTCAAAGCCTCCCTGTACATGGATGATGTTGCTGTGTTCTAATCGGATCCGCTGTCCATTCACAGACTGATGAGCATCTGCGACCAGTTCGAACTGGATTCGGGAGCCAATGTTAACCATGGCAAGAGCGAGGCCATGTTCCTTGGGAACTGGGCTGACCGATCCTTTGTCCCATTCACTGTCAGGTCAGACTACCTGAAGGTTCTGGGGATATGGTTTGTAAGGGCCGGGACGTGCACCAAAACCTGGGAGGAGCGAGTAGCCAGGGTACAACATAAACTGAGCAAGTGGGAGCAGCGATCACTCTCTATTATGTGTAAGAACCTGGTCATCAGGTGCAAGGTGCTCACGTTGTTGCTGTAAGAGGCACAGGTCTGGCCCATACCCCACTCCTGTGCTGTGGCGATCACCCGAGCCATTTCCCGCTTTATCTGAAGATGCAAAATGGACCGGGTCTGGAGGGACACGATGTTCAAACCTCTGGATAAAGGCGAAAAAATGTACTCAACGTCGCCCTCAACCTGATGGTCTCCTTAGAATGTGGCTGCATCAAGCTGTGCGTAGAGCCCCAGTATGCAAACACCAAGTGTCACTACGTGCTGAGGTTCTATCTGACCCCGGTGTTGCGAAGGATGGATCTGGTCACATTGCCACGGAACGCTCCATCCAGTTGGACTGTGCCTTCGTGGAACTGTTTGTGTGGAAAAACACCTTTGACCACCAATCCATCAGGCAGTGGTCTGCACGGAATGTCCTCAAGTCTATTTTTGGAAAAGAAAAGTCTGGAAGAGGAAAGACCGGCGGGAAAGATCGGTCCAAGGCCAAGTCTCGCTCCTCCCGGGCTGGACTGCAGTTCCCGGTGGGCCATGTTCACAGGCTCCTGAGAAAGGGCAACTATGCTGAGCGTGTGGGTGCCGGAGCCCCGGTCTATCTGGCTGCTGTGCTCGAGTATCTGACCGCTGAAATCCTCGAGTTGGCTGGTAACGCGGCCCGGGACAACAAGAAGACCCGCATCATCCCCAGACACCTGCAGCTGTCTGTCCAGAATGACGAGGAGCTCACCAAGCTGCTGGGAGGGGTGACCATCACTCAGCGCTGGGTGCTGCATAATAGCCAGGCCATTCTGCTGCCCAAGAAAACCAGCGCTCCGGGCACCAAAACCAAGGCAATCTGCCAGGATTTTTATCAAATACCCAAAGGTTCTTTTCAGAGCCACCCACAGTATCATTCTTGTAAATCTCCTCTGTACTCTCTCCACAGCAATTATGTCCTTTCTGTAATGTGATGACCAGAACTGTACGCAATACTCCAGCTGTGGCCAAACCACCGTTTTAAACAGTTCTCGCATTACATCCCTGCTTTTGTCGACCAAGAAAGGAAAGCATTCCATATGCCTTCTTCAGCACTCTATCTACCTGTCCTGTCACTTTCAGGGACCTGTGGACATGCACTCCAAAGTCTCTCACTTCTTCTACCCCTCTCAATATCTTCCCGTTTATTGAGTATTCCCTTGCTTTGTTTGCCCTCCCCAAATGCATTCCCTCACACTTCTCCAGATTGAATTCCATTTGCCATTTTTCCGCCCACTCAACTAATCCATTCAAATCATTCTGAAGTCTACAGCTATCCTCCTCACTATCAATTACACGGCCAATTTTTGTGTCATCAGCAAATTTCCCAATCATAGCTCCCACATTTAATTCCAAATCATTAATATATACCACAAACAGCAAGAGACCCAACACAGAGCCCTGTGGAATGCCACTGAAAACCGCTTTCCATTCGCAAAAACATCCGTCGATAACTATCCTTTGTTTCCCGGCGGAGCAGCAGGAGAAGGTAGCGACTCTTCGGTGGGTGAGTGAAGGCATCAGGAGCTGTGTTTTAAAAGTAAGTACTTACTGTTTTACTTACTGTTTTCCTTGTCTTTGAGTTTCTTTTGGCGCCGGAGGAACCGGAAGCTGGTCGGCAGCGAGGACTCCTGGGTAGGTACTTTCCTTAAAGGTGCGGAGCTGAGTAAACCCGAGCCACTACACATGTAGTGTCTCCCACCCATCCTCCTCCTCTAACTTAATAATAAGACCCTTTTTACCCTCCTCCTCTAACCAAAAAGGACTGAGCAGGTAAGCTATTTACTGTTTTTGTTAATATCTATAGTTGTACTTAACTAAGGGGTAATTGAATAAAAGAAATGGCAGCCAGTGTAGTGTATTGCTCCTCCTGCAGAATGTTCGAGGTGAGGGAAACCTCCGGTGGCCCTGCCGACTTCACCTGCTGGAAGTGCATCCGTCTCCAGCTCCTATCAGACCGTGTTAGGGAATTGGAGCTGGAGCTGGATGAACTGAGGATCATTCGGGAAGCTGAGGGGTTGATAGATAGAAGCTACACGGAGGTCGTTACTCCACAAATCAAAGGCAGCTGGGTAACAGTTAGAGGTAGGAAGAGGTCAGTGCAGGGATCTCCTGTGGTCGTTCCCCTCAACAACAAGTATACAGTTTTAGATACTGTTGGGGGGACGGCCTATCGGGGGCAGGCTGCAGTGACCGGGCCTCTGGCACGGGGTCCTGCACTGTGGCTCAGAAGGGAAGGAGGGAGAATGGGAGAGCACTAGTCATCGGGGACTCGATGGTGAGGAGTACGGACAGGCGGTTCTGTGGGCGCAGGCGAGACGCACGGATGGTTTGTTGCCTCCCTGGTGCCAGGGTCCGTGATGTTTGTGATCGCGTCTTCAGGATCCTTAAAGGGGAGGGGGAGCAGCCAGAGGTCGTGGTGCACATTGGCACCAACGACGTAGGAAGGAAGGGTGGCACAGATGTTAGAAGTGAGTTTAGGGAGTTAGGCTGGAAGCTGAAAGCTCGGACGGACAGAGTTGTTATCTCTGGTTTGTTGCCGGCGCCACGTGATAGTGAGGCTAGGAATAGGGAGAGAGCACAGCTGAACACGTGGCTGCAGGAATGGTGTAGGAGGGAGGGCTTCCAGTTCTTGGATAATTGGACTGCATTCTGGGGAAGATGGGACCTGTTCAAACAGGACGGGCTGCATCTGAACCAGAGGGGCACCAATATCCTGGGAGGGAGGTTTGCTAGTACTGTTCGGGAGGGTTTAAACTAGTTTGGGAGGGGGATGGGAACCGGACTTGTAATCCAGGGACCAGTGGGTCCACTCAGAAAGACAAAGAGTGTAGTGAGGTATTGGGGAAGGTAGCACTGTCACAGAGGACAGATGGGCACGGAGAAGGGTTAAAGTGCGTATACTTCAACGCAAGAAGCATCAGGAATAAGGTGAGTGAATTGAAGGCGTGGATGGGCACTTGGGACTACGATGTTGTGGCCATCACTGAAACGTGGATAGGTGAGGGGGAGGAATGGTTTTTGGAGGTACCTGGTTATAGATGTTTTCATAAGATTAGGAATGGTGGTAAAAGAGGTGGGGGGGTGGCATTGTTAGTTAGAAATAGTGTAACAACTGCTGAAAGAATTTTCGAGGAGGATCTGCCGACTGAGGCACTGTGGGTTGAGGTCAGGAACAGGAAAGGAGCAGTCACCTTGATGGGAGTTTTCTATAGGCCCCCCAATAGCAGCAGGGAGGTGGAAGAGCAGATTGGGAAACAGATTTTGGAAAGGAGCAGAAGTCACAGGGTAGTAATTATGGGGGATTTCAACTTCCCAAATATTGATTGGCAACTCTTTAGATCGAATAGTTTGGATGGGGTAGTGTTTGTGCAGTATGTCCAGGAAGCTTTTCTGACTCAGTATGTAGACTGCCCGACCAGAGGGGAGGCAATATTGGATTTGGTACTAGGTAATGAACCAGGGCAAGTGATAGAGCTGTTGGTGGGCGAGCACTTTGGAGATAGTGATCACAATTCTGTAGCATTCACTGTGGTAATGGAGAGGGATAGGTATGTGCAACAGGGCAAGGTTTACAATTGGGGGAAGGGTAGATATGATGCTGTCAGGCAGGAACTGAGGAGCATAAGTTGGGAGCATATGCTGGCAGGGAAGGGCACGGTCGAAATGTGGAACTTTTTCAAGGAGCAGATAGTAGGGGCCATTGATAAGCATGTCCCTGTCAGACAGGGAAGGGATGGTCATGTGAGGGAACCGTGGTTGACAAGAGAGGTTGAGAGTCTTGTTAGGAAGAAGAAGGATGCGTATATAAAGTTGAGGAAAAAGGGCACAGGCATAGCTCTGGAGGGATACAAGATGGCCAGGAAGGATCTGAAGAAAGGGATTAGGAGAGCTAAGAGAGGGCATGAAAAATGCTTGGCGGGTAGGATAAAAGAAAACCCCAAGGCCTTTTACGCGTATGTCAGAAATATGAGGATGACTAGGGGGACCATAGGTCCGGTCAAGGACAATAGCGGGAGACTGTGTGTTGAGCCGGAAGAGATAAGTGAGGTTTTGAATGAGTACTTCTCTTCGGTATTTACGAATGAGAAGGGGTGTATTACTGAAGAGGACGGTGTGAAACAGACTGGTAAGCTCGAGGAAGTGCTCGTTAGGAGGGAAGATGTGTTGGGGTTTTTGAATAACTTGAAGATAGACAAGTCTCCCGGGCCTGACGGGGTATATCCAAGGATGTTATGGGAAGCAAGGGATGAAATTGCAGAGCCGCTGGCAATGATCTTTTCATCTTCTCTGCTGACGGGGGTGGTACCAGGTGATTGGAGGGTGGCAAATGTTGTGCCCCTGTTCAAGAAAGGGAATAGGAACAACCCTGGGAATTACAGGCCAGTTAGTCTTACTTCGGTGGTAGGCAAGTTGATGGAAAAGGTGCTGAGGGATAGGATTTCTGAGCATCTGGAAAGACACTGCTTGATTCGGGACAGTCAGCACGGTTTTGTGAGGGGTAGGTCTTGCCTCACAAGCCTGATTGAATTCTTTGAGCAGGTGACCAAGCAAGTGGATGAGGGTAAACCAGTGGATGTGGTGTACATGGATTTTAGTAAGGCATTTGATAAGGTCCCCCATGGTAGACTTATGGAGAAAGTCAGGAGGCATGGGATAGTGGGGAATGTGGCCAGTTGGATTAAGAATTGGCTAACTGATAGAAGGCAGAGAGTGGTCTTAGATGGTAAATACTCAGCCTGGAGCCCAGTTACCAGTGGCGTGCCGCAGGGATCAGTTCTGGGTCCTCTCCTGTTTGTGATTTTTATTAACGACTTGGATGAGGAAGTCGAAGGGTGGGTCAGTAAATTTGCAGATGATACAAAGGTTGGTGGAGTTGTGGATACCGAGGAGGGCTATTGTCGTCTGCAAAGGGACTTGGATAGGTTGCAGTGCTGGGCTGAAAAGTGGCAGATGGAGTTTAACCCTGAAAAGTGTGAGGTCGTCCATTTTGGAAGGACAAACATGAATGCAAAATACTGGGTTAACGGTAGGGTTCTTGGGCATGTGGAGGAGCAGAGAGACCTTGGGGTCTATGTGCATAGATCATTGAAAGTTGCAACTCAAGTGGATAGGGCTGTGAAGAAGGCATATGGGGTGTTAGCGTTCATTAGCAGAGGGATTGAATTTAAGAGCCGTGAGGTGATGATGCAGCTGTACAGGACCTTGGTAAGGCCTCATTTGGAGTACTGTGTGCAGTTCTGGTCGCCTCATTTTAGGAAGGATGTGGAAGCCTTGGAGAGGGTGCAGAGGAGATTTACCAGGATGTTGCCTGGAATGGAGAATAAGTCTTACGAGGAAAGGCTGAACATTCTAGGCCTCTTCTCATTAGAAAGGAGAAGGATGAGGGGTGACATGATAGAGGTTTATAAGATGATCAGGGGAATAGATAGGGTAGACAGTCAGAAACTTTTTCCCCGGGTGGAGCAAAGCGTTACAAGGGGTCATAAATTTAAGGTGAAGGGTGGGAGATATAAGGGGGATGTCAGGGGAAGGTTCTTTACCCAGAGAGTGGTCGAGGCATGGAATGCCTTGCCCGGGGAAGTTGTTGAGTCAGAAACTTTAGGGACTTTCAAAAGGCTTTTGGATAGGTATATGGATAAAGGAGAATGATGGGGTATAGATTAAATTGTCCTTGACAGAGGACAAAGGATCGGCACAACATTGTGGGCCGAAGGGCCTGTTCTGTGCTGTATGTTCTATGTTCTATGTTTCCTGCCACTGAGTCAATTTTGGATCCAACCTGCCACATTCCCCTGTATCCCATGGGCTTTCATTTTACTGACCAGTGGGACCTTATCAAATGCCTTACTAAAATCCGTGTAAACCACATCCACCGCTCTATCCTCATCAATGTTCCTTGTTACTTCCTCAAAAAACTCAGTCAAGTTAGTGAGACATGACCTTCCCTTTACAAATCCATGCTGACTATCCCTCATTAATCAATGCCTTTCTAAGTGGCAGTTTATCCTGTCCCTCAGAATTGATTCTAATAATTTACCCACCACCGAGGTCAGACTGACCGGTCTATAATTATTTGGCCTATCCCTCACATCCTTTTTAAATAATAGTACAACGTTCGCAGACCTCCAATCCTCCGGCACCTCCCCCAAATCCAGTGAGGATTTGAAGATGATCCTCAGCGCATCCATTATTTCCTCCCTGGCTTCCTTTAACAACCTCAGATGCAAACCATCTGGCCCTGGTGATTTATTCATTTTCAAGGATGTCAGACCCTCTAGTACTTCCACTCTCATTATGCTTATCGTATCTAATATTTCACACTCCTCTTCTTTTACTACAATGTCTGCATCATCCCTCTCCTTTGTGAAGGCAGAGACAAAAAACTCATTAAGAACCCCGCCCACATCTTCTGGATCCACACAGAAGTTCCCTTGTACATCTCTGATAGGCCGTACCCTTTCCTTAGTTATCCTCTTGCTCTTAATGGACTGATAAAACATCTTTGGGTTTCCTTCAAGTAGTTGTATCCAGTCCACATCCACCAAATCACCTCTCAGTTTTGTAAAATTTGCCTTCCCCCAATTTAGAACTTTTACTTTTCGAGCTGCCCTGCCATTACTTAGCTTTACAAACTCATTATTGCTCGTGTAATAAGTGTAATAAGTAGAATAATTTACCAGCTACTCACCGATCAGCTTCTTCCCCTGTAACATGGAGGCTGAAAAGGCAGAAGAGACCAAAGAGCACCTCCTTCCCCCAGTCAGTGAAGTCCCTCACACATCAACTCACAGCTTTACACTCTGTCCAAACAGCACTTTCTAATTAGTAATTATTCATAAATTACACTAACTAAAACATTAGTAACCTGACCAATTCCAAGGTAGCTATTTGAGGGTTTTTAAACAAAGAGCTTTTTTCCCTATCCTGATTTCAGGTCCCACTCTGGACACTTGCTTTTGATTCCAGGACACTGAGGGCGGGGTGCTGCCGAATATCCAGGCCGTGCTGTTGCCCAAGAAAACCAGCGCTCCGGGCACCAAAACCAAGTCAATCTGCCAGGATTTCATCAAATACCCAAAGGCTCTTTTCAGATCCACCCACAGTATCTGAAAGGGCTGATTACTGTCTGAAGTCTGCTGTACCCACACCTCTGTCTATCCCTCTTCATCTAGAACAACCAGCGTCATCTTCCATTCCTTTCACCATCATGTGTTTGACTCGCTTCTCCTTTTCGACAGTCAGATATCAATGTAATAATGAAATGATCTGTGTCAGTGCTGGCCATGTCCCTGTCCTGAATTCAGACCCCACTCTGGACACTTGTTTCCCATTCCAGGACCTCCTTGTATTAATATTCAGCACCTCCTGTCAGTCAGAAACTTGTCTCAATGAACCGATCCTTTTACTGAACTTCCAACTGCTGCTGTCTATTTCTCGAGGGAAAGAGCTGCTCACTGCATAAGGATGAGAGGGGAATGTAACCCGGCTGCTGGTGAGAAGGTCCCGTCTTCTCAATCAAAAGCCTTTCATTTTACTTCAGTGATTCCCAGATTCCCAGCTGGTCTGTTGAGGATTTTGTTTTCACAGAAATACCTTGTTAAATACAAATCTGATTCCAACATGTCAATACCAGGACAGAATGGGAACCTTTTAAAAGGATGAAGCAACTATTTCAGTGGCTTCTCACTGTCCCCCTGAAGCCTGTGTGAAGGGGAATTACCAATAGTCTGTAATTTATTACTTCCACACCGAGTTTGAGTTATTTGTCGCGTGAAAGATTGCTGAACGGAGTCTTTTACTGTCAGTTACGGATGAGAAGTTGACAAAAATTGGCAAAATAAAGCTGTTCATAAAATAGCACCAGCAATTTGAGTCGGTAAAAGCAAAATTGTGTTTTAAAAGTTTATTTAAACCGCTACGGGAAAATAGATTTTTATATACTTTTCCAGTCGATCACTTCTTTTCCAAAGTGAAATTGGCGGCTTTCACAAATTCAAATATTCTGCCAGGTTGACAGGTTCAACCAATGATTTTTTGTATTTTGTGCTTCGAGGTTCTCTAATTGAATCGCTCATATGAGCTAATGGCTGTGTGGCCTAATGGATAAGGCGTCTGACTTTGGTATATTCTATGATGTCAACAGACGATTGCAGTTTCGAGTCCGGCCACGGTCATTTTGACCCAAAGGGATTATGCAGGGCTTTGGGGATCGAGTCGGGGACTGAACAGATTGGAAACCCGACATGGACTGAATGGGGCGAATGGCTGTCACTGACTTTATGAGAAGAGGGTGAACAATCAGAAGTGGGCTGGGGTAACAGCGGGCTCAAACTGCAGGAATTCCAGGTCCCTGAATGACTGAGCTGAAACTGATCAGTTTCACTGCAGGAAACACCGTCTCGGGGGAAATAACATCACAAATAATTCCATTTGACTAATAATTCAATTATAAAATAATGGGCAGATGTGAAGGTGCGAGTTTGCTTTTCACTGTGAGGGGAGAATCCGCCATCTGGGTAAATCAGCAACTTTATAACATCGTCTGTACGTTTGGAAAAGAAACGATGAAAACTCTCCCCATAACCCTGGTGCGGTGGAAAGGCTCAATTCAGAGATTGGAATATAACGAGACCACAACATAAATCATTAACTGTTATTTCCGGCATAAAACACACCCCAGCTCCCGTTCCCAGGTCACTGCTGTCCCTATGAGGCGGTGGCTGAATCTGAAAAGAGACTTTGTTTTGTGTTTCTGCAGGAAAACCACAAAGATCCTCCCAGGCAGTGAAACTCATCTTCCCAGAATCTCCATACCAGATTGAAACAGAAAACACAAAGACAGTGAGAAAGTTCCAGAGAGTTACTGAGCATTAAAACCAATGAAATAAACCAATTCGAGAGAGATGTTGGTGCAGCTTTTTCAGAGAGATTGTGGGTGGCTCTTAAAAGAGCCGTTGTGTTTCGAGTGTTTTCACTACACGGTGGAGTTTTACTTGGAGTTGATGTACTTGGTCACTCACTTTGTCCCTTCTCACATTCCGAGCGCTTTGTTGGGTGGAAATATTTATTCAGGCAGTTTCAACAGCTCAGAGCCGACATTGAGTCAGAAACCAGAAATGGGAGTACGGGACACAGTCAAGGAATTTACGCTGGACCTTTATAAATCTCACTGGTTATAGGCCTCAGTTAGAGCTTTGTGTCTAATTCCATGCTCCACACTTCAGCAGGAATGTCAAGGCCTTAGAGAGGGTGCAGAGGAGATTTACTGGAATGGTATCAGAAATGCAGGAATTCAGCTAATGTGGAAAGAATAGGGATCTGGGGTGTGTGAAGCTGGGGTCCTTCTTCTTAGAGCAGAATGGCAGTTAATAGTTGTGTTCAACATTGTGAAGAGTTTTTATAAGAATAAAGAAGTTTGACTGCAATTAGACAGAGCCTTGGTGAGATCACACATTATGGGCGGCACAGTGGCGCAGTGGTGAGCACCGCAGCCTCACAGCTCCAGCAACCCGGGTTCAATTCTGGATACTGCTTGTGTGGAGTTTGCAAGTTCTCCCTGTGTCTGTGTGGGTTTTCTCCAGTTGCTCTGGTTTCCTCCCACAAGCCAAAAGACTTGTTGGTAGGTAAATTGGCCATGATAAATTGTCCCCAGTATAGGTAGGTGGGAGGGAAATATAGCGTCGGTGGGGATGTGGTAGGAATATGGGATTAGTGTAGGATTAGTATAAATGGGTGGTTGTTGGTTGGCATAGACTCGGTGGGCCGAAGGGCCTTTTTCAGCGCTATCTCTCTGTGACTCTAGAGATGTGGATGCTCAATCATTGGGTTTATCCAAGAGAGAGATCGAAAGGTTTTTGGATACTAAGGGAATCAAGGGATCTATGCTAGTGTGGTAAGATGGAGTTGATGTAGGAAATCAGCTGTGATCTTATTGAATGGCAGAGCTATTTCGATGGGCCGAATGGCCTACTCCTATTTTTTATGTAAAGTTCCATTCCTCTCAGGGAATATTTTATTTTCAAAAAGAGAAATACTGCACACACTGGAAATCTGAATAATAACAGAAGATTCTGGAAACACTCAGCAGTTCCAGCAGTATCTGTGGAGAGAGGAAGGGAGGAGCAATGTTTCAGGTCTATAGAAGGGTCACAGAACTGGACCATTAACCCGAGCTTCTCTTCTCCACAGTTGTTTCGGAACTGGCTGAGTGTTTTCAGTATTTTAGGCTTTTTCTTTCTGTATTTCATCCTTTTCCCACTTGACTATTTGCTGTGAAACTTTCAGCGTTGTGCTCAATTCTTTGTGTCGTTGTGTTTTCTTTATTTGAAGCAATGTAAATAGTATCCTGAAATGAATTTGCCAAATGGTTGGGCAAATTGTTACAACCAGTTTTTGAGCAAGTTCTCCACATACACAGTGAAGGATTCCTTCACATTTGTGAAGACCATACAGGACTTGCATATCGATAGCAATGCCGTGTCCATGTGTCATTTGACATTGCTAGCCTATTCACCAATGTACCACTTCAGGAAGCCATAGATATTTGCACTGCAGTGCTATATCATGGTGATCTAGACCCGCCACCATTGTGTGAATCAGTATTCATTGAACTTATGAACTCGGCAACTTGCACAGTTGAGTTCAGTTTTATTGACACCATTTATCGCTGGTGTTGCCATGGGATCCCCTCCAGGCCCAGCTCTCACAAACATCTTTGTTGGATTCCATGACATACCTGTTTTTAAGGGAATGACACCTAACCTCCTTCCTCTTGCATATTTCCAATATGTAGATGATACATTTGCTATATTTGAATCCGCAGCTGCATGAAATAATTTCCTTGCACGTCTTCATGGGCTCCATCCTACACTCAAATTCACCTTTGGAATGGAGCTGTCAAATGAGCTCCCTTTCCTTGATGTACTAGTTGAGAAATCTGCTAAGGGGTTTTCTACCACGGTCTACCGCAAACCTACCTTCCCAGGTCAATGCACGCGTTGGGATTCTTACAGTTCCATGAGCTATAAGATTGGCCTTCTCGGCAACCAATCACTGACCGACATTGGCTCCTGGTCCAGCAACAACTCAACCTCAAAATCCTCAGACCTGCTGAGTGGTTCCAGCATTTCTTGTTTTTATTTCAAAATACTCATCCTTGTTTCTAAATCCTTATGTGTTCTCACCTGTCCCAACCTCCTTCCTCCCTCCGTAACCACCTCCCTCCCTCCCTCCGTAACCACCTCCCTCCCTCCATAACCACCTCCCTCCCTCCGTAATCACCTCCCTCCCTCCCTCCGTAACCACCTCCCTCCCTCCGTAACCACCTCCCTCCCTCCCTCCGTAACCACGGAGTCTTATCGAAAACCTCATAAATAGGGCTGAGCCATTTGCTCACCATGCAAGCTTGATGCTGAAATAGGGCGAATGAAAGACATCCTGCATTACAATGGTTACACTGATCAGATCATTTCTATCTGTATATCACACAAACTTATAAACGGGCTGAAGGACGTCATTTTGAGCCCTGAAAAGTGCCCAGTCTCCCTCAAATTACCCTGGAAAGGTAATATATCCCCAATATTTGAGTAACAGGTGAAGCTCGCTGTTTCCTGCTGTTACTATGCAGGAGCAACAAGTGTGGTGTTCGCCACTAACAGGATGCTGCTGTCAAGCAAAAGAGACGTCCTGCCTATCACACAAATAAGTAACGTGATATATGAATTTCAATACCAGTGTGATGCTAGGTTTCTAGACCGTACATCCCAAAACTGGCGGATTGTATCAAATAACATGTCCCTTCCGCTGTTCGCAATGGGCCCTACCCAACCAACCCGTGCTTGCAAAACTCAAAACACAGTATCCAACATGAGATGTGATTCCACAATAGGACAACATTTACTAAATAATTCTCAGTGAGCTAAGAATTACACTGACAACCGATTTAAGACTGTCAGTAGGGCTCGCAGTGTGGTGCATTGGTGTGTACTGTAAACTACATGTATTAATACACAGGGCCCTGTTCTTTGCAGACAGAAAGAATATGCACACATGTTGTGCCAGTTTCAGCTAAACAAAATAAGTGACAGCCATTCACTGGCTCATTGCACAGGGCAATGCCTTGACCAATCAGAGTCAAGCTGCCTGGTTTAAATTTCAAACAAAGCTGGGCAGTTATCTGTCAGTTACCATAAACTGATGCATTCTGAATGGCAATGCCTCGCCCAATCAGAGTTCACTTGCCAACCAATCAGCACGCTCTTCTCATACAGAAGAAAGTTGTTGTTTTCCCTTAAATTGGTATTCTTGCGGATTGCCCTGCTGAGTGCAAGACGAAAACAACTGGCGACCAAAGTTTGGACAACATGTCACTATTTTCACGAAATGATTACTTTTATTTTCAATATAAAAATATAAAGCAATATGAGTGTAACATTTACAGACAAATTCTATTACCTCACATTGCCTGATTCTTTCACACTGACAGACTATGTGAACTACTGTCCTGATTTTGCAGTTCTCACTTCCAGTTAGCAAATGTCAGCAATCTGTGATGCAGTGCAGTTTACAGACCAGACCGTCAATCACAACATGCAATAATTGTTCAGCTTATGTTGGACTGGTGGGATTTGGAAATACTAGGAATTGAGATGAGCTGTTATTGTATTTAATTATTTGTTTCATGGGATGTGGACGTCGCCAGCCAGGCCAGCATTTATAGTCCATCCCTAATTGCCCATGAGAAGGTGGTGGTGAGCTTCCTTCCTGAACCACTGCAGTCCATGTGGGGTAGATACACCCACAGTGCTATTAGGAAGGGAGTTCCAGGAATTTTACCCAGCGACAGTGAAGTAATGGCGATATAGTTCCAAGTCAGGATGATGTGTAGCTTGGAGGAGAACTTTCAGGTGGTGGTATTCCCATGCATCTGCTGCCCTTGTCCTTCTAGGCAGTAGAGGATGCAGGTTTGGAAGGTGCTGCCTGAGTAGCCTTGGTGCATTGTTGCAGTGCATCTTGTAGATGGTACACACTGCTGCCACTGTACGTCAGTGGTGAAGGGAGTGAATGTTGTGGATGGGGTGCCAATCAAGCATGTTGCTTTGTCCTGGATGGTGTCGAGCTTCTTGAATGTTGTTGGAGCTGCACCCATCCAGGCAAGTGGATAGTATTCCATCACACTCCAGACTTGTGCCTTGTAAATGGTAGACAGGCATGGGGAGTCAGGAGGTGAGTTACTTACCGCATGCTTCCTATCCTCTGACCAGCTCATGTAGTCACACTATTTATAAGGCTACTCCATTTCAGTTTCTGGTCAATGGGAACCCCCAGGAAGTTGATAGTGGGGGATTCAGCGATCGTAATGCCGTTGAATGTCAATGGGAGATCGTTAGATTCTCTCTTGTTCGAGATGGTCATTGCCTGGCACTTGTGTGGCGCGAATGTTACTTGCCACTTATCAGCCCAAGCCTGGATATTGTCCAGGTCTTGCTGCATTTCTACATGGACCTCTTCAGTATCTGAGGAGTCGCGAATGGTGCTACATTTTGCAATCATCAGTGAACATCCCCACTTCTGACCTTATGATTGAAGGAAGGTCACTGATGAAGTAGTGAAGAAGGTTGGGCCGAGGATACTACCCTGAGGAACTCCAGCAGTGATGTCCTGGAGCTGAGATGATTGACCTCCAACAATCACAACCATTTTCCTTTGTGCTAGGTACGATTCCAACCAGTGGAGAGTTTTCCTCTTGATTCCCATTGACTCCAGTTTTGCTCTGGCTCCTTGATGCCATACTCAGTCAAATGCTACCTTGATGTCAAGGGCAGACACTCTCACCTCACCTCTTGAGTTCAGCTCTTTTGTCCTTGTTCGAACCAAGGCTGTAATGAGGTCAGGAGCTGAATGGCCCTGGCGGAACCCAACTGAGCGTCACTGAACAGGTTATTGCAAAGCAAGTGCCCCGTCGATGACATCTTCCATCACTATACTGATGATTGAGAGTAGACTGATGAGGCAGTAATTGGCTGGGTTGGATTTGTCCTGCTATTTGTGTACAGGACATACCTGGGCAATCTTCCACATTGCCGGGTAGATGCCAGAATTGTACCTGTACTGGAACACCTTGGCTAGGGGCGCGGCAAGTTCTGGAGCATATGTCTTCAGTACTATTGCCGGAATATTGTCAGGGCCCGTCGCCTTTTCTGTATCCAGTGCCTTCAGTCGTTTCTTGATATCACGTTGAGTGAATCGAATTGGCTGAAGACTGGCATCTGTGATGCTGGGGACTTCAGAAGGAGGCCGAGATGGATCATCAACCCGGCACTTCTGGCTGCAGATTGTTTCAAATTCTTCATCCTTATCTTTTGCACTGATGTGCTGGGCTCCCCCATCATTGAGGCTGGGGATATTTGTGGATCCACCTCCTCCTGTTGGTTGTTTAATTGTCCACCACCATTCATCATTGGATGTGGCAGGGTGTAGATCTGATCCGTTAGTTGTGGGATCACTTAGCCCTGTCTATTACATGCTGCTTCTGCTGTTTGGCATGAAAGTAGTCCTGGGCTGTAGCTTCATCAGGCTGACGCATCATTTCAAGGTATGCCTGGTGCTGCTCCTGGCATGCCCTCCTGCACTCTTCATTGAATTAGGGTTGATCCCCCAGCTTGTTGGTAATGTTAGAGTGGGGGAATATGCCGGGCCATGAGGTTATAGAATGTGGTTGACTACAGTTCTGCTGCTGCTAATGGTCCACAGCACCTCATGGATGCCCAGTTATACATTGCTAGTTCTGTTCAAAATCTATCCCATTTAGCACAGTGGTAGTGGCACACAACACGATAGAGGGTATCCTCAATGTGAAGACGGGACATCATCTCCACAAGGACTGTGCAGTGGTCACTCCTACCAATACTGTCATGGACTGATGCATCTGCGGCAGGCAGATTGGTGAGGATGAGGTCAAGTATGTTTTTCCCTCTTGTTAGTTCCCTCACCACCTACTGCAGACCCAATAGAGCAGCTATGTCCATTAGGACTCGGCCAGCATGGTCAGTAGTGGTGCTACCGATGCACCCATGGTGATAGACATTGAAATCCCCCAGCCAGACTACATTCTGTGCCCTTGCCACCCTCAGTGCTCCCTCCAAGTGGTGTTCATCAGTCTCTCGCTGTCTCTTGCTGGTTTGCTCAGTACCTTTCTCTGTCTGTTCATTTCTGAGTCCTTATAATCTCTTCCTGGTTTTCTGTGTGTCTTTCTCTGCCTGCCTCATTGTCGGTGCTGTGACTCCGTGTCCTTGTGTTATTGCGCAGTGAGGGTGAGTCCGTCCGCACGTGTGTTGCTGAGTCCGGGATTCTTGAGAAATCCGACTACAATCCTATTTTTATAAAAACATTGGGGAAATAACACAAACAGTTCACTTTCAAAACATCAAGTATTTACCCATAATAACAAGATGTTTCCAAAGGCACTCGATTGCAATCAGCTTCTTCCTTCTAGTGAACACATCAATCAGCAACAAATCACTTTTGCTCACACGAACACAAGCTGCAAACACGGACCAGCCGAGTCTCTCCCACTTTGTCAACCCCTTCCTGCAGAGCCTCCTCTCCACCACCAGATGGTGATGTTGGCCACAATAAAACCAGGACAAATGGTCACAGTGAGGAGACGGTCAGGAACAGAAAATAAAACAATAACAGGGAAAACCTTTACACAACAACAGGGTACATCTTTACACAACAGAAAAAATATTTACACACCACGAAATACCTTTAGACAACAGGGAGAATACAATCATACAAATGCCTTGTTTCTCCATCTCTGTCTCGTTGACTCACTCTCTGTCCCTCACTTTTGCTTCCTCACAGTCTATTGGTTTTCTGTGTGTTTTTCTCTCTGTCCCGTTGTCGATGGTGTTACTCAGCGTCCTTGTAACATTGTGTAGCCAGGCTGAGCCTCCCAACACCTGTGTTGCTTTAATAAAAACAGAAAATGCTGGAAATGCTCAGTAGGTCTGGCAGCATCTGTGCAGAGAGAAACAGTGAACAGTTCATGTCTGTTTCGTTAGCTCACATTAACTTTGTTCTCTCTCCACAGATGCTGCCAGACCTGATGACTATTTCAAGCATTTTCTGTTTATATTTCAGATTTCCAGCATCTGCAGTATTTTGCTTTCGTACGTGTGTTGCTATGTCTGGGACTGTTTGAGTGCAATGCTATTGCTTTATAAACAGCTTGAAACAAACATTTATCTCGCTAACACACAGCATTAATACACAGCTGGATATAAACAGCAGCCTGCAGCAGAGGGCGCAGTGGAAGTTTATTAACACAAATAATTCACCAACACTATATTTACTGCTATCCCCAATCACACCACGCTTCATCTTAACACGTTTTACTCTTTATTTACATCAACTTCTTCCTTCCAGTAAACACTTAAATTTGGAACACAGCTTCCAAATCACCTTTATTCACAAACCCGAACACACATCAGCCCAGACTTTCCCCTTTCTGTCAACCCATTCCTGCATCACTGCCTCTCCACCAACAGTTGTCGCGAGAATCATACAATCATAGAATGGCTACAGCACAGAAGGAGGCCATTCGCCCTGTCGAACCCGTGCTGGCTCTCTGTTAGAGCAACTCACCTCATTTCACTCCCCAGTCAGTTCAATTTTGGAGGTGGGACAACTGCTCGAAAGAATAATTTGGGACAAAATTAATAGTCCCATGGACAAATGTGGGTTAATTCAAGAAAGCCAGCATGGATTTCTTAAGGGAAAATCATGTTTAACTGTCCTGCTGTAGCTTTTTGATGAGGTAACAGAGAGGGATGATGAGGGCAATGCTGTTGATGTGGTGTACATGGACTTTCAAAAGGTCTGGCAGCATCTGAAAGGTCACTGACCTGAAACGTTAACTTTGCTTCTCTCTGTACAGATGTTGCCTGACCTGCTGAGTATTTCCAGCATTTCTTGTTTTCAATATGGCACAGAGTTCCCTTTTCAAACTTACAGAATTAACCACAATAATGTACTCTGAGATTCAATTTAATTATCAGCCCAATATTTACACACATTATGAGTTTATAAGTTTCAGTATGAATTCCCATTCGTGCATCCTGACATATACATTAGATATAACATAACATAAGAATAGAAGAAATAGGAGCAGGAGTATGCCATTCGGCCCCTCAAGCCTGCCTCGCCATTCAGTAAGATCATGGCTGATCTGCCCCAGACCTCAACTCCTCTTTCATGCCAGCTCTTCAGAGCCCTCAACTCTCCAATATTTCAAAAATCTATTTACATCCTCTTTAAATACTTTCAGTGATTTAGCCTTCAATACTGGCTGGGGTAGAGAATTCCAGACATTCATTACCCTCTGAGAGAAGAAATTCCTTTGCATCTCAGTTTTAAATGAGTGTCCCCTTATTCTGCAACTATGTCGCCTAGTTTGAGATTCCCCCACGAGTGGAAACATTTTCTCATCATCTTCCCTGTTAATAAAAACAAGAAATGCTGGAAATACTCAGCAGGTCTGGCAGCATCTGTGAAGAGAGAAGCAGAGTTAATGTTTCAGGTCAGAGACCCTTCTTCACCCTGTTAAGCCCCCTCAGAATCTTGTACGTTTCAAAAAGATCACCCCTCATTCTTCTAAACACGAATGAATAACCTGTTTAGCCATTCTTCATAAGTCAACCCCTTCATCTCAGGAATCAGCTGAGTGAATCGCTTTTGAACTCCTCCAATGCCAGTACATCCTTTCTTAAGTCTAAATCTCAAGTGTGATATCAGATTGAGAGAATCTGAAAGATAGTATAACCTGAGATACAAACTGAGATTTCAGTTTAAAACTCCCCCAGATTGTGAAACTAAAAGATACAATAGCAATTCAATTTGTATAGACTGTGCGTTGGATCACATTCCAGCCCTCATACAGTATCAGACTGGAAGATACTGTAGCAATTCCATTAGTGCAGACTCAGCTCAACATTACAGAGCAGGGAACATATTTAAACAACCCGGAACACTTTTACACAAGATGGATCATATTTACACAACTAAGAAGATCTTTACCCAACAGGGAACCATTTTACACAATAACAGAGAACATCTTTACACAACAGCGAATATAGTTACACAACAGAGAACATATTACACAGCAGGAAATATCTTTAAAGGAACACAGGGAACATCTTTACACAACAGAGAACACAATTACATAAATCATCCGTCTTTCGCTGTCTCTTGCTGGTTTGCTCAGTACCTTTCTCTGTCTATTCCTTTCTGCGTCCTGATAATCTCTTCCTGGTTTTCTGTGTGTCTTTCTCTGTCTGTTCCCTTCTGGGTCCTGATAATATCTTCCTGGTTTTCTGTGTGTCTTTCTCTGCCTGCCTCATTGTCGGTGCTGTTACTCAGTGTCCTTGTGTCATTGTGCAGTGAGGGTGAGTCCGTCAGCACGTGTGTTGCTGAGTCCAGGATTCTTGAGCATTCAGACGACAATCCTATTTTGATAAAAACATTGGGGAAATGAACATATTTCACTAACAGGCAGCTAAAATTTAAACCAACAGTTAGCAGAGTGGCGCAGCGGAAGCGTGCTGGGCCCATACCCCAGAGGTCGATGGATCGAAACCATTCTCTGCTATTTATGTTTGGTAATAATACAAACAGTTCACTTTCAAAACATCAAGTGTTTCCCAATAATTGCAAGATGCTCTCGATTGTGATCAGCTTTTTCCTTCTCGTGAACACATCAATCAGTAACAAATCACTTGTGCTCACACGAACACAAGCTGCAAACACGGACCAGCCGAGTCTCTCCCACTTTGTCAACCCCTTCCTGCAGAGCCTCCTCTCCACCACCAGATGGTGATGTTGGCCACAATAAAAGCAGGACAAATGGTCACAGTGAGGAGATGGTCAGGAACAGAAAATAAAACAATAACAGGGAAAACCTTTACACAACAACAGGGTACATCTTTACACAACAGAAAACATATTTACACAACAGGAAATACCGTTACACAACAGGGAGAACACAATCATACAAACGCCTTGTTTCTCCATCTCAGTTTCGTTGTCTGTCTCTCTCTCTCCGTTCCTCACTTTTGCTTCCTCACAGTCTATTAGTTTTCTGTGTGTTTTCCTCTCTGTCTCGTTGTCGATGGTGTTACTCAGCGTCCTTGTAACATTACGTAGCCAGGCTGAGCCTCCCAACACCTGTGTTATAGAACATAGAACAGTACAGCACAGTACAGGCCCTTCGGCCCACGATGTTGTGCCGAACCTTTAACCTACTCTCAGATCAAAACTGCCTACGTACCCTTCATTCTACTATCATCCATGTACCTATCCAAGAGACGCTTAAATGTCCCTAATGTATCTGCTTCTACTACCACCGCTGGCAGTGCATTCCACGCACCCACCACTCTCTGTGCAAAGAACCTACCTCTGACATCTCCCCGAAACCTTCCTCTATCACCTTAAAATTATACCCCCTGGTGATAGCCCTTTCCACCCTGGGAAAAAGTATCTGGCTATCCACTCTATCTATGCCTCTCATCATCTTGTAACCCTCTATCAAGTCACCTCTCATCCTTCTTCGTTCCAATGGGAAAAGCCCCAGCTCCCTCAATCTTTCTTCGCAGGACATGCCCTCCAGTCCGGGCAGCATCCTGATAAATCTCCTCTGCACCCTCTCTAAAGCTTCCACATCCTTCCTATAATGAGACGACCAGAACTGAACACAATATTCCAAGTCAGGTCTAACCAAGGCTTTATAGTGCTGCAGCATAACCTCGCGGCTCTTAAACTCAATCCCCCTGTTCATGAAAGCCAACACACCATACGCCTTCTTAACAACCCTATCAATTTGGGTGGCAGCTTTGAGCGATCTATGGACATGGGCCCCAAGATCCCTCTGTTCCTCCACACTACCAAGAATCCTGTCTTTTAGCCTGTATTCTGCATTCAAATTCGACCTTCCAAAATGAATCACTTCACACTTTTCTACGTTGAACTCCATCTGCCACTTCTCAGCCCAGCTCTGCATCCTGTCAATGTCCCGTTGCAACCTACAACAGCCTTCCACACTATCCACAACTCCAGCAACCTTCGTGTCATCGGCAAACTTGCTAACCCAGACTTCCACTTCCTCATCCAAGTCATTTATAAAAATCACAAAGAGCAGAGGTCCTAGAACAGATCCCTGCGGAACACCACTAGTCACCGAGCTCCAGGCTGAATACTTTCCATCTACTACCACCCTCTGTCTTCTATGGGCCAGCCAATTCTGTATCCGGACAGCCAACTTTCCCTGTATCCCATGCCTCCTTACTTTCTGAATGAGCCTACCATGGGGAACCTTATCAAACGCCTTACTGAAATCCATATACACCACAGCCACTGCTCTTCCTTCATCAATGTGTTTTGTCACATCTTCAAAGAATTCAGTAAGGCTTGTGAGGCATGACCTGCCCCTCACAAAGCCATGCTGACTGTCTCTAATCAAACTATGCTTTTCCAACTAATCATAAATCCTGTCTCTCAGAATCCTCTCCAATAATTTGCCCACTACCGACATAAGACTGACTGGTCTTTTATTCCCAGGGTTATCCCTATTCCCTTTCTTGAACAAGGGAATAACATTTGCCATCCTCCAATCATCTGGTACTACTCCAGTGGACAGTGAGGACGCAAAGATCATCGCCAAAGGCGCGGCAATCTCTTCCCTTGCTTCCCTTAATATCCTTGGGTATATCCCGTCTGGCCCCAGGGACTTATCTGTCCTCATGTCTTTCAAAATTTCCAGCACATCCTCCCTCTTAACATCAACCTGTTCGAGCATATCAGCCTGTTTCACGCTGTCCTCACAAACGACCAGGTCCCTCTCACTAGTGAATACTGAAGCAAAGTATTCATTTAGGACCTCCCCTACCTCCTCCGACTCCAGGCACAAGTTCCCTCCACTATCCCTGATCGGCCCTACCCTCACTCTGGCCATCCTCTTGTTCCTCACATAAGTGTAGAACGCATTGGGATTTTCCTTAATCCGACCCGCCAATACTTTTTCATGTCCCCTTCTAGCTCTCCTAAGTCCATTCTTCAGTTCCTTCCTGGCTACCTTGTAACCCTCTAGAGCCCTGTCTGATCCTTGCTTCCTCAACCTTAAGTAAGCTTCTTTCTTCCTCTTGACTAGCTGTTCCACATTTCTTGTCATCCAAGGTTCCTTCACCCTACCATCCCTTCCTTGCCTCATCAGGACAAACCTATCCAGCAGTCGCAGCAAGTGCTCCCTAAACAACCTCCACATTTCTGTCATGCATTTCCCTGAGAACATCTGTTCCCAATTTATGCACCCCAGTTCCTGCCTAATAGCATTGTAATTCCCCCTCCCCCAATTAAATATTTTCCCATCCCGTCTGCTCCTGTCCCTCTCCATGACTATAGCAAAGGTCCGGGAGTTGTGATCACTATCACCGAAATGCTCTCCCACCGAGAGATCTGCCACCTGGCCTGGTTCGTTGCCAAGCACCAAATCCAACATAGCCTCCCCTCTAGTCGGCTTATCTACATATTGAGTCAGGAAACCTTCCTGGACACACCTGACAAAAACTGCTGCATCCAAACTATTTGCACGAAGGAGGTTCCAATCAATATTAGGGAAGTTGAAGTCACCCATGACAACAACCCTGTTACTTCTGCACCTTTCCAAAATCTGCCTCCCAATCTGTTCCTCCGTGTCTCTGTTGCTATTGGGGGGTCTATAGAAAACTCCCAATAAAGTGACTGCTCCTTTCCTGTTTCTGACTTCCACCCATAATGACTCAGTAGACAAACCCTCCTCGATGACCTCCCTTTCTGCAGCTGTGATACTATCCCTGATTAACAATGTCACTCCCCCACCTCTTTTACCTCCCTCCCTATTCCTTTTGAAACATCTAAACCCCGGAACATCCAACATCCATTCCTGCCCCTGTGATATCCAAGTGTCCGTCATGGTCACAACATCGTAGCTCGAAGTACTGATCCATGCTCTAAGTTCATCACCCTTATTCCTGACACTTCTTGCATTAAAATAGACACACTTCAACCCATCATACTGGCTGAAACTTTGCCCTGTCAACTGTCTAACCTTCCTCACAGACTCTCTGCACTCAGTATCTGCCTGATCAACAGCTACCCATCCACTTAGCCATAGCTCCGGTTCCCATCCCCCTGCCAAACTAGTTTAAACCCTCCCGAAGAGCTCGAGCAAACCTCCCGCCCAGGATATTGGTGCCCCTCCAGTTCAGATGCAACCCGTTCTTCTTGTGCAGGTCCCACCTTCCCCAGAAGGTGTCCCAATGATCCACATAACTGAAGCCCTCCCTCCTACACCAGCTCTGTAGCCACGTGTTCAGCTGCACTCGCTCTCTGTTTCTAGCCTCACTAGCACGTGGCACCGGTATCAATCCTGAGATTACTACTCTGCTCGTCCTGCCTTTTAGCTTCCAACCTAACTCCTATATTCGCTTTTCAGGTCCTCATCCCTTTACCTAGCAATGTCATTGGTACCGATATGTACCACGACTTCTGGCTGCTCCCCCTCCCCCTTAAGAATCCTGTAGACTCGATCCGAGATATCCCTAACCCTGGCATCCGGGAGGCAACATACCATCCGGGAGTCTCGTTCGCGACCACAGAATCTCCTGTCTGTTCCTCTAACCATTGAATCTCCTATCACTATCGCTCTCCTATTCTCCAGCCTTCCCTTCTGAGCCGCAGAGCCAGGCTCAGTGCCAGAGACCTGGCCACTGTGGCTTTCCCCTGGTAGGTCCCCCTCTCCGCCAACCACAGGGGATCCCTGCACTGTGCGCCTATTCTCTTTCCCTCCCCTGACGGTCACCCAGCTACCTTTATCCTGTGACTTCGGTGTCAGTACTTCCCTATAACTGCTCTCTATCATCCCCTCTGCCTCCCGCATGATCCGAAGTTCATCCAGCTCCAGCTCCAGTTCCCTAACGCGGTCTGTGAGGAGCTGGAGTTGGGTGCACTTCTCACAGGTGAAGTCAGCAGGGACACAAGTGGTGACCCTTACCTCCCACATCCTGCAAGAGAAGCATGCAACTGCCCTAGCTTCCATCCCCTCTGCTCCAAATTGACAACAGAGAATAAAAAAATATAAAGGAAAACCTTACCTTACCAAACCCTCCACACAAGAGTCCTTTTTTTTGGTTGGAGGAGGAGGATGGGTGGGAGACACTACACGTGTAGTGTTTCGGGTTTAGCCACTGCCCGAATATATAAGTTCACTTACCCAGCAGTCCCCGTGTCCGCGTCCGCCGAATCGCCAGGTAAGTACTTTATAGTGAAACGTACCTTCCCGGCTGCCCCCTGGCTCGCACTATCACCGCTACTGCTGATCAAAGGTGTTGCTGTAATAAAAACAGAAAATGCTGGAAATGCTCAGTAGGTCTGGCAGCATCTGTGCAGAGAGAAACAGTTAACAGTTCAGGTCTGTTTCCTCAGCTCACATTAACTTTGTTTCTTTCTCCACAGATGCTGCCAGACCTGCTGACTATTTCAAGCATTTTCTGTTTATGTTTCAGATTTCCAGCATCTGCAGTATTTTGCTTTTGTACGTGTGTTGCTATGTCTGGGACTGTTTGAGTGCAATGCTATTGCTTTATAAACAGTGTTGAAACAAACATTTATCTAGTTAACACACGGCACTAATACACAGCTGGATAGAAACAGCAGCCTGCAGCAGAGGGCGCAGTGGAAGTTTATTAACACAAATAATTCACCAGCACAATATTTACTGCTATCCTCAATCACACCACCCTTCATCTTAACACGTTGTATTCTTCATTGACATCAACTTCTTGCTGCCAATAAACACTTCAATTTGGAACACAGCTTCCAAATCACCTTTATTCACAAACCCGAACACAAGCTGCAAATGCTGCAAGCACACACCAGCCCAGACTTTCCCCTTTCTGCCAACCCATTCCTGCATCACTGCCTCTCCACCAACAGTTGTCGCTAGAATCATACAATCATAGAATGGCTAAAGCACAGAAGGAGGCCATTCGGCCTGACGAACCCATGTTGGCTCTCTGCTAAAGCAACTCACCTCGTCTCACTCCCCAGTCAGTTCAATTTCGGTGGTGGGAAAACTTCTCGAAAGAATAATTCGGGACAAAATTAACAGTCCCATGGACAAATGTGGTTAATTCAGGAAAGACAGCATGGATTTCTTCAGGGAAAATCATGTTTAACTGCCCTGCTGGAGTTTTTTGATGAGATACCAGAGAGGGATGATGAGGGCAATGCTGTTGATGTGGTGTGCATGGACTTTCAAAAGGTCTGGCAGCATCTGAATGGTCACTGACCTGAAACATTAACTCTGTTTCTCTCTCCACAGATGCTGCCAGACCTGCTGAGTATTTCCAGCACTTTTTGTTTATATTTCAGATTTATAGCATCTGCAGTATTTTGCTTTTATTGACTTTCAAAAGGAGTTTGATACAATGCAACACAACAGACTTGTGAGCAAAGTTATAACTCATGGAATAAAAGGGACAGTAGTAACATGGATATGGAATTGGCTGATTGACAGGAAACAAAGTGTAGTGAGCAATGGATGTTCTTCGGGCTGGAGGAAGGTTTGTAGTGGAGTTACACAGGAGTCAGTGTTGGGACCCTTGCCTTTCCTGATATATATTAATGACCTCGACCTTGGTGTACAGGGCAGAATTTCAAAGCTTATGGATGACACGAAAATTGGAAGCATTGTGAACTGTAAGGATGATAGTGTAGAACTTCAAAAGGACATAGACAAGTTGGTGGAATGGGAGGACAGATGACAGGTGAAGTTCAATGCAGAGAAATGTGAATTGATTCATTTTGGTAAGACGAACATGGAGTGACAATATAGAATAAAGGGTACAATTCTAAAGGGGGTGCAGGAGCAGTGGGAACTGGGGTTATATGTCATTGGTTGAGAGAGTGGTTAATAAAGCATACAGTATCCTCGGCTTTAGTGATAGAGGCATAGAGTACAAGAACAAGGAGGTCATGTTGAACTTGTATAAGACACTAGCCTCAGCTGAATTACTGCGTCCAGTTCTGGGTGCCACACTTCAGGAAAGATGTGAAGGCATTGGAGAGATTATGGAAAAGATTCATGAGAATGGTTCAAGGGATGAGGAATTTCAGTTATGAAGATAGATTGGAGAAGTTAGGACTGTTTTCCTTGGAGAAAAGAAGGCGAAGAGGAGATTTCATAGTGGTATTCAAAATGATGAGGGGTGTGGACAGAGTGGATAGGGAGAAACTGTTCCCACTTGTGAAAGGATCGAGAACGAGAGGGTACAGATTTAAAGTAATTGGTAAAAGAAGCAAAAGCGACATGAGGAAAAACTTTTTCACACAGCGAGTGGTTAAAGTATGAACTGCCTGAAAATGTGATGGAGGCAGGTTCAATTGAAGCATTCAAAGGGGAATTAGACTGTTATCTGAAAAGGAAGAATGTGCAGGATTATGGGGAGAAGACGGGGAAGTGACATGAGGTGAATTGCTCATTTGGAGAGTCAGTGCAGACACGATGGGCCAAATGGCCTCTTTCTGGGCAGTAACAATTCTGTGCTTCTGTGATTCCAATATTCATGTCATTTCTATATATGGTGGTCCTGACACTGACCCTTGTGGACATCACTGTTCACCATCTTCCATTCTGAAAAACAACCAAATACCACAACTCGCTTTTCTTGATATTTAATCCATTTTTTAACCCAAGCAGATACTGACCCTCCTATTCCTGGAACCTCAGTTTTGTTACCCAGCCTTTTCTGTGGTAGTCTGTCAAACGCTTTCTTAAAATCCATACAGACAACATCCATTGCTTTCCCTTCATCAACCTTTTCTGTTACTTCATCAAAAAATCAGTTATATTAGTGAAGGATTGGAGAGGTGCTGAATCTCTCAGTTTTCGGTCTACCCAAACCAAGTTCAAGGCCTGAATAATGAACCGATTGCCTCATTATTTCTGTGAATAATACAATGATTTAATAGACAAAGTTTTGAAACATTCCTGCCCATAAATCTTGATAACAGAGAGTGTGTGGATCTCCTGACTCAGAATGTTTAATGGATACAGTCCTCAGATCCGACAAGGAACCCCTGAACATCCACAGTAATGACAGTGTGGATGAGGAAATGTAAGATCCGGGAGCTGAAACTCAGGGACGGCCAAGCTTTCCTGTCATTGAGCTTGTTTGTCTGCTCTGCTCGCCGCACTTCCGGCTCTACTTTGTTTCCAATGAAAAGATGAAAAGGGCCGTTCGGTTTTCCTCTCACTGACAGCGTGTTTCACTCGGGTTAATATAACCCGGGGCTTTTGCTGCTGAAATGAATTCTGCAAGGTCCCAGCAAACACACCGGCTCCCTCCTTTCTCCCCTCTTTCTGTCGGATTGTTTTACCAGGAGGGGCTCAATAATAACAAACCCCCTGCAGGGAATGAGCACAAATTGAGCATCTAAATGTTGTAAGTGGGCAGCTTTCTGGGTTCTAGGTTCCCCCTACCCCGCCCCTCCCTCCCTCCAGTCCAAGCCCCTCTTCACTTTCTTTGGGACTTTGATGAGGGTGAAATGGGGAAAGTTCCCATTGATGTTTGAATGCTGAATTGCTGCAGAGATCTGCGCACGCGCGACGTAGCACCGCCCCCAGTGGGACGTCACAATGAGGAGTGGAGCGCATGCGCAGTCTTTCCCCAACCCAGTCTGTGAAGCCATTCACTCAATCAGGGGAAGATGCTTTAAATCAGCTGCTAATGGAGACTTCCCGGGCCCGGGGGAAGGGAACAAACAGCATCTGCTTCCAGCAGCCACTGCTTTGGGAGCGTGTCCGCAGATGTGCTCAGAGATTAGCATTGAGTGGTTGGAAGTTGAGGGGGAGTCGGGGAGTGTTTGGAACAGCCACTGTGGAGCAGGAGCTGCTCCCAGAACATGGAGTGAGCCGGGGACACGGGGAAGGGAGAGTTCATTCTCGGACAGTGTCTGGACAGGCTCAGGAAGACACAATGGGAAGAAATCACTATTGAAAATCACTGACAATTTCACCACCCAAATAGAACATAGAACATACAGCACAGAACAGGCCCTTCGGCCCACAATGTTGTGCCGATCCTTTGTCCTCTGTCAAGGACAATTAGAGGACAAGGAGAGGGAATTTTCCTGCTTTAGTTCCAGTCTCTCACTGTTTGTTGGATTGTGAACAGTGGGGGGAAAATAGCCGCAAAATAACGATGTGGACAGTTAGACAAAGAACATTTATTGCAGACACCAGGTGAGAAGTGTGAAAGGCACATTTTAATTAGTGGCTGCTTGTTTTCCGTTGAAATAGAAATGTGACTGTGTAAAGGTCACTGCTCTATCGGACAGTCCCAGTCATTGAGCAGTGCTGGGCTTGTGTTGTTTCTGAATGTCACAAACTTGTTGTATAACCACTGCAAACACCTGGTAAACAGAAGCTGAATACTGCAGTACTGCAGTGGAGTCAGACACTGACACTGTTTGTGTTCCTGGTTTTCATTTTGTGATTGTTCATAATGATTATTACTGGGACGATTACATTGATCGCTTTTGTATCTTCTACCTCACCAGTTATTTCATTCCTGCAGGAAAATACATGAAGGAACCTGAATGGGTGTGGTGATTCTTGGACACAAGGAAAAGTGCAGTGATCTCGTTCCAACACACAGTCGGTACAGGATCACTCCCAAAGCACAGAGATACTGCCAGCTCATCAATTCCACTGGAACAAACAAAAGAAGTAGTCAGACAGACACTGATCCCAAAGTCCAGAGACACATTTTCAATCCAACAGTCAAACAACAGCAGGAGAGACAGAAGTTGTTTCCATTTCACTCCAATTCAATACAGCTGACAGGTTGATACATCAATCACAGTGCAAAAACAAACTCACTATCAGATCTAAATAAACTCTGTCACCATGGTTACATTTTAAATATAAAACTTGAAACAGAACAGACAAAATTTACATGATTGAAAGGTGCAGAATGAATGCAAAGAGGCTTCAAGGGGATTTGGACAGGTTAAATGAATGGGCAAGAACATGGCAGATGGAATATAATATAAATAAGTGTGAAGTTCTCCACTTTGGTAGAATGAACAGAAAGAGTATTTCTTAAATGGTGAGAGGCTGGGAAGTGTCGATGTCCAAAGACACCTGGGTGTCCTTGTTCATGAGACACGAAAAGCTAGTATGCAGGTGCAGCAAGCAATTAGGAAGGCAAGTGGTATGTTGGCTTCATTGAAAGCGTATTTGAGTACATGAGTAAAGATGTATGAAGTCTAGATGAGACCGCACCTGGAGTATTCTGTACAATTTTGGTTTCCTTATCTAAGGAAGGATAGACTTGTCACAGAGGGAGTGCAACAGAGATTCACCGGTCTCATCCCCGAGGATGGTGGGATTGTCTTATGATGAGAGACTGCAGAAACTGGGCCTAAATTCTCTAGAGTTTTGAAGAATGAGAGGTGATCTAATTGAAACAGACAAAGTTCTTACAGGGTGTGCAGGGGAGATATGGATAGGATGTTTCCTCTGTCTAGTGAGTCTAGAACAAGGGGACACAGTCTCAGAATAAGGGCAGGCCATTTGAGACTGAGATGAGCAGGAATTTCTTTACTCAGAGGGTGAGAAATCTGTGGAATTCTTTATCCCCGAGGGCTGTGGAAGATCAATCATTGAACATATTTAAGACAGAAATCGATAGATTTCTAAATACTAACAAGATCAAGGGATATGGAGATAGCAGGAAAAAATGGCGTAGAGGTAGATGATCAGTCACGATCTGTTTGAATGTTGGAGCAGGCTCGATGGGCTGAATGGCCTAATGCCCCTATTTCTTATGATCCTTTGAATCCCAATAATGTACATCAGACGTTAGACCATGTTATGCATTACATACCAGGTCAAAAATGCCACAGAGATTAAGACTGAAAGATACATTATCAATTCCATTACTACAAAATGAAGGACTTGGAGCTTGCAGACCAGCCCATGTATCAGATTGAAAGTTATATTTTCATTCACAATCGTTTTCACAGAGCTAAATATTAAATATCAATCCACAACTTGTACAGGACTACCAAATAAAACCTACAACTGTAAAATACAGTTAATTCATATTTTAAATTAAACACAAGGCAAACAAATATTGATACATTAAGAGAGCGGGAAACAGTGAGAGCAGAGTGGAGCATAAAGAGCCCAGGAGAGGGAGCAAGAGTTCACTCGGAGAGCAGGGAACAGCGAGAGCAGGCGTCAAAAAAGGCAAAGGAATACACAATTAATGGGAGAACACTGAATGGTGTAGAGGAAGTGAGGGACGTTGGAGTGAATGTCCACAGATCCCTGAAGTAGCAGTACAGGTCAATAAGGTGGTTCAGCAGGTCCTTTCCTTTATTAACTGAGGTATAGAATATAAGGGTGATCTGGGTGTCCATGTCAATAAGTCACTGACAGCTAACATGCAGGTGCAGCAAGCAATTAGGAAGGCTAATCGTATGTTAGCCTTTATCGCAAGAGGATTTGTGTACAGGAGTAGTGAATTCTTGCTTCAATTGTATAGAACCTTGGTTAGACTGCACTTGGAGTACTGTGTGCAGCTTTGGTCCCCTTACCTCAGGAAGGATATTATTGCCATGGAGGGAGTTCAACGAAGGTTCATCAGACTTGTTCCTGGGATGGTGGGACTGTCCTATGAAGAGAGATTGGGGAAACTGGGGCTCTATTCTCTAGAGTTTTGAAGAATGAGAGGTGATCTCATTGGAACCCACAAAATATTTAAAGGACAGTCAGGGTAGATGCAGCTAAGATGTTTCCCCTGGTTGGGGAGTCGAGAAGCAGGGGACGCAATTTCAAAATAAGGGGCAAGCCACTTAGGACAGAGATGAGGAGAAATGTTGTTACTCAGATGGTTGTGAATCTTTGGAATTCTGTAACCCAGAGGGCTGTGGAAGCTCAGTCATTGAGTATGTTTAAAGCAGAGATTGATAGATTTCTAAATACAAATGACATAAGGGAATATGACGAAAGTGTGGGGAAAAGGGCATTGAAGTGGATGATCAGCCATGATCATATTGAATGGTGGGGCAGGCTCGATGAGCTGAATGGCCGACTCCTGCTCCTATGTTTCTATGTTCCTAACTCCACATTGTCGATGAGACACAGCCTCAGGCCGACTTGTCGGGTGTTGCAAACAGATAACACTGCTTCTGATCTTCACCAGAACAGAGTGAGATGTGAAATTGATCATCAAACAGACTGTGAGAGAATACAACAGAATAAAACACATGGAGAGACACTGTGGAATAACAAATAGATTTGATTGGAATGTTGAATTTTGATTGGAATGGATAAAACAGCAGAAACAGCAGATTAAATTGGGACAGAAAAGAGAAACTGATGGGAAGAAGGAAGAAAGGAAAGGATGGATCTGTTCACTTTTTTCTGTTTTTTCACTGGTCCATCAAAGCTGAATTAAAATAAGATGCAAAAAACAGAGAATTTCACCAAAAATTGAGATTAAATGCTGCCGAAACCTTGAATTGAAGGATGCCCCAACAGATCACCTGTTTAACTGTCTCCTCACTGGGGGATTTCAATCAATGAGCAATATTATTCTCTACTTTTCTTTTGTTAAATGAAACCACTACTGTCACTTGGAGTTAATATCCCTGTGTTCCAACTCCTGAATAATAAAATTGTGAGTTTCGTGATATTTTCTGGACACATTTCCTGCTGAAAGAACGAAGAACTCTTTTCTAATTTACACAATACTATATGCACACTCATCAAGCCTCCGAAACTAGCATCCTTGGTGCTGCTCTCTCCTCCCAAACCTCATCTCATGTGACTGTTACATCATCACTCTGATTGTGGGAGGGGTTAATCCCACTGTCTTCAGCATTAACCCTTTACATCCTCATACTGCACTGTCTGTCCAAAAAAATCGGTGGAGGGAACTTGAATTATCAAAACAGCAACAGCTGCCAGTTGAAAATCAACTCAACCCATCAGAGAGAGACTGTCAGAGAACTTCCTGCATCCAGTCCTGACCCTGTCACATTAAGCAGCTGCTCAGCCAGACCCCACTCTCATCAACACTGAACATTTTTACTGAGATCCTTCAAATACTGTTTATAAAAGGCCGCAAAGATCAAAGTTCACACAGTTGTATTAAATGCAACAAAGTTTAATATCTTCTCACCGTTTCTCGGTAACCACATGAGACATAGGTTTTCTTATTTGGTTCCTTTGATTTTTCTTGCTCCTGACTGACAAATATTCCAAACCTCAGATAAACCCTCCCACTTGCGTCATGTCCCAGTCTCGGTTAAAAGCAACACATAATGACACAAACACTCTCCTTCAGTGAGATTAATATCAAGCTGTTTTCCAGGTTGAATGTAACTGTGAACAAATTTATGTCAAAGAAGTTACCTTTGATCTATCAGCACTAAAATTCTGTACAAGGAGGGACAGCCATTCCAAAATCATATCCTTCACAAAGGCTGTTTTTTTGATGTGATTGAAATTCATCATGTATTTTGAATTAAAGTTCACAAGACACCGATGTTAGTGTTGATAATGAAACTTTTCAACCATGTTGCTACTGTGAGATAAGGCTCTGCTGGGAGTTGAATCCACGATATCCTGTTCACTAGACTGGTGCTTTAACCAACTAAGCTACAGAGCCAGATCACAAATGTGTGCGTAATTGAAATCAGAGGAAGGTCTTGTAGAGAGTGGGCAGGCTTTCGCGAGTCAAGAGCTGAGTTCGTCACGGCAGAGTTCCCAGCCTGTGACTCGCTCTTGCAGTTGCAGCTGTAGTTGTAATTGTAATAGGCAACCGTCCGTCTCGGAAGACGATGGGCTACGCCCGGGGTGTACGTCACTTCTGTATTAAACATAGTTTGTTGTGGCTGTAGAGGATGACTCGTGAGTGACAATCCCTTCCGCAGCTGGTACAGATGAATATCATTGGCCCGAGGTCGACTGATAATTTTTCCTTCCTCTGAGCTCTCTTTCCCACCATCTGGTCATTTCTTTTGTCCTCTGCTTTTCCCATGGTCTTCCTGAATGCCTTTCTCCAGGAATTCCAGTCAGCAGGAAGGACTTCCCATGCATCGACTCCAATCCCAGTCAGCTTGAGATCTCGCTTTGCAGATGTCCTTGTATCACAGACGTGGGTGACCTGTTGGTCTCATGCTGATAGCAAGCTCACCAAAGAGCATGTCTTTGGCAAAGCGACCGTCATCCATTCAGCACACATGACCCAGTCAACAGAGCCACCGCTGACTCAAGAGGGCAAACATGCTGCAGATCCCTGCACGCTGGTGTACTTCCTCATTCGGCACTCTGTCCTGCCAGGAGATGCCCAATATCCATCTGAGACAGCGGAGGTGGAAGCTGTTCGGCTGCTTTTCTTGGCTTGTATAAGTTGTTGATGCTTCTCTACTATAAAGGAGGGTGCTGAGAACACAAGCCTGTTACACGCAGAGCTTCACATTTTCGATCAGTTTGCTGTCGGCTCACACTCGTCTTCTCAACTTTGACATGACAGCTGCAACATTGACAATCCTGGTGCTGATTTCAGTATCAAGGGACAGATTGCTGGTGATTGTTGATCCAAGGTATGTGAAGCTGTTGACAACCTCGAAAGTGAGGTTGTCGATGTTGATGGAAGGTGGAGTCTACGTCCTGGCCCATAACTTTGATCTTCCTGATGCTGATCGCCAGTCCAAATTCCTTGCAGGCCAGGGAGAACTGATATACAAGCTGCTGTTAATGAACTTCATTATGGGATGTCAGCACAGCGTCATCAGCAAACAGCAACTCACAGACCAAGAACTGACTCATTTTGGTCTTGGTGCGCAGTCTTGCCAAGATGAACAGCTTGTCATCAGCTCTGGTATGCAGGTGGACACCCCCATCTGAGTCACTGAAAGTTTAAAATAGCAGCATGGAGAAGAATATGCCAATTGTAAAGGATGTGGGCTGTGAGGAGGTTACAAGGAGGCTTCCAGGGGACTTGGACAGGATAAGTGAATGAAATGACAGATGGAATATAATGTGAATAAATGTGAAGTTATCCACTTTGGTAGAATAAACAGAAAGACAGAATATTTCTTAAATGGTGAGAGGTTGGGAAGTGTTGATGTCCAAAGGGACCTGGGTGTCCTTGTTCATGAGACACTAAAAGCTCGCATCCAGGTACAGCAATCAATTAGGAAGGCAAATGGTATGTTGGCCTTAACACAAGGGGTCATGAGTACAGGAATAAAGATGTCTTGCTGCAATTGTATAGAGCCTTGGTGAGATCGTGCTGGAGTATTGTGTACAGTTTTGGTTTCCTTATCTAAGGAAGGATATACTTGCCACAGAGGGAGTGCAACGGAGGGTCACCAGACTAATCCCTGGGATGGTGGGATTGTCTTATGAGGAAACTGGGCTTGTATTCCTTAAAGTTTCATTTAAAAGGCCATTTAAAACTGAGATAGGGTGGAATTTCTTCACTCAGAGGGTGGTGAATCTTTGGAATTCTCTACCTCAGGGGTTTGTGAAAGTTCAATCATTGAGCATGTTCAGGACAGAAATTGATAGAAATCTTGATACTCATGACATCAAGGGATATGGGGAGAGCGCGGGAAAGCAGTGTTGAGGTAGATGATCAGCAAGGATGTAATTGAATGACAGAACAGGCTCGACAGGTTAAACTTCCTCCTCCTACGTTCCGAAGAGAGTTGTCACCAGGACACAGCCCTGTTTTACCCCACTGCTGATCGTGAAAGTGTCTGATGTTGCTCCATTGTAACTGACGGAACTGTGCATGTTCTCGTGGAAAGAAGAGATGACGCCCAAGAGTTTAGGAGGGCAGCCTATTTTCCACAGCAGTTTGAAGAGTCTGTCTCTGCTAACAAGATCGAAGGCCTTGGTGATGTCCATAAAGACAATGTAGAGTGGTCTGTACTGTTCACAGTACTTCTCCTGTAACTGCCGAAGTGAGTTGGTAGAGGTTGCGGGTATGGAAGGTGCTGTCTAAGGAACCTTGGTGTGTCGAATTCCTTCATATGTCCCTCTAGCATCCCCCAGATTCAGCGGCAGATTGTATGCTGTTGCAGAGTTTTAACCAGTATTGATTGGTGCAGTGCCGAGCAGTCTGCAGAGACTTGTTTCTGGCAGCTCTGAGAGCCTCTAGAGTTTGTTTGCTGGAGACTTGTTTGTAGTTCATGAGGGCTCTCTTCTCAGTTGCAGTAACTGACTCCATTTCAGTCCAATAAGCCTCAAACCAGTCAGCATTCCTCCCATCTCTTTTCCCATACACAGCGAGTGCAGAGATATAGATGGTGGCGTGCAGATGATTCCACTTTGATACCACACCGAGGCCTTGGGCGTTTTCTGAAAGAGCCTGATCTAGGATGTTGAGGAACTCCTGGGTCCCTTCTGGATCAGTGGTTCGGCTAGTGTTGATCCGAGAACGACCTTTCTTCTTGGATGGGTGAAGCTTCCTTGGCTGAAGCCTGACCTTGCTACACACCAGGGAGTGATCAGTGTCACAGTCAGCGCTGTGATAGCTACGTGTGATGAGGATACTGCTGAGGGTGGTATGTCTGGTGATGATAAGGTCTAGCTGGTGCCAGTGGCATGATCTCGGACGTCTCCAGGACACCTTGTGGCACAGCTTGACCTGGAAATAGCTGTTCGTCACACAGAGTCCATGGTGACAGCATAGCTCCAGAAACCTCTGTCCATTTTTGTTCATCTTGCTAATCCCCTGGTGCCCTATGCTCATTGGCCAAGCTGTAGTCAGTACCCAAGCTTGCGTTGAAATCCCAGAGAAGGTATAGTCCCTCGTGCTGGGAATTCTACTGATGGCAGTGTCAAGTGTCTCATAGAATTAATCCTTGACATCTGGGGTGGAGGTGAGTGTCGGGACATAGATGCACATGAGATTAACTGGGCCCGCGCTTGTTGACAAGTGAAGGGTAAGAGGTCTCTCTGAGCCAACAGTGGGGGGTTCACTCATTGCAAGTAGCATGTTTTTTACTGTGAAACCCACTCCATGCTCACGAGTTGCCTCTTGGGCTTTCCCCTGTCAGAAGAAGGTGTAGTATTTCTCTTTGAGGGATCCACTTTGAATGAGTCTAGTTTCTTGCAGCACAGCAATGTCCACATTGAGCCTTGTGAGTTCCTTGTCAATCACAGCTGTCTTGTGTGTGCTATCAACCTGCAGAAGGTTGTCATTAAGGCCAGGACACATGGTCCATCCATTCCAGCTTGTGATGCGAAGCACTGGTGTCTTCTTTGTTGAGTTTGTCTTGCCTGGTGCATAGATTATCAATCCGCCAGTTGAGAGATATCTCTCTAAGCTCCAAGCACCCATTGAAGCAAGTAGGTCGTGGCAGGACAGCACCTAACTGACTGGGGGCTGCACAGCTTGGAGTAGGTGGTAGTTATCCAATGAGACGCGATGATCTCTCCCACTGTCAAAAGTAACCCCTGGTGCTCATACTCTACACCAATTGAGTGAGAGCTTATAATTGGTAACTGTTTCTTCCCATGTTTTGCTAATGTTTAAACACAAAGCTGGAGTGTCCTCTCCAGGGCACAGGCCTGGGCAAATAGTATGGAGACATTGAGCATCAGGACACCCTCTCAGCATTGCTAGTATTGTCCAAAGGAAAGGAAAAAAAACAGCACTGTTTGGTACCAGCTCTGCTGCAGGAGTTGCTGGAAAACTACCTGACAAGTAACTGGTAATCGCCTACGGGACTCCACTCCGGATTTACTGTCCAGGTTTACTCCCTAAGCCTTCTTCTCTCTCAAGACACCCACAGGGATGTAAGACTTTTTGCCCATAGATGGGGCTCTGTTTCTTGGCATCAGGATGGAACCACACGTCAGTGGGCCTGCATGACATGCACAAGGATATCACACACTGCCCCATCCCTGTGACAGCTCAGAGAGATCCCCTGATGATAATGCACCCCACAGGAAAATCACAAACAGCCCCCTCCCGAGGACAGCTCAGGGTCAGATACTGCACACACTGCAACAACAGTGACATTACTGTATTAGTCCCTCCATTCTGAAAAACAAGCATTCACCCTACTTTATGCTTTCCGTCTCTCAGCCAATTTTGTATCCACGCTGCCACTGCCTCTTTAATCCCATCTGCTCAAATTTTGTTAACAAGTCTATTTTATGGTACTTTTTCAAACACAATTTTGAAGTGCAGACACACACCATCAACCTCACCACCCTGGTCAACTCTCTGTGAAATTTCATCAAAGAAATTAATTAATTAATTAATTCATACACAATCTTCTGTTAACCAATCTGTACTGGCTGTCATTTATTAGCCCATGTTCTACCAAGTGCCAGTTAATTTTCTCCTGGATAATTGTCTCTAAAAGTTTCCCCACCACTGACATTAGACGAACTGGTCTGTAGTTCCTGGGTTTATCTCTCTTTTTAAACAGGGCTGTAAAATTAGCAATCCTTGCAGACTTATCTTTCAGTTCTGGAAAGTCTATTGTGGACAATTTCTTTGGGCATGACTTTAACCAATTAAAGCAACAGGATACTTGATTAATAAGTCCAGAACTTTTATTGAGAGTAAAATAGTACTTAATAATTGGAAGTAAAATTATCTTGAACAAACTTGGGGAATATAACTTGACAGCTCTAGCAGATGTGTGGACTGGTCGAGCTTGGTCTCAGAGTGTCACGGTCCTCTTTGTCCAGTCTAGATCCCTCATCATGTGGAGAACTTGGTTGATGATCTGAGCCTTTACCCCTGAGGTCTTCTAGTGGTCCTGCACACTGAAACCTTACAAGATCCCTACTTTTAACCCCTGGATGGCCATCATACCACCATGTAAAATAATAATTGGTCTGAGCTGTTGCTCGGTACATTTAATTAATGTCTTCCACTAACAGCCAACCGTCCTCAGAATCTCAGACATGAGTACAATGGAGTGGTTTCACACTGTCTCCCAATCTGATCTGAAACAAGTTTCCTGTTCATTAAATCGAGACTCTTGAAAATGCTGGAAATACTCAGCAGGTCTGACAGCATCTGTGGAGAGAGAAACAGAGTTAACGTTTCAGATCTGTGATCTTTCATCTGAACTGGGCTGAAATTGTCTGAGGGACTGAGATTGTGGAATCAATTTCTGGGTCAAAAACATTGTACTCTCTCAGGATGGGAAGATGGTGATTATTAAGTACAGTGCAAGAATATAGATGCTTATACATTATTTGAATCAACATTGATTTAAACCTTGTGCTCACGAAACCTATCTTTTGATCAAAATGACACTGATAACAATGGAAAAAGCAACACATACATTTCACGACCACAGGACTTTGTAAAGCCTTTTACAGCCAATGAAGGACTTTCCAAGTGTAGTCACTGTACAGTACAATACAATACCCTACAATAAGGATATTTCACATTCGAGTCACGCAAGTCCCATGCAATGACCATCTCAAACAAGAGAGAATCTAACCATCTCCCCTTGACATTCAACAGCATTACGATTGCTGAATCCCCCACTATCAACATCCTGGGGGTTACCATTGACCAGAAACTGAACTGCAGTAGCCATATAAATATCATGGCTACAAGAGCAGGTCAGACAGTAGGAATCCTGCGGCGAGTAACTCACCTCCTGACTCCCCAAAGCCTGTCCCCTATCTACAAGGCACAAGTCAGGAGTGTGATGCAATACTCTACATTGCTTGGATAGGTGCAGCTCCAACAACACTTAAGAAGCTCAACGTCATCCAGGACAAAGCAGTCCACTTGATTGGCGCCTCATTCACTATATTCACTCTCTCTATCACCAACGCACAGCGTGCACCATCCACAAGATGCACTGCAGCAACGCAGCAAGCCTCCTGACACAGCACCTTCCAAACCCATGACTTCTATCACCTCGAAGGACAAGGGCAGCAGATGCATGGGAACACCACCACCTGCAAGTTCCCCTCTGAGCCACACACCATCCTGGAATTGGAACTATATCACCGTTCCTTCACTGTGACTGGGTCAAAATCCTGGAACTCCCTTCCTAACAGCACCACATCGACTGCAGTGGTTCAAGAAGGCAGCTCACCACCACCTTCTCGAGGGAATTAGGGATGGGCAATAAATGCAATAAATAAAAATAAAATCAATAAAAAATGACATTATCCTGTAATCCCCAAAAGTAGAAAATACGTTTGAAAATGAAAATATAATAAAGCACAGTCAGCATGGATTTCACAAAGAAAGACTTGATTAACCTTAACTTTGAAGAATCAACAGCAACAGTAATACAGCAGATGAAGAAGAGTTTAAGTTCATAAAGCCTCATCCTTTTAAGTGCTTGAACCAACAAATTGTGGGTTAGCAAACAAGCACACGAACTGACAGAGCTGGGTGTTGTGCTTTCTCGATTCCCCTAAAGCAGGGTGTCAATGAGTTAAATTTTCAGGTTGCTGCAACCAGAATAGCCATTGTCCACGATCAGTTTTACTGTTATAAATAAAGATGGAACATTCATTGTGAATCTATAGAAACAGTCTGGTCCTGCACACTGCAGACACATCCACGTCATCACCAACCAGCTCTCCTATAATTAATGCAGTTATTTGACTTTTTCCCATTAGCTCCATGGAATTAATTTTGAAAGATTTTAAATTCCAAAAAGTTTTGTTAATATTCAGCCCTTGAGAAGATATCATTCCCTGGCCACAGTGGAGAGAGCATTGAATATAAAACAGTAGACTACCAGGTAACACAGTGAAAGCTTATCAGCTAATCTATAATTACTTACTTTTCTTATTTTTGCTCTTGCTATTCGGTTTTTCATCCTTTTCAGTTCCTGACTGTGGATATTATTGTGATTAAATGTGAAAAGATGCACTGTGTCTCAGCCCCGCTATATTGACTCTTTCTCTGTACAGTGCTGTATACACTCAGATACTGACAGTGTCTCTCCCTCCCTCAATTTTCCAGCCCTGACATTGCAGAAAGTGCTGTTCAAAGTTACACATTCTGACTGTTTGCAGTTGATTAGTGAGAGATTATGAACGTATCCTTCTGCAGCGCTGCCTCGGTTAATAACAGCAGATCTAAGTCACATTTCAGATACAGAAACAGATGCATCAATTATTCACTATTTCCCAGAGTGAGTGAGGCCGGGACAAGCAGCAACATTCCAGCCCCACACTCTGCAATTACCCAGCACCAGTGGAAAGCAGTGAATACAGATTCAATCAGTGGGTTAATGTCCATTACAGGGATGCAAGATTCCACGGCCCAGGACAAACATCCCCATACATCGAGAACAAGCTCAGGAAAACCCGGGGGAGTTAATATCCCAGTCACTGAGCATTCCAGTAACATTGAACAAGTTCCAGAACTGAGTGAACCTTTCAAAGTACAGAAGCGATGACGAGGTCAAAAATGTCTGAACAGTTGAGGTGACTGAGCGGTTTCAGCTTCTCTGTTCAGGTTGCAGCTTTCACTGGAGGCATGTGTTTTTATCCCACTTCTGACAACTTGATTTTCAGTTGCTATGCAGAGTTTCCTTGAAGGTTTGAGGTAGAGTAAATACTGAGGAACTGTTTCTAACTGCTGAACGGTCAATAACCGAAGGTTACAGATTTAAAGTGACTCACAAAACCAGAAGGAACATGAGGAAAAATTCATTTCTGCAACATGTGGTGAGGATTTCAGTTATGTGGATAGATTGGAGAAGTTGGGGTTGTTCTCCTTAGAGAGGAGATT
This sequence comes from Heterodontus francisci, assembly GCF_036365525.1. Classification (NCBI taxonomy): domain Eukaryota; kingdom Metazoa; phylum Chordata; class Chondrichthyes; order Heterodontiformes; family Heterodontidae; genus Heterodontus; species Heterodontus francisci. The sequence goes on along the minus strand of NW_027141369.1, from coordinate 7,065,952 downwards.
TGATAGAGGTGTTCACAATCATGAGGGGTCGTGATAGACCAGATAGAGAGAAACTGTTGGTAGAAGGATTGAGACTCAGGTAAAAGCTGTGGCTCAGTTGGTCACACTCACCTCGAAATCACAAGCTTCTGGGTTCAGAGTTCACAGCTGACACTCCAGTACAGCACTGAGGGTGTTGAAGGTGCTGCCTTTCAGGTGTGATGTTAAACCAAGACATGGTCTGCATGTTTTGGTGAATGTAAAAGATCCCATGCTGCAATTTCAAACAAGTGAAGAGCAATTCTCCCTGGTGTTGTGATCAATATTTGCCCCTCAATCAGATCAGTTGGTCATTATCACATTGCGGTTTGTGGGTATTAGCTGCTGCATTTCTGACATTACAACAGTGATTACGCTTCAAAAGTATTTCATTGTCTCCAAAGTGCTTTGATATATCCAGTGGTCAGGAAAGGTGCTATATAAATGCAAGTCTTTTCTTTCTTTATCACAACACATTGCTGTGTAAACAATGGTTCCTCATGTCACCTCTGGTTCTTCTGCCAATCACCTGATATCTGTGTCCTCTGCTTACTGACCCTTTTACCACTGGAAACAGTTTCTCCTTATTTAAACTATTGAAAACCTCCATGATTTTGAACAAATGTGTCAAATCTCTTCTGAATTTTCTCTGCTGCAAGGAGAACAACCCCAGCTTCTCCAATCTCTCCACATAACTGAAATCCCTCACCCTGCTACCATTGTGGTAAATCTCTTTTTTATTCTTTCCTGGGTTGTGGGCACTGCTAACACAATGTGATTCCTGTCAATGCAGCGGCCCGCTGACATCATCGGAGAGCGCCAAGCTGCACATAGGCACAGCTACATCTTGCCAGGGTTAAGTGGCACATGCACAGGATGATGTCATGGCTCAGCACCAACATCATCGCATATCCGCCCATGGTCCACCTTCGCACATTCACGCTAAAGCGTCATCGGGTATCCAGCCTCTCACTCAGCTGGAGGAAGCCATTTCAACACTCCCCCCTGCTCTCATGCTCACATCTCTGTCCTGGGATTGCTGCAGTGATCCAGTGAACATCAACGCAAGCTCGAGGAACAGCATCTCATCTTCCGATTAGGCACACTACAGCCTGCCGGACTGAACATTGAGTTCAATAATTTCAGAGCATGACAGCCCACCATTTTACTTTCATTTTTAGTTGTTTTTTCTTTTTTCTTCTTTTTTGCTTTTTTACATTTTTTACAACCTTTTATATTGCATTTATTTCATTTCATCTTAGTTTATTCAGTTTGCTTACCCACTGTTGTTTTCAGGTTTGCACTTGCTGCTGTTCAATATTCAGTCCGTTAACACCTATTCTGTACTAATGCTTTGTCTTTCAACACATCATTAACATATTGTTTGCCTTTGCTCCATGACCTTTTGGTCAGCTATGTGGCCTTGTCCAACCTGCACCTTCTCCTTTGTTATCTCTTGCCCCACCCCCACCTCACTTGCTTATAACCTGTGACATTTTAAATATTTGTCAGTTCCGAAGAAGGGTCAGTGACCCGGAACGTTAACTCTGCTTCTCTTTCCACAGATGCTGCCAGACCTGCTGAGTGGTTCCAGTATTTCTTGTTTTTATTCCAGAAAATATTTGTTTGCTGCAAAATGTACATGGCAGGTAAAATGAAATGGAAGGGTTGTGAGGCAATTCATTCCTGCACTGAAGGAAACTGATCTCCTTTGCAATCTTTGTATTGTTGACTTGGTGCTGTTTTTGAACTGTTTTGTAATGTATCTTTTTATAGTTTTTTAACGAATAAAGTATATGTTGGAAATTTTAAAAAAAGCTCAGAGAAGGTTCACTAGATTTATTCCTGTGATGAAGAGGTTGTCTTGTGAGGAGGATTGAGCAGGTTGGACCTATCCTGATTGGAGTTTAGAAACATGAGAGGTGATCGTATTGAGACATATAAGATTCTGAAGGGTCTTGACAGGGTAGATGCTGAGAGGATGTTTCCCCTCGTGGTGGAATCTAGAACTAGGGGACACAGTTTCAGAATTAGGGATTTTCCATTTAAGAAGGAAATGAGGAGGAATTTCTTCTCTCAGACAGTCATTCATCTTTGGATTTTTATCTACAAGGAAGTCAAGGGTTATGGGGGGCAGGCAAGAAAGTGGGGTTGATGCCATGATCAGATCAGCCATGATCCTATTGAATGGCGGAGAAGGCTCGAGGGGCCAAATGGCCTCCTCCTGCTACTATTTCTGTTCTTATGATCTCATTGCAGCTTGTTCCAAATAGAGACAAAAGAGTGGAATTCCAGAGGAGAGGTGAGAGTAATTACCCTTGAGTGAGTGTGGCATCAAGGATGCCTAGCAAAATTGAAATCAATGGGAATCAGGGGAAAACTGTCCACTTGTTGGAGTCCTACCTAGCACAAAGCAAGATGATTATGGTTGGTGGAGGCCGATCATCTCAATCCAGGACATTGCCTCAGGAGTTTCTGAGGGTAGTGTCCTAGGCTCAACCATCCTCAGCTCTTTCATTAATGAGTTTCCCCTCAACTTAAGTCAGAAGTGGGAATGTTAGGTGATGATTCACAACTCCTCAGATACTGAAGCAGTCCATGTCCGCAAGGGCGAGACCTGAACAACATTCAGGCTTGAGCTGATAAGTGACAAGTGACTTGGTTGCCACAAAAGTGCTACGCAGTGAACATCTCCAATGAGAGAGAATCAAACCATCTACCTTTTAATACTCAGCAGCATTATCATCACTGAATCCCTCACCATCAACATCTTGGGGGTTACCATTGACCAGAAACTAAACTGGACCAGTCACATATATGCTGCGGCTTTTAGCGTAGGTCAGAAATTGGGAATTCTGCAGCAAGTATCTCACCTCCTGACATGCCAAAGCCTGTCCATTATCTACAAGGCACAAGTCAGGAGTGTGATGGAATACTCTCCACTTTTCTGGATAGCTGCAGCTCCAACAACACATAAAGAGCTCAACACCACCCAGGACAAAGCAGTCCTCTTCATCGGTACCTCACCCACCACTTTAAACATTCACTCCCTCCACCACCAGAGCACAGTGGCAGCAGTGTGTACCACCTGCAAGATGCACTGCAGTAACTCGCTAAGTAACGTTCGACAGCACCATCCAAACCCGTGATCACTACCACCTCGAAGGACAAGGGCAGCAGATGCATGGGAACACCACCACCTGCAGGTTCACCTCCAAGTCACTCACCATCATGACTTGGAACTATATCACCATTTCTTCACTGTTGCTGGGTCAAAATCCTGGAACTCCCTCCGCAATAGCACTGTGGGTGTTCCTACACAACATTGACTGCAGCAGTTCAAGAAGGCAGCTCCCCACCACATTCTCAAGGGCAATTAGGGATGGGCAATAAATGCCAGCCTTGCCAGCGATACTCACATCCAAGAATGAATAAAAAACAAATCATTCTCCACAGATTCCCCACAATCCAGGCTTGGACATTTACTTCACGAGCACAGAGCTTTGTATAACTACAACATGAGTTCCAATCTTCAGATTCCATTAGCCTTTCCCATTATTTTCTACCAGTCCACTAGCTTTTAGTGATTCAGCACTCGGGTCTCTGCTTCTCCAGTTTCTAACATCTCACCACTTATAAAAAACACTCTGATCTATCTTTCGCAGGTACCAGATGACCCCACATGTTAAACTCCATCTGCCAAAGCATTGCTCACTCACTTAATCTATCAAGAAGATTTGAAAATACATTTCTTGCCAAAGGATAATGTTCTGCTTCTGCTCCCTCGCCATTTGCTTTTCCCGTTAGTCTTTCATTTGGTGTAAATCCAGAGAAAGTAAAGATGGAAGGAAGGAGGGAGGCAAAAATCTTGCTCCTTTTCGTGATCCCTATTTGATCTTCATTCCAGTCCAATTTGGGTGAAGAATTCCGATTGTCTGTCTCAATTTTAATAAAGGAGAAACAATTCTGGAATCACCAGCGAGATATTGATATGAACATGTTTCCAGGCCAACTTTCCACAAAAGCTCCCCCACAACAATGGACTAGACACTTCATAAACTAACGACAAAATTGGGATCCGAACCCACACATGCAAAGCACGCAATGCATCAGCACGCCCCCGTCTTAACCTCTCGACCACCTTGTCAGCTGTTTGGACAGTACAGATCCTGGCTGTGCAGCCAGATGTGCAATGATGGAAATGCAGCTTCTGCAAGTAAATGCAATTTCCATCACATCAGGTCATGGCCTGTTGGGAATGGAGCGGTGTGAAACATTTCCAGACCATGTCCAACACGTTTCGACTCAGTGTGAAAATCCACCATGGAAAGACTGGAACATACAATCATTTCATCACATCATGATTAACATCACTCAGACACCTGAACCATGAGGTCACTGACGAAGTCATGATGACCGAATTTCTCATGAAATGACAACTGAACTAACTGACTGGAAGAATTGCTTTAATTCCACACGATCAGAGAGGCACAGCCTCAGACCGACTTGGCAGATGAGTATTGATTGAATAATTTCTATGTGAGGAATGTTCCAGCATCATAAACCAGGGGAACGTGCTGACTGAGCTGTGTCTTCATCTCTTCTGGGCAGTCGGACAGTTCACCCTTCATTCTGCTCTGATTCACTTTCCCAAAGTGGATCTACAGATTCTCAAATCTGTGGACTGGGTTTTCTTATTTTGTTCCTTTTGATTTTTCTTGCTCCTGACTGAATAATATATTCTAAACCTCGGATCAACCCTCCCCTTTGCGTCGTGTCATAGTCTTGGTTAAAAAAGACACAAAACGGCACGCACAGTCTGAAATATACAACACGGTCACACTTTCCTTCAGTGAGATTAATGTTGAGCTGTTTTCCAGGTTAAATGCAACTGCAAACACATTGCTCTCAAAGAAATTGTAGTGGATTGAGTTGCCGTTGAAATATTAGCACTGAACATTTGTACAAGGAGGAACAGCCATTCCAAACTGACATCCTTCACAAAGGCAACCACTGAGCTGTTTTCTTGAGTGAATAAAATTCATAAGAAAAGTTAAAGTTCACAAGAAAACAGATGTAAACGATTGATAGCTAAACTTTTGAAGCAAGGATATAAATCCACGATTTTCTGATTATTGGACAAACACGCGAGCCAACGAAGCTACTGAGCCAGATCACAAATGCTGTGACAACTAAGGGCAGAGGAGGGCACTCTTTATTCTCATCCCACTTCTCCACTGGTCACAACATCTATTTCAACTTTTCCCACTTACTGAAACAGTCAATCATATACTCTATTTTTCCCAGAATAGAAGACACTGACCAGATTTCTTTAATGAACAACAAAATGATTCATTTATTGTAGAACAAGTTTTAACTAGTCATGAAGTAAAGCATAAACACACAGGTGGAAATTTTAAAAGTTCCCTTTTCACCTTTACTTTTAAAGTCTTTTTTAAAAATCTTCGAGCCACATGCGCACACACACAGACACCGGTTAACAGAAAAGATAAAAGGGATGTTTTTTTAAAATTTTTTAAATTTTGTTACAAACACAAAAAAAAAACTCTTGGGCTGTTTACTTGCTCATTTTTGAAGAAAACATCAGATGAGATACGTTGCTCCAAAATTGGAACACAGTCTAACTTCTGAGTATACGTAGACAGGTCACTGGGGTATTTTAGAACAGTTCTTTTCAGAAGGCACTGAGAATTAATTTTAGCAGGCCTTCTTCAAAGACATGCGACAAGATGAATTAACACACTGGACTTCTCAGGATCTTTTAAAGATTTTCTGGAAAACAAGCTGGGTTGTGGTCTTCTCTCCTTCCTTGACACTTCTTCAGGCTAACTTTATCAGCTGCTCACTCCAGCAGGTAAAACACACTGACTCTACAACCAAAAGCTTGTGAGTTTTCTGCTGTCTGAGGTGTACGTTGCTGCTGCCGAGCTTGTCCAATCAAGGGGCGCAAATGCCTTCACTAACCACATCTCCCTGTTACCATGGTTTCTGTTCAATTTTTAACTTGAATTATGTGAAAAACAGTAAACATAGTTGCCAAATTGGCTCTTTTGGTGCTCTCTTGAAAAAGAACTGGTCCTACATTTATTCAGTTTGATTATGACTTCTTCAAAAAATATTTTAACAGAAGAAACAGAATCACTTCCATAACATCATGTACTTTCCCTGAGCTACAGGTTATTGAAAGACTCTCTGGCTGTGTTTATTTTAGGTGATTTTGTACTCAGGTACTTTTGGAATCCATGTGTTTGCAGATCTTTGTGAGTGAGAGATGTGGAGATATGCTTAACAAATTTCCCTATAAATTATTCATATCTCCGTCTTTCCCCGAACTTTGTGCAAACACATTAATGAGGGAATCACACACATCAAGCCGTCAACCCTGTCTGCTGCACATTGAAAGGTGACTGTTTATAGTAACGGGGTTCCATTTATTCAGACACTTCTTGATGATTCACACATGTAATGTATTTGTATATTATATTCATGACATTATGATGTAAATAAACACTTCCTTGCACTTGCCACGCTTGGTGAACATTTTCTCTGCTGATGCCCCCTGAATATATTAGAGAACATGGTGACGAGGTTGAGATAAAAGTCTGTAAATATAGGCAGCAAACAGCAACAGGGACTGCAGTGAACAAGATTTACGTGACATATTTGTGCTTATATTGGTGGGTGAAATAAGATACTAAACACACAAAATCCTACATTTGAGCTCGCGGAAGATTGCTCTGTCTATGGAGATAGCATCAAAGAATGCTCAGGAATTTTGTCCGATGCCAGTGATAGTAACACACTTCAGGGGAACTTAAAAAAAACTGGTAAAATCGGCTTTCACATAACAGATGAAATTTTGCACAGAGAAGTGTGAAGTGATACAATTTGAAAGGAAGTATGAGGAGAGGCCATATAAATGAAACATGACAATTCTAAAGTGGGTGCAGGAACAGAGAGACAATGTACACCAATGTTAGAAGGATTGAAAAGGTAACTAAGAGCAAACAGGACACTTGGATTTATTAATATAGGCATAGAGTAAAAGCATATAAGTTATGCTAAACCTTTACAAAATGCTGGGAATGAATGGCCTCTTCCTGTACCTCCACAGAAAGCTTCCATTCCAGGTTCACACACACTCATCAGGATCACTCTCCACAGATCCTGCCACTCCAGGCTCGGACACCAACTTCAGGATCACTCTCCACAGATCCCGCCATTCCAGGTTCGGACACCCACTTCAGGATCACTCTCCATACATCCCAGCACTACAGGCTCGGAGACCCTCTTCGGAGATCCTAAATCTCCAGACACGGACATCCTTTGAGGACCACTCTCCACAGATCCTGCCACTCCAGGCTCGGACACCCACTTCAGGATCACTCTCCACAGATCCCGCCATTCCAGGTTCGGACACCCACTTCAGGATCACTCTCCATACATCCCAGCACTATGGGCTCGGAGACCCTCTTCAGAGATCCTAAATCTCCAGACACGGACATCCTTTGAGGATCACTCTCCACAGATTCTTCCCTCCAGGCTCAGACACCCTCTTCAGAGTCACCCTCCATCCATCCCGCCGCTCCACGCACGGTTATCTCCCTCAGGATCAGATCAAAGAATGTTGCTTGTCACTTATCAGCTCAAGCCTGAATGTTGTTCAGATCTTGCTGCTTGCAGGCACAGACTGCTTCAGTATCTGAGGAGTTGTGAATCATCAGCGAACATGCCCACTTCTGACTTATGTTGAAGAGAAAGCCATCAATGAAACAGCTGAGGATGGTTGGGCCTAGGGCACTGCCCTGAGAAACTAGGGATCCAGTCATGAAAGGTGGAGGACAATTAAATAACGAACCAGATGAGGAGGCTCCAAAAACTTCCCTATCCTCAATGTTGGTGGAGCCGAGCACGTCAGTGCAAAAGATGAAGCTGAAGCATTTGAAACCACCTTCAGTCAGAAATTGCTCTGTGGATGATTCATCTCGGCCTCTTGAGGTCCCCAGCATCACAGCTTCCAGTTTTCAGCCAATTCGCTTCACTCCACATGATAGCAAGAAACAGCTGAAGGCACTCAGTACATCAAAGACTATGGGCCCTAAAAACATTCCGGCTCGAGTACTGAAGACTTGTGCTCCAGAACTAGCTGCGCCCTCAGCCAAGCTGTTCCAGTAGAGCGACAACACAGGCATCTACTCAACAATGAGGAAAATTGCCCAGATGTGCCCTGTCCGTAAAAAAGCAGGACAAATCCAATCTGACCAATTGCCGCCCCATCAGTCTACTATCAATCATCAACAAAGTGATGGAAGATGTCACCAACAGTGCTATCAAGCACCACACACTTAACAATAATCTGCTCATCGATGCTCAGTTTAGGTTCTGCCAGGGTCTCTCAGCTCCAGGAAATAATTTGGCAGATAGAGTAGAATGTGGGAAAATGTGAGGTTATCCACTTTGACAGGAAGAATAGAACAGGAAAATATTATTTAAATTGTGAGAGATTACAGAATGCTGCGGAGTAGAAGGATCTGGGTGTCTTCGTACATGAATCACAAAAAGTTACCATGCAGGTACAGCAAATAATTAGGAAGGCAAATGGAATGTTACCCTTTATTGCAAGTGGAATGGAGTATAAAAGTAGAGAAGTCTTGCTACAAATGTACAGGGTGCTCGTGAAACCACACCTAGAGTACTGTGTACAGTTTTGGTTTCCTTATTTAAGGAGGGATATACTTGCATTGGAGGCAGTTCAGAGAAGGTTCACCAGATTTATTCCAGTGATGAAGGGGTTGTCGTATGAGGAAAGTTGAGCAGGTTGGACCGATACTCATTGGAGTTGAGAACGTATTGAGACATATAAGATTCTGAGGGGACTTGACAGGGTAGATGCTGAGAGGAAGTTTCCCCTCGTGGTGGAATCTAGAACTCGGGGACACAGTTTCAGATTTAGGGGTTTTTCATTTAAGAAGGAATTTCTTCTCTCAGAGCGTCATTAATCTTTGGAATTCTCTACCGCAGAGAGCAGTGGAGGCTGGGTCATTGAATGTCTTCACGATTTTTATCTACAAGAGAGCCAAGGGTTATGTGGGCAGGCCGGAAAGTGGGGTTGAGGTCATGATCAGGTCAGCCATGATCCTATTGAATGACGGAGCAAGCTCGAGGGGCCAAATGGCCTACTCCTGCTACTAGTTGTTCTGATCTTATGTTGTTATGATCTCATTGCAGCTTGGTCCAAACAGAGATGAAAGAGTGGAATTCCAGAGGAGAGGTGAGAGTGATTGCCCTTGAGTGAGTGTGGCATCAAGGATCCCTAGCAAAATTGAAGTCAATGGGAATCAGGGGGAAAACTCTCCACTTGCTGGAGTTGTACCTCACACTAAACAAGATGGTTGTGGTTCGTGGAGGCCAATCATCACAGCCCAGGACATTGCTTCAGTAGTTTCTCAGGGTAGTGTCGTAGACCCAAACATCCTCAGCTGTTTCATTGGCGACTTTCCCTTCAAAATAAGTCAGAAGTGGGAATGTTAGGTGATGATTCACAACTCCTCAGTTGAAGCAGTCTGTGCCTACAAGCAGCAAGACCTGAACAATATTCAGGCTTGAGCTGATAAGTGACAAGCAACCTTCTGGCCACACAAGTGCCAGCAGTGAACATCTCCAATGAGAGAGAGAAAAAAATCTACCTTTTGATATTCAGAGCATTATCATCGCTGAATCCCCCACCATCAATATGTTGGGGGTTACCATTGACCAGAAACTAAACGGGACCAGTCAGATCTATGCTGCGGCTATAAGCGCAGGTCAGAGATTAGGAATTCTGCAGCAAGTGGGAAAAATTAGGAATTCTAGGGGCGGCACAGTGGCGCAGTGGTTAGCACCGCAGCCTCACAGCTCCAGCAACCCGGGTTCAATTCTGGGTACTGCCTGTGTGGAGTTTGCAAGTTCTCCCTGTGTCTGTGTGGGTTTTCTCCGGGTGCTCCGGTTTCCTCCCACAAGCCAAAAGAATTGCAGGTTGGTAGGTAAATTGGCCATTATAAATTGTCCTATAGTATAGGTAGGTGGTAGGGAAATATAGGGACAGGTGGGGATGTGGTAGGAATATGGGATTAGTGTAGGATTAATATAAATGGGTGGTTGATGGTCGGCACAGACTCGGTGGGCCGAAGGGCCTGTTTCAGTGCAGTATCTACAAACTAAACTAAGTATCTCACCTCCTGATACGCCAAAACATGTCCACCATCGACAAGGCACAAGTCAGGAGTGTGATGGAATACATCCCACTCAGCAACACTCAAGAAGCTCAATACCATCCAGGACAAAGCAGCCGACTTAATCGCCACCGAACCCACCACCTTAAACATTCACTCTTTCCACCACCAGTACACAGAGTCTGCAGTGTGTACCATCTCTATATGCACTGCAGTAACTCGCCATGTATCCTTCAACAGCACCTTTCAAACCCATGACCTCTACCACCTCGAAGGACAAGGGCAGCAGATGCATGGGAACTCGCCATCTGCAGGTTCCCCTCCAAGTCACTCACCATCCTGACTTGGAACTATATCGCCATTTCTTCACTGTTGTTGGGTCACAATCCTGGAACTCCCTCCCCAACGGCGGTGTGGGTGTTCCTGCACCACATGGACTGCAGCAGTTCAAGACGGCAGCTCACCACTACATTCTCAAGGGCAATTAGGGATGGGTAATAAATGCTCACCTTATCAGCGATACTCACATCCAAGAATGAATAAAAAACAAATCGCTCTCCACAGATTCCCCACAATCTGGGCTTGGACATTTACTTCAGGAGCACAGAGCTTTATATCACTGCAACATGAGTTCCAAACTTCATATTCCGTTCGCTTTTCACATTATTTTCTCCTAGTCCACTAGCTTTTAGTAATTCTGTATTCGGGTCTCGGCTCCTCCACAGTTTCTAACATCTCACCTCTGACAAAAAAACACTCTGATCTATCTTTCTTCAGTATTCCATGACCCCACATTTTAAACTCCATCTGTCAAAGCATTGCTCACTCACTTAATCTATCAAGAAGATTTGAAAATACATTTCTTGCCAAAGGATAATATTCTGCTTCTGCTCCCTCGCCGTTTGCTTTTCCCATTAGTCTTTCACTTGGTGTAAATCCAGAGAATATAAAGATGGAAGGAAGGGAGGGAGGGAAAATCTTGCTCCGTTTTGTGATCCCAATTTGATCTTCATTCCAGTCCAATTTGGGTGAAGAATCCCAATTGTCTGTCTCAATTTTAATAATAAACAATTCTGGAAACACCGTCTGGAAATTGACAAGAACAGGTTTCCAGTCTGACTTTATGCAAAAAGTCCCCCAATAGAAATAAAGGAACTATCCAGCTCACAAACTAACAACAAGGATGGCATTCGAACCCATTCATGAAGAACACAATACATTAGCAGTCCATCACCTTAACCTTGCAACCACCTTGTCAGATGCACAACCACGGCTGTCACCTTCAGCACAGCTCCTGGCTGTGCAGCCAGCTGCAGTGACCTCATGGTTCAGGCGTCTGAGTGATGTTAATCATGATGTGATCAAATGATTGCATGTTCCACTCTTTCCGTGGTGGGTTATCACACTGAGTGGAAACGTGTTGGACATGGTCTGGAAATGTTTCACACCGCTCTATTCCCTGTTTCATTTACTTACAGAAGGTATATTTCCATCATTACACAGCCCATAAGATGAACTTTTTTCAAAAGACTTCAGTGTATTTAGCTCTGTGTCCAACACTGTGAGGCAGCTTCCTGTGTTTATAAAGAGTGCAATTTAATGACTGGTCTCTTGGATCTTGGATCACACAGGGTGACAGATAGAGGTCTGTGTGCAGAGGGTTTGGAGGTGAGCTCTGATTCCTAACCCTTTCTGGATTGTGAGGAATAAAGAATGAATGAGAGAGAGAGAATGTGGGAGAAGGGATGATGGAAGAATTTGTTTGTGAACCTGATTAAAAGTGGCTCAAACGCAAGATAATATTAAGATATCAAGAGCAGAACATTAACATAATCTGAGATCCGCGATCTGGTCGGGTCCCATTCCCCTGAAGTGAGGAATGAACGGGTGGGAAATTCCACCTGGAGTTATATTTGTCTCCAATGAAGATGAGTTCAGAGTGAGGATGGAATAGCTCAGTTGGGAGAACAGTAGATTGAAGAACCAGGATACAATCCCTGGTTTCATCAGTTTTAATTTGGTGTCTCCATCAGTTTAAGTAGAGAGAATCAGAGGGGAGATTTTCCACTCTTGACCCCATGGGCTGAATTTTAAACGAACGGTGCGGCTCTCGGCAGAGGCACCGGAAGCGGGTGTCGTCACCACACGAGTGAAATGTGGCCGACCGACTCCGATCACGGAGCAGCCGACCAATTAATGAAGGGGAGGCGTGGGGCCCATGTAAACAAGGACCAGAGGCAGGGAACAAGGCACCGATGGCACCGACATCTGACACAACGGCAGGTGCTGACAACATATTTAAAGGGCTGCCAACCCTGCATTCACTGCTGCCTGGTTTAAAGGAGTGTCTTCCTGAGAGCCCTCTGATGCCCCAGGACCCGTTCTGCTGCCTCTGCTGCCCCAGGACCCGTTCTGCTGCCTCTGCTGCCCCAGGATCCGTTCTGCTGCCTCTGATGCCCCAGGACCCGTTCTGCTGCCTCTGATGCCCCGGGACCCGTTCTGCTGCCTCTGCTGCCTGCTGAGTAAGGAGCTGAATGCGAGCCTGCAGTGACCATGGTCCCACGGTTTAGCGATGCCTCCCTGCAGGTTCTCCTCCAGGTGGCAAGAGAAAGGTGGAAGATCCTCTTCCCCAGGGATGGGAGGTGGAGACCTGCCCACCTGACCAAGCAAAGCTGGCTGAAGATAGTCGGTGAGGTCAGCAGACGTGGGGTCACCCCCAGAACATGGATCCAGTACAGGAAGTGGGTCAATGACCGGATCCAGGCTGCTCAGGCGAAAACTCAAAACACTTTGGACCCTTTGGACATTGCATGTGGCAGAGTGAGAGGGAGTGTTTGGTGGAAATGGAGTGACCACCCAGTCATGTGTATTGGGGAAGGGCAGCAGGACATGCTGCCTGAGGCTTGGCTGCATCTCGGTGAGAGGTGCACGTCAGTCATTGTATCAACTCACACAGTCCCTCGAGAGGGGCCACATGCAGGAGGAATACGTGTGTCCCCATCATGGACTGCTGGACTATCACCGTCAGAGATGTTGGGCTTGCCCCCGCTGGGAGACTAACTTTGTTCATCATTGTGTCTGCAGGAGAAGACATCCCACAATAGGAAAGAGCGTGTCAAGACCGGCGGTGGATGCCTTATCTCCATGTCCTCATCCCGATGGAGGAGGAGGCCATGGAACAGGCAGGGCAGCAAAGCAGCTGCTCCATAGCTGATGGAGAGACAGGGACACCTACCCAAGAGAGTGAGTGAACATCTCCTGGGGCACAAGGGAGCATCTGCTGCAAAGGAGCCACACTGCTCATCTGTTCACCACTGCATCAATGGAGCTGCACGTTAGGAGTGGTTGGAATGTCATGATGGGAAGACCCTAACCCTTCAATGTCCCTGTTTTCTCATGAAGGCCCGGATGAACGACAAAAGCAAAGAGCTGGAGAGACTGGGGGACAGCCGGACATGTCTGAGGAGGAGGAGGGAGCCTCAGAGGGTGCACCATCACCTCATTCCCCTGCACCCTTCACCAGCACAGAAACTCTCACGTTGGTGGGTATCCGTTCGCGGTTAGATTCTGGCATGCAAACTGGTGAGCACATCACAGACAGGCCCGGGCAGCTGGCGGAGGCTGTGACAGCCGAGGCCACTGGGAGTTGGTGGTTTGTGGGAGGCCAGGCCCATGCTTTGCCCCAGGCTGATGACGTGCCTCTTGTGTCACCAGCAACACGGGAAATGCTGCAGCTGCAGTGAGAGGTCAGGCAACATCTGGCAGAGTTGCCAGAGGCTATGTGTCCCCAAGCACGGACGATGGAGGAGTCCATCCAGGCCTTGGGTGCTGCACTGTCTCTGATGGGGGTGTGTCTGGCTTCCTCCATTGAGAGATTGGTGACTCTCATGGAGAACCAGATCCAGCAGACCAATCAGTGGCTGCCGGAGATGTGCGCAGACCTGCACTCCATCACTTTGTCCAGGAGCTCCATCCAGTGGTGACAAGGTGAGAGGGGGGACGAGGCACCTGAACTCTCCACTTGGTCCACGTCCCTCTCAGGTCAGCAGGGAGGTACAAGTGTGTCTTGTAAGGGGGAGGAGCAGCTGGCTGCTACATCTGGGGGCCCCTCTCAGGGTGCTCCTGGTGTGGACGGTAATTCCAAAGTCCCTCTGCCAGTGACACCAGAGATGCCAGCACCTCCATCATCCTCGATGACAGAGGGGGTCCCTGTACCTGTGCAGGAGGCCCTCAGTGTGCCAGGGCCCTCCAGGCCTCAGGCAGCAGAGGACGGCCGCCAATGTCATCCCAAGCCATGGAGCAGCAAGGTCAGCAGCCTGTCTCCACCTCAGCTGACAGAGCAGGGGGAGTAGCAGGTAGGAACACCCGGAAGAGATTTAAGAAGAGCACCTAGATTAACTGAGGGGTTCACGGGTGAATGTACATTCAAGATGGATAGGGTTGTGTTTGGTGTCACACAGAATAAAGAAATGATGTTCTCTCACTATGTCTCCTTCCTATTGTTGATGCCCTTTGGGACTTCATTTCAACCCTTCCTCCCAAGGGGCTGGAAGTGAGGGACCAAGCCCTGAGTCCACAAAGCTTCGGCCTTGTCACTGTGCGATGTGTACCTGGGCGCTGTAGTGTAGAAGGAAGGAGGTGACAACAGGGCTGTTTAAAGCTAAGACTTTATTGCTGTGGTTCCAGAAGGTGGTATGGCTCAAAGGAAACGTGAATGTATAAGGGTGTCTCGTGTCTCCCTTGTGTGTATCTCATGGAGGCTTTCCTGCTGTGCCTGAGGTTCTTCATCTGGCACTGCTTGGGCAGCATCCTCCTCCACATCCTCATCATCAGAGGAGACACCACACTCCATGATATCCACACGAGTCAACACCTCACCCCTCTGTCATGCCAGATTGTGCAGAGCACAGCAAGCCACCATGATACGCGAGACCCTCGCCGGGACATACTGAAGAGCTCCACAGGAACAATATAAGTGCCTGAATCTCATCTTCAGGAGACCAATGGCCTCTTTGATGGTCGCTCGGGTTGACCCGCAGCAGGTGTTGTACCTCTCCTCTGAATCGTTGTGTGGGTTCCTCACAGGCGTCAGTACTCATGTTCTCACTGGGTTGCCCTTGTCTCCAAGGATCCATCTCAGAAAGCACATGGGGCCACGGAAAGGTTCTGGCACCTGGGAGTGCCTTGGTATGCAGGCGTTGTGGCTGCTTCCCGGGATTTGTGCACACACCTGTAGGATCCATTTGTGATGGTCACAGACCAGTTAAACACTGAGCAGGTGGAAGCCCTTCCTGTTGAAGGCTGCTGGCTGGTCTGCAGGAGCCTTGATGGTCACATGGGTGCAGTCGATGACACCCTACACCTGGGGGAATCCAGCGATGGCCCCGAATCCTTTAGCCCTCTCAGCGTGACTGTTTGGATCGATGTGCACATAGTCACCGGCCCTCCTGAACAGGACATTGGTGACCTCCTTGATGCACTGATTCACCACAGACTGTGAGATTCCACACATATCTCCAGTGGATCCCCGCAATGATCTGCTGGTGGAGAAGTTCAGTGGCACGGTGACCTTCAGTGACACTGGCATCAGGTGCCCACCAAGTCCCATGGGGCACAGCTGCATCATGGCAGAGAGATCAGTGACAACCTCCGTGGAGAGGCGCAGTCTGCGCAGACACTGTCACTCGGACATCTGCAGGCAGTTGAACCTCGGCTGACGTGTTCCTCTGCCTCCTTCTCCAGCCTCCTGTTCGAGGCTGGCCCTCCTGTGGGCCCCCAAGCTGCTGTGGTGTCCCTGCTGGTGCCTGCGCCTCCCTCCCTCCCTCTCCACTCCTCCTCCTCTTCAATGGGAGCCTCGAATCCAGGGTGAATGAGGCCCATGACAGGTTGCCCCTCCCTGAGGGCAAGGCCTTCACAGTAAACAACACCCAGCCCCATTTACCTCATTTGTCACCCTCAATGAGGTGGCACAGCCCCAATAACACCCGGGTGTGGCTCACCCTGCAGAGCTGGCACATTGGCCCCCACGCCTGACAGTGTTTCCCGATGCCCTTTCCCCCTCCACCCTTGCTGCCAATTTACGCTGCCTCACCGGACAGCTTCCCAGTGAAGCCAACACTCAGCTCCCACCTCCCAGTCACCTCCTTTAACCAGGCGAGGCTCTGAAGCCCCGTGGTTCCCGTGTGCTATTAGTTCAATTGGACCCAGTGAATAAAATTGCTGACAATTGGACTCATAAATACTTTAAATGCCTTCTTGCCGTGTGGATGTGCGAAGTCTGCCCTCTATGTCAGCCGCCGACAGAAAAATCCGGTGCAACGTCTTGCATCACTATTTTATACACCCCCCCTCCCCCTCCCCAGCCTCCATTCCCGTCTCCAACGGTCCCTTAAAATTCTGGCCCATGTCTCTAAGACTAATGGGAGTGAAACTACAGCTGCTCCTTCGACTGAACAGGGAGAGCTGCTCTCTCTGTGTTGAAAGTGAATGAATCTGCTCTTTACCTTGTCTTACTGGAATGTTCACTGTCTGTAAATGTCTGTTTGAAAATGTTTTCCTGTTATATTAATGGAGCAGAGGAGCAGAAGTGAGGTACTGTTCAACAGAGAGGTTTGGAAGTGGGTGAAGGGGTGGAGTGACGGTGGGAGTGAGAGGCGCAGTGAGTTGGCCATTCTCAATAGAGTGTCAGGAATGAAGGTCAGAGGAACAGACCAGGCAGGAAACACAGAAAGAGCGAGGAGAAGCTGGTGTGAAAAACAGAGATTAAACAACAGGCTTGTTCAGTTGGTTTGGGTCTGGTGTTTAGAATACCCGGAATCTGGGTTCACTTCACTTCCAACTCAGCAATTGTACCAACATTATGTTCATAAAAACATAGAATGATACACAAAGAAGGAGACCATTTGGTCCATTGTGTCAATGCTGTCTCTTTGGTTGTGCTATCCAATTAGTTCTGATGCTCAGCTTTTTCCTGTAATCTGTACATTTCCCTTCCAGTATTTATCCCCATTGCTTTTCAAAGTTACTACTGAATCTGCTTTCAAGTCCTGAGCAGACAGTGCATTCCAAATCACAACACATCACCGTATAAATCCCGACCTCATTTCGCCTCTGGTTCTTTTATCAATCACCTGATAAATACATCCTCTGGTTACTGACCCTTTTGCCACTGGAAACAATTTCTCTTTATTTGACTTATTGAAAACCTTCTTGATGATGTCACATACTAGACTGCCAGTAAAACTGAAGCCCATGTAATAAAAGGGACAATGACAGCATGGATATGAAATTAGCAGACTGATAGGAACATAGGAGCAGGAGTAGGCCATTCAGCCCGCCGAGCCAACCCCGCCATTCAATATGATGATGACTGATCATCCACTTCAATGCCTTTTTCCCACACTATGTCCATATCCCCGATGTCATTTGCATTTAGAAATCTGTCAATCTCTGCTTTAAACATACTCAATGACTGAGCTTCCACAGCCCTCTGGGGTAGAGAATTCCAAAGATTCACAACCCTCTGAGTAAAGAAATTTCTCCTCGTCTCTGTCCTAAGTGGCTTTCCCCTTATGTTGAAATTGTGTCCCCTGGTTCTAGATTCCTCAACCGGAGGAAATAGCTTCATCTACCTGTCTATCCCTTTAAATATATGGTAAGTTTCAATGAGATCACCTCTCATTCTTCGAAACTCTAGAGAATACAGTCCCAGTTTCCCCAAAATCTCTTCATAGGACAGTCCCGCCACCCCGGGAACAAGTCTGGTGAACCTTCGTTGTACTCCCTCTATGGCAATGATATCCTTCCTAAGGTAAGGGGACCAAAACTGCACACAGTATTCCAAAGTGCAGTCCAACCAAGGTTATATACAATTGAAGCAAGACTTCACTACTCCTGTACTCAAATCCTCTTGTGATAGAGTCTAACATGTCATTCGCCTTCCTAATTGCTTGCTGCACCTGCATGTTAGCTTTCAGTCACTTACTGACAAGGACACCCAGGCCCCTTTGTCCATCTACACTTTCTAATCTCTTACCATTTAAGAAATGATCTGCACATCTGTTTCTCCTACCAAAGTGGACAACCTCACATCTTTGCACATTATATTCCATGTGCCACTTTCTTGTCCACTCACTAAGTCTGTCCAAATCCCCTTGAAGCCGCTTTGCATCTTCCTCACAACACACATTCCCACCTAGTTTTGTGTCATCTGCGAACTTGGAAATAGTACATTTGGTCCCCACATCCGAATCATTGATATATATTGTGAACAGCTGGGTCACAGTGTGGTGGTGAACAGTTGTATTTCTGTCTGGAGGAAGGTTTACAGTGGATTCCCCATGGTTCCTCATAACTTCAGTTATGTGCAGACACTGGAAAAGCTGGGGTTGTTCTCCTTGGAGCAGAGCAAGTTCAGAACAACTTTGACAGAGTTAGAATCAAGGAATCAAATGGTTACAGTACAGAAGGAGACCATTCAGTCCATCATGTCCATGACAGCTCTTTGCAAGAGCAAATCAGCTAATTCCACTCCTCTGCCCTTTCATTGTAACCCTGCAAATTTTCTCTATTTAGGTGTTTATCCAATTCCCTTTTGAAAGCCACGATTGAATCTGCCTCCAGCACACTCTCAGGCAGTGTATTCCAGATCCAAACCACTCGCTCTGTCCCACACCCCTGGTACCATTGCAGAAAATCTCTTCTGTTCATTTCATCCCTCATAAATAATTGAAATGAAATGTTTATTAGGAAATGCACAACATAAAAAGGAGAGAGAAATAAATGCTGAGCAAAATAGAAGTCAATGTTTGGAAGGTAAAAAGAGCAAAACATGTAACTTTTATTCTGGATGAGTGAGAGGAATATATCACACTTTGGGGATTTTGTAAGAGGATTTATTGATAAACTTGGGATTTGAGAGGAAGCTGGTTCATGGTTTACAGAACAAATTCAGCCCCTGGGATGGAGCCAACAGCTGCACTGTCCAATAACAGACAGGACGGGGACACTGTCTCAGGCCTAGTGAGCTCAGTCGATGAAAGCATGAAACTCTGAATCTCAAGTTTTTGAGTTTGAGCCCCACGGTGGGTGTTTTTTATTTCCTTTTTAGGCTGATTTTACAGGCATTCTCCAGCTCTGAATTCCTCGGCAGAGAGTTTAAGGAGTGTTTGAAATGAGATTCAACAGCAGTATGAGAAAGTCTCTCCTTGATTCAGGACTCTTACCTCTCTGCAGCAACTCGCTGCTGAAGATTGAACTTTATCTCATTTCATTCTCATTTGAGGGTCAGTGTGGATCACTGGGACTTCCGGCTGTCTCCCACTTCACAATCCATCAGTGCTGAGAAAGCAATGGGGAATATTACTCACATGTTACAATGTTTTATAAATACTTGAATGTATTTCACACTGTGTCTAACAGTGTGAATCTCCCCTGGTATATCAGCTCACCAATACTTCAACAGAACATTCACATAATGTGAGCTCTGAGATCTGTTCAGATCCCATTCCCAAGACCTGGAAAGTGGGATTGGGCTGGATCGCTCTTTTTCAGCTGGCACAGACACGATTGCTAAATGGTCTCATTCTGTGCGATAAATTTTCTCCATTTTCTATGTTCTATGAAGTGAGGTGTGATTGGGAGGGGCAATTCCACCAGGGTTATATTTTCTACCAAAAGAATGACAGAAGGGATACTTCACTTTTTTATTCATTCATTCATGCGATGTGGGCGTTGCTGGCCAGGCCAGCATTTACTGCCCATCCTTAATTGCCCTTGAGAAGGTGGTGGGGTGGGCTGCCTTCTTGAACCACCCTTGAGTGAGTGTGGCATCAAGGATCCCTAGCAAAATTGAAGTCACTGGGAATCAGGGGGAAAACTCTCCACTTGCTGGAGTCGTACGTCGCACAAAACAAGATGGTTGTGGTTCGTGGAGGCCAATCATCTCAGCCCAGGACATTGCCTCAGGAGTTTCTCAGGGTAGTGTCCTAGACCCAAACATCCCAGCTGTTTCATTGATGACTTTCTCTTCAACATAAGTCAGAAGTGGGAATGTTAGATGATGACTCACAACTCTTCAGATACTGAAGCAGTCTGTGCCTGCAAGCAGCAAGACCTGAACAACATTCAGGCTTGAGCTGATAAGTGGCAAGCAACCTTCTGGCCACACAAGTGCCAAGCAGTGAACATCTCCAATGAGAGAGAAAAAAAATCTACCTTTTGATATTCAGAAGCATTATCATCGTTAAATCCCCCACCATCAATATCTTGACCAGAAACGTAACTGGACCAGTCACATCTATGCTGTGGCTATAAGCGCAGGTCAGAGATTACGAATTCTGCAGCAAGTATCTCACCTCCTGACACCCCAAATCCTGTCCACCATCTACAAGGCACAAGTCAGGAGTGTGATGGAATACATAGCACTCAACAACACTCAAGAAGCTCAACACCATCCAGGACAAAGCAGCGCACTTGATCGGCACCTAACCCACCACCTTAAACATTCAATCCCTCCACAACCAGTAAACAGTGGCTGCAGTGTGTACCATCTCCATATGCACTGCAGCAACTCGCCAAGTATCCTTCAACAGCACCTTCCAAACTCGTGACCACTACCACCTCGAAGGACAAGGGCAGCAGATGCATGGGAACTCACTTCCTGCAGGTTCCCCTCCAAGTCACTCACCATCCTGACTTGGAACGATATCGCCATTTATTCACTGTTGTTGGGTCACAATCCTGGAACTCCCTCCCCAACGGCAGTGTGGGTGTTCCTGCACCATTTGGACTGCATCAGTTCAAGAAGGCAGCTCTCCACCACCTTCTCAACGGTAATAGGAATGGGTAATAAATGCTCACCTTATCAGCGATACTCACACCCAAGAATGAATAAAAACCAAATCACTCTCCACAGATTCCCCACAATCTGGGCTTGGACATTTACTTCAGGAGCACAGAGCTTTATATCACTGCAACATGAGTTCCAATCTTCATATTCTGTTCACTTTTCACATTATTTTCTACCAGTCCACGAGCTTTTATTAATTCAGTATTCGGGTCTCTGCTCCTCAACCGTTTCTAACATCTCACCTCTTACAAAAAAACACTATGATCTATCGTCGGTAGTCGATGACCCCTCATTTTAAACTCCATCTGCCAAAGCATTGCTCACTCACTTAATCTATCAAGAAGATTTGAAAATAAATTTCTTGCCAAAGGAGAATTTTCTGCATCTGCTCCCTCGCCATTTGCTTTTCCCATTTGTCTTTCACTTGGTGCAAATCCAGAGAAAGTAATGATGGAAGGAAGGAGGGGAGGAAAAGTCCTGCTCCGTTTCGTGATCCCTATTTGATCTTCATTCCAGTGCAGTTTGGGTGAAGAATTCCAATTGTCTGTCTCAATTTTAATAAAGTATAACCAATTCTGGAATCAATGTCAAGATACTGACAAGAACAGGTTTCGAGGCTGACTTTGCACATAAGCTCACCCAACATAAATAATACACTAAACAGCTCATAAACTAGCGACAAGGATGGGATTCGAACCCACGTGTGCAAAGCACAATGGATTAGCAGTCCATCGCCTTAACCTCTCGGCCACCTTGTCAGTTGCAGAGACATAGCTGTCACCTTCAGCACAGCTTCTGGCTGTGCAGCCAGCTGTGGAATGATGGAAATATATCTTCTGTCAGTAAAAGAAGTTGGGAATGGAGCGGTGTGAAACATTTCCAGACCATGTCCAACACGTTTCTACTCAGTGTGAAAACCCACCACGGAAAGACTGGAACATACAATCATTTCATCACATCATGATTAACATCACTCAGACACCTGAACCATTAGGTCACTGATGAAGTCATGATGACCGAATTTCTCATGAAATGAAAACCGAACTAACTGACTGGAAGAATTGCTTTAACCCCACATGATCAGCGAGGCACAGCATCAGGCCGACTTGTCGGGTGGTGTAAACAGATATCACTGCTTCTGATCTTCACCAGAACAGAGAGTGAGATGTAACATTGATCATCAAACAGACTGTGAGAGAATACAACAGAATAAAACACATGGAGAGACACTGTGGAATAACAAATAGATTTGATTGGAATGTTGAAATTTTGATTGGAATGGATAAAACACCAGAAACAGCAGATTAAAGTGGGATTCTCATCATTATATTGATCTGGGACAGAAAAGAGAAACTGATGGAAAGAAGAGAAGAAGGAAGAAAAGAAAGGATGGAACTGTTCAATCTTTTCAGTTTTTTCACTCGCCGATCAAAGCTGATAAAAAAAGTTGCAAATAACAGAGAATTTCACCAAAAAGGGAGATTAAATGTTGCTGAAACCTTGGATCGAAGGATGCCCCAAAAGATCACCTGTTTAACTGTCTCCTCACGAGGGGATTTCAATCAGTGAGCAATATGATTCTCTACTTTTTTTGTTAATTGGTCCCAGAACTGTCACTTGGAATTAATATCTGTGTTCCGACTCCCGAATAATAAAATTGTGAGTTTCTCGATATTTTCTGGACACAGTTCCTGCTGAAAGAACTAAGAACTCTTTTCTAATTTACACAATACAAAATACACACTCATCAAGCCTGCGAAGCTAGCATCCTTGGTGCTGCTCTCTCTTCTCCCAAACTTCATCTCATGTGACTGTTCCATCATCATTCTGACAGTGGGAGGGGTTGATCCCATTATCTTCAGCATTAACCCATTACATCCTTATACCACACTGTCTGTCCAAAAAAAATGGGTGGAGGGAACTTCCTTCATTTATCAAAACACCAACAGCAGCACAGTGGCGTAATGGTTAGCACCGCAGCCTCACAGCTCCAGCGACCAGGATTCAGTCCTGGGTACTGCCTGTGTGGAGTTTGCAAGTTCTCCCTATGTCTGTGTGGGTTTCCGCCGGGTGCTCTGGTTTCCTCCCACCTCCAAAAGACTTGCAGGTTGATAGGTAAATTGGCCATTGTAAATTGTCCCGAGTGTAGGTACGTGGTAGGAGAATGGTGGGGATGTGGTAGAGAATATGGGATTAATGTAGGATTAGTATAAATGGGTGGTTGCTGGTTGGCACAGACTCGGTGGGCCGAAGGGGCTATATCTCGAAATAAGAAAAGTAAAATAAAAGCTACCAGTCGTAAATCAACTCAAACCCATTAGAGAGATAGAGGGAGACTGTCAGAGAACTTCCTGCATCCAGTCCTGACCCTGTCACACTCAGCAGCTTCTCACCCAGACCCCACTCTCATCAACACTGAACATTGTTACCGAGACCCTTCAAATACTGTTTATAAAAGGGAGAAAAATTCAAACTTTATCACAGCTAGATTGAATAGAACAAAGTTTAATATCTTCTCGTCGTCACTCGGTAGCCACATGAGACAGTCCTTAAATCAGTAGCATAAATTATCAGCTGGAAGAATGTTTGTCATTGGGTTGAATCATTTCTGTGTGAGGAATGTTCCAGCATCATAAACCAGGGGAACGTGTTGACTGAGCTGTGTCTTCATCTCTTCTGGACAGTTCACCCTTCATTCTGCTCTGATTCACTTTCCCAAAGCGGATCTACAGATTCTCAAATCCGGAGACTGGGTTTTCTTATTTTGTTCCTTTTGATTTTTCTTGCTCCTGAATGTTAATATATTCCAACCTCGGATCAACCTTGCCCTGTCTCCCAGTCTTGGTTAAAAGCGACAAATAACGGCAACAACATTCTCAAACATACAACACGGTCACATTCTGCTTCAGTGAGATTTATGCTGAGGCCGTTTCTGTGTCGAATGCGATTGTGAACAAATTTCTCTCAAGGACATTGTGAGTGATCAAGTATTTGCACTGAATTTCTGTGCAAGAAGGGACAGTTCCAACCAGCCATTCCCAAATCACTTCCTTCACAAAGACAAAGACTGTGCTGTCTTAACGTGTGAATCAACTTCACAAACAAATTTGAACTCGAAGTTCAGGAGAAGACAGAGATGTGAATGATTGACAGTGTAATCTTTAAATCATAATTTTCCGTTTCTGCGTTGAAGTGAGGCTCAACCCTAAGCCACTAGAGATCGCGGAAAGCTACAAACTTGGATCCAGAAATCAGAAAAGTAGTGAAACAGTTGGTGAGTACATTGTGACACTGAAGAATTTATCACCACATTGCAACATTGGCACATTCTTAGACCGTACATTATGAGACAGATTTGTGCTTATATTGGTGGATGAGGAAAGATACTAAACACACAAAATCCCAATTTGAGCTACTGTGTAAGATTGCTCTTTCCACGGAGATAGCATCAAAGAATGCTCATGAATTTCGTCCTATGCCAGTGACAGTAACACACTTCAGAGGAACTTAAACACACTGGTAAAATGGGCTTTCACACAACAGATAAAATTTTACACAGAGACTTGTGAAGTGATACAGTTTGGGAGGAAGAATGAGACAATGTACACCAATCTTTTTTGATCAAGGTTTGAAAAGGTTGCAAAGAGCAAACAGGACACTTGGCTTTATTAATAGAGGCATAGAGTAAAAGCAAATAAGTTATGCTAAACCTTTATAAAACACTGGGGCTGAATGACCTACTCCTGCACCTCCACGGAAAGCTTCCACTCCAGGCTCGGACACCCTCTTCAGGATCAATCTCCATACATCCCGCCACTCCACACACGGATATCTCCCTCAGGATCAGATCACAGCTCCACAGTCCTGCCACATCCAGTCGTGAATGGTGGTGGATAATTAAATAACTAACAAGATGAGGAGGCTCCAAAAACATTCACATCCTCAATGATGGTGGTGCTGAGCACGTCAGTGCAAAAGATGAAGCTGAAGCATTTGCAACCATCTTCAGTCAGAAATATTAAGTGGATTTGATCTGTGCTAATTTCAGCTCCTCATGCTCGCTGGTGCCTTGGTTCTCTGGTGCTAATTTCAGAGTAAATCATGCAGCTTGACAATTGGAGCCAAAGAAAAAGACACAGGAGAGGTTGAAAGTGCCAAAACCTGGTATTGAACCAAGAACTGTTTAACTGTTAGTATAGCACTAACTCAACAAAGCTATTTCAACAACACACTAAAGCCACCATTCTGTCACTGCTTTGGAAGACAATATATACATTAAAGTGTTTGTAAAAAGTTACAGAACACAACATGTGAGTAATATTCCCCATTGTTTTCTCAGTACTGAGGGATTGTGAAGTGGGACACAGCCAGAAGTCCCACTGTGCCACACTGACCCTGAGCTGTGAGTGAAATGAGATAAAGTTCAATTTTTAGCAGAGAGATTCTGGAGAGAGGTAAGAGTCCTGAATCAAGGAAAGACTTTCTGACACAATAAAAGCAAAATACTGCAGATGCTGGAAATCTGAAATAAAAACAAAAAGTGCTGGAAATACTCAATAGCTCTGGCAGCATCTGTGGTGAGAGAAACAGAGTTAACGTTTCTGGTCTGTGACCTTTCATCAGAACTGACAAAGGTTAGAAAAGAATTAGGTTTTAAACAAGTGACGGGGAGGGGCATGTGGGAGAGAACAAAGGGGAAGGTGTTTGATAGTGCAGAGGGAAGGAGAGATTAAATAACAAAGCTGTCCTGGGACAAAGGCAAAGAGTGTGTTTATGCTTGTGGTTGCCTGACACCAGTCATGCTCTGATGTTATTGAACACAATGTTCAATTCACAAGGCTGGAGAGTGCCGAATCAAAAGGTCAGGTGCTGCTCCTCGAGCTTGGGTTGATTTTCACTGGAACACTGGAACAGGCCAAAGACAGAAATGTTGACATGAGAGCAGGGGAGAGTGTTGAAATGGCAAGCAACCCTAGCTCAGGATCATGCTTTCGGCCTGAGCAGAGCTGTTCCATCTAATCTGCGTTTGGTCACCCCAGTTTAGAGGAGACCGCATTGTGAGCAGTGAATACAGTATACATAATTGAAAGAAGTACAAGTAAATCGCTGCTTCACCTGAAAGGAGTGTTTGGGGCTTCAGATAATGAGCAGAGAGGAGGGAAAAGGGCAGGTATTATATCTCCTGCGATTGCATGGGAAGGTGCCTTGGGAAGGGGACGAGGTATTGGGGGTAATGGAGGAGTGGACCAGGGTGGCGCGGAGGGAACAATCCCTTCGGAATGCTGACAGGGGAGGGGAGGATGCGTTTGGTGGTGGCATCACGCTGGAGGTGGCGGAAATGGTGGAGGATGATCCTTTAGATGTGGAGGCAGGTGGGGTGGAAAGTGAGGACAAGGGGAACCCTGTCGCAGTTCTGGGAGGGAGGGGAAGGGGGAAGGCAGAGGTTGAGAGTCCTGTCAACAACACTGGGAGGGGGCGGGGTGGGAGTAGTTGAAATCTGGTGATGTTGTTGAATTTAATTTCAAACACTCCTTGAACTCTCTGCTGATGAAGACTGAAAAAGGGAAGAACAACCACACAACAAGGGTCTCAAATCCAAGACCCTGAGATTAAAAGTCCCATGCTCTACCAACTGAGCTAACAAGGCCTGATACAGTACTTCTACTCTGTCTGTTATTGGACGGATGCAGCTGTTGGCTCCACCCCAAGGGCGGGAATTTGTTCCACCAACTATGAAGCAGTTTCCTATCAATTCCCCAGATTATCAGTAAATCCACTTCCAGAAGCCCCAAAGTGTGATATATTCCTCTCACTCATCAATAATAAAACTGAAATCTTTTTACCTTCCAAATTCTGCCATCCATTTTGTCAGTATTTATTTCTCTCTCCTTTTTATTTAGTTCATGCATCTCTTCAGAATTTTTTTTTCAATTATATCTGAGGGAAGAAATGAACAGATCTGGCAGCTCAAAACTGGACATCCATGAGGCACTGTGGGTCATCAGCAGCAGCAGAATTGTATTTAAACACAATATGTTACCTCATGGCCTGGCATATCCCTCACTCTACCATTACCATCAAGCCAAGGGAGCAATAGTGGTTCAATGAAGTGTGCAGGAGGGCATGTCAGGAACAGCACCAAGCAGACCTAAAAATGAGTGAAGCGACAACACAGGATTACTTGCATGTCATATAGCGGAAGCAGCATGCAATAGACAGAGCTGAGTGATCTCACAACCAACAGATCAGATCAAAGCTCTGCAGTCCTGTCACATCCAGTCCTGAATGGTGGTGGATAATTAAACAATTAACAGGAGGACGAGGCTCCACAAATATCCCCATCCTTAATGATAAGGGAGACCAGTATATCAGTGCAAAATACAAGGTTGAATCATTTGCAACCATCTTCAGCCAGAAGTGCCAAGTAGATGATCAATCTCGGCCTCCTCCTGAGGTCCCCAGCATCACAGGTGCCAATCTTCAGCTAAATCCACTTCACTCCACATGATATCAAGAAATGGCTGAAGGCTCTGGATACTGACAACATCCTGGCTGCAGTGCTAAAGACTTGTGCTCCAGAACTAGCCACACCGCCCGCCAAGCTACAACACTGGCATCTACACAGCAATGTGGAAAATTGCCCAGGTATGTTCTGTATACAAAAGGCAGGACAAATCCAACCCGGTCAATTCCTGCCCGATCAGCCTCCTCTTGATCATCAGTAAAGTGATGGAAGGTGTCGTTGACAGTGCTATCAAGCAGCACTTACACAGCCATAACCTACTCACCAATGCTCATTTTGGGTTCCGCCAGGGCCACTTAGTTCCTGACCTCATTATGGCCTTGGCCCAAATATGGACAGAAGAGCTGAATTCGGGAGGTGAGGTGAGGTGACAGTGACTGCTCTTGCCAAGGGCATCAAGGAGCCCTTGCAAAATTGAAGTCAATGGCAATCACGGAGAAAAATCTCCACTGGTTGGAGTCATACCTTGCGCAAAGGAATATGGTGCTGGTTGTTGGTGGCCAATCATCTCAGTACCAGACATCGCTCAGGAGTTCCTCAGGGTAGTGTCCTCGGCCCCAACCGTCTTCAGTTGCTTCATCAAAGAACAAACAAAGAACCAAGAAAATTACAGCACAGGAACAGGCCCTTCGGCCCTCCAAGCCTGCGCCGATCCAGATCCTCTATCTAAACATGTCGCCTATTTTCTAAGGGTCTGTATCTCTTTTCTTCCTGCCCATTCATGTATCTGTCTAGAATCAATAAACTTCCTTCCATCATAAGGTCAGAAGTGGAAATGTTCACTGATGATTGCAAAATGTTCAGTTGCATTAGTAACTCCTCAGATACTGAAGCAGTCCGTGCCCACATGTAGAGAGACCTGGGCAAGATTGGGCTTGGACTGATAAGTGGCAAGTAACATGCACGCCACAAAAATGCCAGGCAATGACCATTTCCAACAAGAGTGAATCTAACCATCTCCCCTTGACAGTCAATGACATTACCATTGCTGAATCCTTCACAATCAACATCCGGGGGGTTACCAATGAGCAGAAACTGAATTGGATCAGTCATATAAATACCGTAGCTACAAGAGCAGGTCAGAAGCTGGGAATTCTGCTGCAAGTAACTCACCTCCTGTCCACCATCTACAAGGCACAAGTCAGGAGTGTGATGTAATACTCCCCACTTGCCTGGATGAGTGGAGCTCCAACAACACCAAAGAAACTCAACACCATCCAGGACAAAGCAGATCACTTGATCAGCACTCCATCCACTACTTTAAATATTCACTTCCTGCACCACCAGTGAACAGTGGCAGCAGTGTGTACCATCTACAAGATGCACTGCAGCAACTCACTAAGCCTCCTTCGACAGCACCTTCCAAACCCCCAACCTCGACCACCTAGAAGGACATTGGATGAATGGGAACACCACCATCTGCAAGCTCCCCTCCAAGTTACACACTGTCCTGACTGGGAACTATATCACCATTCCTTCACTGTCACTGGATCAACATCTTGGAACTCCCTTCCTAACAGCACTGTGGGTTTACGTACAACACATGGACTGCAGCAGCTCCAAAAAGGCAGCTCACCACCACCTTCTCAAGGGCAATTAAGGATGGACAATAAAGGCTGCGTTTGCTGACAACGCAACCACTAGGTGGCACAACTCGCTTTCTCCCCCTGCTTTGCACCGGCCGCTTCCACCCTCCATAGTCGCTCGCTCCAGACCTCGCTGCTCCCCCCCTACTTCCCTGGCCGATTGTCTCCCGATCATGTCACCCCATTCTCCAGTCGTTCGCTCACTCCCCACCCCCCCTCCCCTCCAGCCACTAGCTCTAGGCTGCGCTGCTTCCCTTCTCTCGGCCACTTGCTCCCACGTTTGTCCAGTCTCCACGCGCCGCCCGAAGAAGCAAGGTGGGCTGCAAAGTGTGACGTAGGAGTGAGTAGAGAGTGGCCTAGAGGAGGGAAGTGGCATGGCCTAGAGCTGGCGGCTGGAGCGGGGGTTGGGGGGAAGAGAGCAAGCGGCCATAGAGCTGGATGACGCGAGTGGGGAACAATTGTCCAGGGGAGCATCGAGGTGTACAGCGAGCGGATGAGGGGAGGAAGCGTCGAGGCATGGAGCGAGTTGCCGACGGGGGAGAGCTCCAGCCTCAAAGTCTCGTATTCAGCCGCTTCCTCCAGCTGAGTGAGGGGCTGGATACCTGATGACGCTTTAGCGCACATGTGCGAAGATGGACCAAGCCCGGATATGCGATGATGTTGGCGCTGCGCAATGACATCATCCTCCACATGTGCCACTTAATCCTGGCAAGATGTAGCTGTGCCTATGCACAGCTTGGCACAGTCCGATGATGTCAGCGGGCCACTCCATTGACAGGAATCACATTGTGTCAGCAGTGCCCACATCCCATGAAAGAATAAAAAAGAGATTTACCACAATGGTAGCAGGGTGAGGGATTTCAGTTATGTGGAGAGATTGGAGAAACTGGGGTTGTTCTCCTTGCAGCAGAGAAAATTCAGAAAAGATTTGACACATTTGTTCAAAGTCATGAAGTTCTTCAATAGTTTAAATCAGGAGAAACTGTTTCCAGTGGTAAAAGGGTCAGTAAGCAGAGGACACAGATATCAGGTGATTGGCAGAAGAACCAGAGGTGACATGAAGAACCATTGTTTACACAGCAATGTGTTGTGATAAAGAAAGAAAAGACTTGCATTTATATAGCACCTTTCAAGACCACTGGACATATCAAAGCACTTTGTAGACAATGAAATACTTTTGAAGTGTAATCACTGTTGTAATGTCAGAAATGCAGCAGCTAATATCCACAAACAGCAATGTGATAATGACCAACTGATCTGATTGAGGGGCAAATATTGATCACAACACCAGGGAGAATTGCTCTTCACTTGTTTGACATTGCAGCATGGGATCTTTTACATTCACCCAAACATGCAGACCAGGTCTTGGTTGAACATCACACCTGAAAGGCAGCACCTTCAACACCCTCAGTGCTGCACTGGAGTGTCAGCTGTGAAATCTGAACCCAGAAGCTTGTGATTTCGAGGTGAGTGTGACCAACTGAGCCACAGCTTTTACCTGAGTCTCAATCCTTCTACCAACAATTTCTATCGGGTCTGTCACGACCCCTCATGATTGTGAACACCTCTATCAAATCTCCTCTCCAAAGAGAACAACCCCAGCTTCTCCAACCTATCCACATAACTGAAATCCTAACCACATGTTGCAGAAATCGATTTTTCCTCAAGTTCCTTCTGGTTTTGTGAGTCACCTTAAATCTATAACCTTCGGTTATTGACCTTTCAGCAGTTAGAAACAGTTCCTCAGTATTTACTCTACCTCAAACCTTCAAGGAAGCTCTGCAAAGTAACTGAAAATCAAGTTGTCAGAAGTGGGATTTAAACACATGCCTCCAGTGAAAGCTGCAACCTGAACAGAGAAGCTGAAACCGCTCAGTCACCTCAACTGTTCAGACCTTTTTGACCTCGTCCTCACTTCTGTACTTTGAAAGGTTCACTCACATCAGGAACTTGTTCAATGTTGCTGGAATGCTCAGTGACTGGGATATTAACTCCCCCGGGTTTTCCTGAGCTTGTTCTCGGTGTACTGGGATGTTTGTCCTGGGCTGTGGAATCTTGCATCCCTGTAATGGACATTAACCCACTGATTGAATCTGTATTCACTGCCTTCCACTGGTGCTGGGTAATTGCAGAGTGTGGGGCCGGAATTTTGCTGCTTGTCCTGGCCTCACTCACTCTGGGAAAGAGTGAATAATTGATGCATCTGTTTCTGTATCTGAAATGTGGCTTAGATCTACTGTTATTAACCGAGGCAGCGCTGCAGAAGGATACGTTAATAATCTCTCACTAATCAACTGCAAACAGTCAGAATGTGTAACTTTGAGCAGCGCTTTCTGCACCGTCAGGGCTGGAAAGTTGAGGGAGGGAGAGACACTGCCAGTGTCTGCGTGTTTTCAGCACTGTACAGAGAAAGAGCCAATATAGCGGGGCTGAGACACAGTGCATCTTTTCACATTTAATCACAATAATATCCACAGTCAGGAGCTGAAAATGATGAAAAACCGAATAGCAAGAGCAAAATTAAGAAATGTAAGTAATTATAGATTAGCTGATCAGCTTTCACTGTGTTACCTGGTGGTCTACTGTTTTATATTCAATGCTGTCTCCACTGTGGCCAGGGAATGATTTCTTCTCAAAGGCTGAACATTAACAAAACTGCTTGTAATTTAAAATCTTTTAAAAGTAATTCCATGGAGCGAATGGGGCAAAGTCAAATAACTGCACCAATTATAGGAGAGCTGGTTGGTGATGACGTGGATGTGTCTGCAGTGTGCAGGACCAGACTGTTTCTATAGATTCACAATGAATGTTCCATCTTTATTTATAACAGTAAAACTGATAGTGGACAATGGCTATTCTGGTTGCAGCAACCTGAAGCTTTAACTCATTAACACCCTACTTTAGGGTAATTTAGAAAGCACAACATGCAGCTCTGTCAGTTAGTATGTTTGTTTGTTAACCCACAATTTGATGGTTCAAGCACATAAATGGATGAGGCTTTATTAACTTAAACTCTTCTACATCTGCCATATTACTCTTGCTGTTGATTTTTCAAAGATAAGGTTCATCAAGTCTTTCTTTATGAAATCCATGCTGACTGTTTTATTATTTTTCATTTCCATCTGTATTTTCTACTTTGGAGGATTACAGGATATTATCATTTTTTAAATTCATTCATGGGAGGTGGGTGTCGCTGGCTAGGCCAGCATTTATTATCCATCACTAATTGCCTTGAGAAGGTGGTGCTGAGCTGCCTTCTTGAACCACTGCAGTCCATGTGCTGCTGTTATGAAGAGAGTTCCAGGATTTTGACCCAGCAACAGTGAAGGAACGGTGATACAGTTACAATTCAGGATGGTGTGTGGCTTGGAGGGGAACTTGCACGTTGTGGTGTTCCCATGCATCTGCTGCCCTTGTCCTTCTTGGTGATAAAGGTCGCGGGTTTGGAAGGTGCTGTCTCAGGAGCCTTGGCACATTGCTGCAGTGCATCTTGTGGATGGTACACACTGCTGCCACTGTGTGCCAGTGATGGAGGGCATGAATGTTGTAAATGGGGTGCCAATCAAGCGGGCTGCTTTGTCCTGTTGAGTTTCTTGAGTATTGTTGGAGCTGCACCCAGCCAGACAAGTGGAGAGTATTCCATCATACCCCTGACTAATGTCCAGGCTTTGGGGAGTCAGGAGGTGAGTTACTTGCCGCAGGATTCCTAGTCTCTGACCTGCTCTTGTAGCCATAATATTTATATGGCTACTGCAGTTCAGTTTCTTCTCAATGGTAACCCCCAGGTTGTTGAGAGTGGGGGATTCAGCGATGGTAATGCCATTGAATGTCAAAGGGAGATGGTTAGATTCTCTCTTGTTTGGGATGGTCATTGTCTGGCAGTTGTGTGGTGAGAATCTTATACATCTTTATTGTAGGGTACTCTATTGTACTGTTGAGTGACTACACTTTAAAAGTCCTTCCTTCATTGGCTGTAAAAGGGTTTGCAATGTCGTGTGGTCGTGAAATGCAAGTCTTGCTTTTTACATTGTTATCATTGTCATTGTGATCAAAAGATAGGATTCATGAGCACAAAGTTTAAATCAATTTTGATTAAAATAATGTAAAAGCATCTATATTTTTGCACTGTACTTAATAATCTCCATCTTCCTATCCTTACCAAGTACAATGTCTTTGACCCTGAAATTGATTCCACAATCGCAGTCCCTCAGACAATTTCAGCTCAGTTCTGATGAAAGGTCACAGATCTGAAACGTTAACTCTGTCTCTCTCTCCACAGATGCTGCCAGACCTAGAACATAGAAAAATACAGCACAGAACAGGCCCTTCGGCCCACGATATTGTGCCGATCCTTTGTCCTCTGTCAAGGACAATTTAATCTATACCCCATCATTCTCCTTTATCCATATACCTATCTAAAAGCCGTTTGAAAGTCCCTAAAGTTTCTGACTCAACAACTTCCCCAGGCAAGGCATTCCATGCCCCGACCACTCTCTGGGTAAAGAACCTTCCCCTGACATCCCCCTTATATCTCCCACCCTTCACCTTAAATTTATGACCCCTTGTAACGCTTTGCTCCACCCGGGGAAAAAGTTTCTGATTGTCTACCCTATCTATTCCCCTGATCATCTTATAAACCTCTATCATGTCACCCCTCATCCTTCTCCGTTCTAATGAGAAGAGGCCTAGAATGTTCAGCCTTTCCTCGTAAGACTTATTCTCCATTCCAGGCAACATCCTGGTAAATCTCCTCTGCACCCTCTCCAAGGCTTCCACATCCTTCCTAAAATGAGGCGACCAGAACTGCACACAGTACTCCAAATGAGGCCTTACCAAGGTCCTGTACAGCTGCATCATCACCTCACGGCTCTTAAATTCAATCCCTCTGCTAATGAACGCTAACACCCCATATGCCTTCTTCACAGCCCTATCCACTTGAGTTGCAACTTTCAACGATCTATGCACATAGACCCCAAGGTCTCTCTGCTCCTCCACATGCCCAAGAACCCTACCGTTAACCCAGTATTTTGCATTCGTGTTTGTCCTTCCAAAATGGACGACCTCACACTTTTCAGGGTTAAACTCCATCTGCCACTTTTCAGCCCAGCACTGCAACCTATCCAAGTCCCTTTGCAGACGACAATAGCCCTCCTCGGTATCCACAACTCCACCAACCTTTGTATCATCTGCAAATTTACTGACCCACCCTTCGACTTCCTCATCCAAGTCGTTAATAAAAATCACAAACAGGAGAGGACCCAGAACTGATCCCTGTGGCACGCCACTGGTAACTGGGCTCCAGGCTGAGTATTTACCATCTAAGACCACTCTCTGCCTTCTATCAGTTAGCCAATTCTTAA
This sequence comes from Heterodontus francisci, assembly GCF_036365525.1. Classification (NCBI taxonomy): domain Eukaryota; kingdom Metazoa; phylum Chordata; class Chondrichthyes; order Heterodontiformes; family Heterodontidae; genus Heterodontus; species Heterodontus francisci. Next base: position 7,031,384 of record NW_027141369.1, on the reverse strand, counting down.
TCCAACTGGCCACATTCCCCACTATCCCATGCCTCCTGACTTTCTCCATAAGTCTACCATGGGGGACCTTATCAAATGCCTTACTAAAATCCATGTACACCACATCCACTGGTTTACCCTCATCCACTTGCTTGGTCACCTGCTCAAAGAATTCAATCAGGCTTGTGAGGCAAGACCTACCCCTCACAAAACCGTGCTGACTGTCCCGAATCAAGCAGTGTCTTTCCAGATGATCAGAAATCCTATCCCTCAGCACCTTTTCCATCAACTTGCCTACCACCGAAGTAAGACTAACTGGCCTGTAATTCCCAGGGTTGTTCCTATTCCCTTTCTTGAACAGGGGCACAACATTTGCCACCCTCCAATCACCTGGTACCACCCCCGTCAACAGAGAAGATGAAAAGATCATTGCCAGCGGCTCTGCAATTTCATCCCTTGCTTCCCATAACATCCTTGGATATACCCCGTCAGGCCCGGGAGACTTGTCTATCTTCAAGTTATTCAAAAACCCCAACACATCTTCCCTCCTAACGAGCACTTCCTCGAGCTTACCAGTCTGTTTCACACCGTCCTCTTCAGTAATACACCCCTTCTCATTCGTAAATACCGAAGAGAAGTACTCATTCAAAACCTCACTTATCTCTTCCGGCTCAACACACAGTCTCCCGCTATTGTCCTTGACCGGACCTACGGTCCCCCTAGTCATCCTCATATTTCTGACATACGCGTAAAAGGCCTTGGGGTTTTCTTTTATCCTACCCGCCAAGCATTTTTCATGCCCTCTCTTAGCTCTCCTAATCCCTTTCTTCAGATCCTTCCTGGCCATCTTGTATCCCTCCAGAGCTATGCCTGTGCCCTTTTTCCTCAACCTTATATACGCATCCTTCTTCTTCCTAACAAGACTCTCAACCTCTCTTGTCAACCACGGTTCCCTCACATGACCATCCCTTCCCTGTCTGACAGGGACATGCTTATCAATGGCCCCTACTATCTGCTCCTTGAAAAAGTTCCACATTTCGACCGTGCCCTTCCCTGCCAGCATATGCTCCCAACTTATGCTCCTCAGTTCCTGCCTGACAGCATCATATCTACCCTTCCCCCAATTGTAAACCTTGCCCTGTTGCACATACCTATCCCTCTCCATTACCACAGTGAATGCTACAGAATTGTGATCACTATCTCCAAAGTGCTCGCCCACCAACAGCTCTATCACTTGCCCTGGTTCATTACCTAGTACCAAATCCAATATTGCCTCCCCTCTGGTCGGGCAGTCTACATACTGAGTCAGAAAAGCTTCCTGGACATACTGCACAAACACTACCCCATCCAAACTATTCGATCTAAAGAGTTGCCAATCAATATTTGGGAAGTTGAAATCCCCCATAATTACTACCCTGTGACTTCTGCTCCTTTCCAAAATCTGTTTCCCAATCTGCTCTTCCACCTCCCTGCTGCTATTGGGGGGCCGATAGAAAACTCCCATCAAGGTGACTGCTCCTTTCCTGTTCCTGACCTCAACCCACAGTGCCTCAGTCGGCAGATCCTCCTCGAAAATTCTTTCAGCAGTTGTTACACTATTTCTAACTAACAATGCCACCCCCCCACCTCTTTTACCACCATTCCTAATCTTATGAAAACATCTATAACCAGGTACCTCCAAGAACCATTCCTCCCCCTCACCTATCCACGTTTCAGTGATGGCCACAACATCGTAGTCCCAAGTGCCCATCCACGCCTTCAATTCACTCACCTTATTCCTGATGCTTCTTGCGTTGAAGTATACGCACTTTAACCCTTCTCCGTGGTCCATCTGTCCTCTGCGACAGTGCTACCTTCCCCAATACCTCACTACACTCTTTGTCTTTCTGAGTGGACCCACTGGTCCCTGGACTACAAGTCCGGTTCCCATCCCCCTCCCGAACTAGTTTAAACCCTCCCGAACAGTACTAGCAAACCTCCCTCCCAGGATATTGGTGCCCCTCTGGTTCAGATGCAGCCCGTCCTGTTTGAACAGGTCCCATCTTCCCCAGAATGCAGTCCAATTATCCAAGAACTGGAAGCCCTCTCTCCTACACCATTCCTGCAGCCACGTGTTCAGCTGTGCTCTCTCCCTATTCCTAGCCTCACTATCACGTGGCGCCGGCAACAAACCAGAGATAACAACTCTGTCCGTCCGAGCTTTCAGCTTCCAGCCTAACTCCCTAAACTCACTTCTAACATCTGTGCCACCCTTCCTTCCTACGTCGTTGGTGCCAATGTGCACCACGACCTCTGGCTGCTCCCCCTCCCCTTTAAGGATCCTGAAGACGCGATCACAAACATCACGGACCCTGGCACCAGGTAGGCAACAAACCATCCGTGCGTCTCGCTTGCGCCCACAGAACCGCCTGTCGGTACTCCTCACCATCGAGTCCCCGATGACTAGTGCTCTCCCATTCTCCCTCCTTCCCTTCTGAGCCACAGTGCAGGACCCCGTGCCAGAGGCCCGTTCACTGCAGCCTGCCCCCGATAGGCCGTCCCCCCCAACAGTATCTAAAACTGTATACTTGTTGCTGAGGGGAACGACCACAGGAGATCCCTGCACTGACCTCTTCCCACCTCTAACTGTTACCCAGCTGCCTTTGTTTTGTGGAGTAACGACATCCCTGTAGCTTCTATCTATCACCCCCTCAGCTTCCCGAATGATCCTCAGTTCATCCAGCTCCAGCTCCAGTTCCCTAACACGGTCTGATAGGAGCTGGAGACGGATGCACTTCCAGCAGGTGAAGTCGGCAGGGTCACCGGAGGTTCCCCTCACCTCGAACATACTGCAGGAGGAGCACTGCACTCCCCTGGATGCCATTTCTTTTACTCAATTACCCCTTAATTAAGTACAAATATAGATATTAACAAAAACAGTGAAATAGCTTACCTGTTCAGTCCTTTTTGGCTAGAGGAGGAGGGTAAAAAGGGTCTTATTATTAGGTTAGAGCAGGAGGATGGGTGGGAGACACTACATGTGTAGTGTCTCGGGTTAACTCTGCTCCGCACCTTTAAAGAAAATACCTACCCAGGAGTCCTTGCTGCCGTCCAGCTTCCGGTTCCTCCCGCGCCAAAAGTAACTTGAACACAAGGAAAACAGTAAGTACAACTTTCAAACCACAGCTCCTGGTGCCTTCACTTACCCACCGAAGAGTCGCTACCTTCTCCTGCTGCTCCGCCGGGAAATGAGGCCGAGTCCACGGAGCTCCGCACCTTTAAAGAAAATACCTACCCAGGAGTCCTTGCTGCCGTCCAGCTTCCGGTTCCTCCCGCGCCAAAAGTAACTTGAACACAAGGAAAACAGTAAGTACAACTTTCAAAACACAGCTCCTGGTGCCTTCACTTACCCACCGAAGAGTCGCTACCTTCTCCTGCTGCTCCGCCGGGAAATGAGGCCGAGTCCACGGAGCTCCGCACCTTTAAAGAAAATACCTACCCAGGAGTCCTTGCTGCCGTCCAGCTTCCGGTTCCTCCCGCGCCAAAAGTAACTTGAACACAAGGAAAACAGTAAGTACAACTTTCAAAACACAGCTCCTGGTGCCTTCACTTACCCACCGAAGAGTCGCTACCTTCTCCTGCTGCTCCGCCGGGAAATGACCTGCTGAGTATTTCCAGCATTTTATGTTTTTATTTCAGATTTCCAGTAGCAGCAGTATTTTGCTTCTGTGTTACTTTGAAAGTTAAAACTGACCCACCTGTCTACAATTCACACTGGGGTCTCCCATGAAATGATTCTGTATAATGTTGATGTAATGAATACAGACTCCGAGCACAGAGCTTCCTGTGGGGAATTGGGGATATGAAAACCAGCAGACTCTGCAGGAATTTCCACTGGGAGCACAAATTCACAAAATCTACCTTTTATATATCGATTCATTTTGATTGTCCTTCTGGAAATTTATTTTGAAACAATTTAAACATCAACCCACAGCTCCATGACTGGGTCAATTATGAGGTCATCCTCTGACAGATCATATGACAGCTGGAGCCACAAGACATCAGAACCAGATTTGTGACTGGATTAAAACCCGGAATCCTGTCAAAATGGCTTTTCAAATAAAGCTGTTGCTGTTTGAAAACACAGCAGTTAAACCTTCTGCCTGACCATGAGGGGAGCTAGGGAGAAATTTACAAAATTAAATCCTTTTACAAAATAGTTCAAAAATCATTCACTGAAAAATCATGTGAGGATTCATATGCAGTAGAGAAACAAGCAGAATACAGAAAGTACAGAGGAGAGCTGAAAAAGGAAATGAGATCAGCAAGAGAATGTATGAGAAAAGATTAGCAGGTCACATAACTGGGAACACTGAAGTATTTTACCAACATATGGACAGTCAATGAAAGGGTGGGTCAATTAGGAGATCCTGTGGAGGCAGAGGGTGTGGCTGAGGTACTAATTAAGTACATTTCATCTGTCATCACAAAACAAACGGGTGCTGCAAATGTCACAGTAAAGGAGGAGGAAGTGGAGAATTTGGAGGGGATGAAAATAGATAAAGAGGAGACAATTACAAGGTTAGCAGTGCTCACACCTGTCTACAGGTCACCCGGTCTGGATGGGCTGCATCCTGGGTTGCTGAGGGAAGTCAGGTTGGAAATAGCAGAGACTCGAACCACAATCTTTCAATCCTCCTTGAATATGGGAATGATGCCAGAGGACTGGAGGATGGAGGTAAGCTTGGGTAGTTCGATCTCAGTTTAACTTGACCATTTTTATCATGTATCCATTGTCATAACTAACAACGTTAAGAAAGCCATTTTATAATGAACACATGACCAAAGGAACCATTTTGTGTTCAGTACTAACGTTTATATCCTGAATAATTAATGAGTAGCTACCCATCCTGAAACAGATGATTGTAAAAGTAATGAACCTTGATTGAGTTATAATTAATGAATCAATAAACATTTTAGAGAGAATGGGTTTTCATTTAAAGTTAGTTCAATCTAATTACTGTGAGTTTCTGTGTCTGTGTGGGAAAGGACAGTTTCAGCTAAATGTATTCAAACAATGGACCTTTCTCGGACCCCTGATAAAACCAATGGTATGGTACATCGTGACCTTCAAGACTCTAGATTTAATGAACAGGAAGCTTGTTTCAGATCAGATTGGGAGACAGTGTGAAACCACTCCATTGTACTCATGTCTGAGATTCTGAGGACAGGTGACTGTTAGTGGAAGACATTATTAAGAACTAATTAAATGTACCTAGCAACAGCTAGGACCGATTATTATTTTACATGGTGGTGTGATGGTCATCCAGGGGTTAAAAGTAGGGATCTTGTAAGGTTTCAGTGTGCAGGAACACTAGAAGATCTCAGGGGTAAAGGCTCAGATCATCAACCAAGTTCTCCATCTGACGAAGGATCTAGACTGGACAAAGAGGACCGTGACACTCTGAGACCAAGCTCGACCAATCCCCAGAGCTGTAAAGTTATATTCCCCAAGTTTGTTAAGTATAATTTTACTTCCAATTATTATGTACTATTTTACTCTCAATAAAAGTTCTGGACTTATTAATCAAGTATCCTGTTGCTTTAATTGGTTAAAGTCATGCCCAAAGTGATTGTCTACAATAGACTTTCCAGAATTAAAAGATAAGTCTGCAAGGGTTGTGAATATTACAGCCCTGTTTAAAAAGAGAGATAAACCCAGGAACTACAGACCAATTAGTCTAATGTCGGTGGTGGGGAAACTTTTAGAGACAATTATCCAAGAGGAAATTAACTGTCACTTGGTAGAACATGGGCTAATAAATGACAGCCAGTACAGATTGGTTAACAGAAGATTGTGTCTGAAATAATTAATGAATTAATTTCTTTGATGAAGTTTCAGAGAGAGTTGACGAGGGTGGTGAGGTTGATGGTACGTGTCTGGACATCAAAATTGTGTTTGAAAAGATACCATGAACTAGACTTGGGGCAGCACAATGACACAGTGGTTGACACTGCAATCTCACAGCTCTCGCAACCCAGGTTCAGTTCTGGGTGCTGCCTGTGCAGAGTTTGCAAGTTCTCCCTGTGACTGTGTGTGTTTCTGCTGGGTGCTCCGGTTTCCTCCCACAAGCAAAGACTGCAGGTTGATTGGTAAATTGGCTGTTGTAAATTGCTCCTAGTGTCGGTAAGAGAATGGTGGGGATGTGGTAGGGAATATGGGATTATGGTGTAGGATTACTATAAATGGGTGGTGGTTGGTCAGCACAGACTCAGTGGGCCGTAGGGCCTGTTTCAGTTTTGCATGTCTCTATGACTTGCTAACAAAATTCAAGCAGATGGGATTAAAGGGGCAGTGGCAGTGTGGATCCAAAATTGGCTGCAGGGTAAAAAGTAGGGTGAATGCTTGTTTTTCAGAATGGAGGGAGTAATACAGTAATGTCCTTGTTGTTGCAATATGTTCAATGTCAGACCCCGAGCTGTCCGAGGGATGGGGCAATTTGTGATGTTCCTGCGGTTGCTATATTTGCATTGTCTGACCTTGATCTGTCACAGGGACGTGGCATTTATGAGGCCCCTGTGGGGTGCTGTTTGTTTGGTGTATCACTCTGACCTGTCCCAGAGAGCGGGAAGGTTGTGATGTCCTTGTGGGTTGCAATCTGTTCAGTGTCTGACTCTGATCTGTACCAGAGATGGGGCAGTGTGTGATATCCTTGTGCATGTCATACAGGCCCACTGGTGTGTGGTTCCATCCTGATGCCAAGAAACAGAGCCCCATCTCTGGGCAAAAAGTCTCACTTCTCAAGGGGTGTCTTGAGAAGACACAGTGGCGCAGTGGCTAGCACCGCAGCCTCACACCTCTAGTGACCCGCGTTCGATTCTGGTTACTGCCTGTGCAGAGTTTACAAATTCTTCCTGTGACTGGGTGGGTTTCTGCCGGGTGCTCTGGTTTCCTCCCACAGCCAAAGACTTGCAGTTTGACAGGTAAATTGGCCATTGTAAATTTCCCCTAGTGTAGGTAGGTGGTAGGGGAATTGAGGGGATGTGGTAGGAATATGGGATTCATGTAGGATGAGTATAAATGGGTGGTTGATGGTCGGCACAGACTCGGTGGGCTGGAAGGGCCTGTTGCCGTACTGTATCTCTAAATAAATAAATAAGAAGGCTGAGGCAGTAAACCTGGACAGTAAATCCGGAGTGGAGTCCTGGAGGCAGTTACCTGTTACTTATCAGGCAGTTTTCCAGCAACTCCCACAGCAAAACTGGTAACAAACAGTACTGGTTTTTCCTTTCCTTTGGACAAAACGAGCAATGCTGAGAGGGGGTCCTGATGCTCAGGGTCTCCATACTGTTTGCCCAGGCCTGTGCCCTAGAGAGGACACTCCAGCTTCGTGGTTAAACATGAGCACAACCCGGGAATAAACAGTTACTGATTATAAGCTCTCATTCAATTGGTGTAGAGTATGAGCGCCAGGGGTTACTTCGGACAGTGGGAGAGCTCTTAGTTTCTCATTGGATAGCTACCATTCACTCCAAGCTGGGCAGCCCCCAGTCAGTTAGGTGCTGTGAAGCCACGACCTGCTTGCTTCAATGGGTGCTTGGAGCTTAGAGAGTCATCTCTCAACAGGCGGATCGATAATCTATGCACCAAGAAAAACAAACTCAACAAAGAAGACACCAGTCCTTCGCATCACAAGCTGGAATGTAAGGACCATGTGTCCTGGCCTTACCGACAACCTTCTGCAGGTTGATGACACACACAAGACAGTTGTGATCGACAAAGAACTCACAAGGCTCAATGTGGACATTGCTGTGCTGCAAGAAACTAGACTCGTTCAAAGTGGATCCCTCAAAGAGAAACACTACACCTTCTTCTGGCAGGGGAAAGCCCAAGAGGCAACTCGTGAGCATGGAGTGGGTTTCACAGTAAAATACACGCCACTTGAGATGAGTGAACCAGCCACAGTAGGCTCAGAGAGACTTCTTACTCTTCACTTGTCAACAGGTGTGGGCCCAGTTAATCTCATGTGCATCTATGTCCCGACACTCACCTCCACCCCAGATGTCAAGGATCAATTCTATGTGACACTTGACACTGCCATCAGTAGAATTCCCAGCACTGAGGGACTGTACCTTCTAGGAGACTTCAACACAAGCATGGGTACTGACTACACAGCTTTGCCAATGTGCATAGAGCACCAGGGGATTTGCAAGATGAGCGAAAATGGACAGAGGTTGCTGGAGCTATGCTGTCACCATGGATTCTGTGTGATTAACAGCTACTTCCAGGTCAAGCTGTGCCACAAGGTGTCCTGGAGACATCCGAGATCATGCCATTGGCACCAGCTAGACCTTATCTTCACCAGACATAACACCCTCAGCAGTGTCCTCATCACTCGCAGCTATCACAGCGCTGACTGTGACACTGACCACTCCCTGGTGTGTAACAAGGTCAGGCTTCAGCCAAGGAAGCTTCATCCATCCATGATGAAAGCTCGTCTTCTGATCAACACTTGCCGAACCACTGATCCAGAAAGGACCCAGGAGTTCCTCAACATCCTCGATCAGGCTCTTTCAGACAACAATGCTCAAGGCCTCAGTGCAGTGTGAAAGTGGAATCATCTGCACACCACCATCTATATCTCTGCACTCACTGTGTATAGGAAAAGAGATGGGAGGAATGCTGACTGGTTTGAGGCTTATTGGACTGAAATGGAGTCAGTTACTGTAACTAAGAGGAGAGCCCTCATGAACTACAAACAAGTCCCCAGCAAACAACATCTAATTGCTCTCAGAGCTGCCAGAAACAAGTCTCTGCAGACTGCTCGGCACTGCACCAATCAATACTGTTTAAAACTCTGCTGATGAATCCGGGGATGCTGGAGGGATGTATGAAGGAATGAAGAAAGCAATGGGCCCAGTAGTAACTAAATCAGCACCTTTTGAAGACAAAGACAGGGGTGATCATCACTGAACCTAACAAGCAGATGGAAAGGTGAGTGGAGCATTATCTTGAACTCTACATAACGGAGAACATTGTCATTGAAGTAGCTCTCAGTGCCATTCCAGACTTCCCTGTCATGGAGGAACTGGACAGTGAGCCCACCATAGTCCAGCTCAACAAGGGCTCAAAACATGCGTGATGCAAACATTGTCACCTTGTACAAAATTAAGGGGGATCGCAGTCACTGCAGCAATTATCGGAGCCAGCTGCTCAGTTCCACTCACCTGCTCGATCCCTTTCCTCCTGCAAGTTCCTTTGCTTCAAGTATCCATCCAATTTCCTTTTCAAATCATTGATTGTCTCTACTTCCACCACACTCGTGGGTCAGGACATTACCACTCACAGCATAAAAAAATTCCACCTCACCCAAGGATGGGAAATATTTATATCTTCTATATTTAGATTATTCTCTATCTCTACGAGAATAGAATGGCAGTCAACATGAAAGGGAACCCAAAAATCTTCGAGCAGCATATAAATAATAAGCAGGTAGTCAGCGGTGAAGTGGGCCCCATTAGGGACAAAGAGGGTAATATATACTTAGAGCTGCAGGGCAATGTTAATCTAGTTAATAAGTACCTTGTACCAATGATCACTAAGGAAGTGGAATTTGACAAAATATCAGGAGAAGTGGAGAGTGTAGAGGCAATGGAGAGGGTACAAATTGAGAGAGGGAGGTACTGAAAAGGCTGGTTATGCTTCAGGAAGATAAATTACCTGGTCCGGATGGCTTTCATCCCAGATTGCGAAAGGAAATGTGGATGCAGATAACAGAAAGGCTTGCTGCAATCTTCCAATCTTCCCTGGATACGGGGGAGGTGTCAGAGGATTAAACAGTTGCAAATGTGACACCCTTATTCAAGAAAGGGTGTAAGGACAGTCCGGCTAACTACAGGCCAGTTAGATTAACAGCAGTGGTGGGTAAGGTTCTAGAAAGAACAATCAGGGAAAAAATCAACAGTCACTTGTAGAGGTTTGAGTTAATTAAGGAGAGTGAGCATGGATTTATACATGGGAGTTCATGCTTGACTAATCTAACTGGATTTTTTGACGAACTAACAGAGAAGGTTTATGAAGGGCATGCAGTGGATGTTGTTTCTATGGATTTTAAGAAACGACACACAAAAGGGTGATTAACAACATTGAGGTTCATGGAATAGGAGGGTCAGTGTCCAATTGGATAGAAAATTGGCTTAAGGACAGAAAACAGCAAGGCGTAATAAATGATTCATTCTCAGACTGGAAGGTTGTCGACAGTGCTGTTCCCCAAGGGTCACTGCTGGAACCACTGCTTTTTACTTGCGACAGATAAATGACTTGGATCTTGGAATATAGAGTAGAATCTCAAAATATGCCGATAACACCAAACTTGGAGAAGTGGCAAACAGTGAGGATGAAATGAATCACCTGCAACAAGACAGTGATAGGCTAGCAGAATGGGCAGACAGGTGCAGATGGATTTTAATAGTGACTAGTGTGAGGTGATGCATTTTAGCAGAAGGAATAGGGAGAGGCAATATATACTTAATGGCACAGTTCTAAAGAGTTTGCAGGAATAGAGGGACCTGTTCACTGTTGGTACCGGCTTTAATCCAACCCAGGTAAATATCAGGGTACATTGTGGGCAATGAGCCCAAATTGCTGAACTACAGGTCCCTGTCACTTTAAAGAGTGGACTGGTGCGATTATGATCAGCGGCTCCTTCTGAGCACATTTCTCACCACCACAACTTCCAGATGCTGGTGTTAGTGTGTGCATGTACCAGCAGTTGCAGTGCTGTTCAGACCCTCAATAGCAGTGAAAGTCTGAGTTCACCGCTATTGGGGCTGTAAAATCCAGGCCAATATCTCGCAGTCCTGTTAGATTTGCTCTCCCTCTGTACAAAATCAAAATCCACACATTGTCTTTCACTCACTCCTGTTTCCAGCCCTGATGGTGCAGAAATCCCCTCTCAAAGGTACACAATCCAGTTGATTTCTGATCAAATACCTCCTTCCTCATTCAATAGAGGAAACAGAGACATAAACAGGAGTCAGGTGCAAGAAAGTTTCACCAACAGAGCAAAGAAAGGCACCAACAAAAGTCACACCTACTTTCCAAATCATTTCACTGGAATATTCTTTCACTTGTTTTGTCGGATGACTGCAATAAATCTGAAAATGAGCACCATGAGGTTTGTGTTCACTAGTCACTTGTTCTCCTTTGTTTGTCTGTCAGGTTTGTAATTCAATTTGTATTGGATATTGCAGAGAATCTCTTTTCAAGATGATTACACATTGTACTGTGTTTAAAGCAACCAACTTGGAAAATGACAGAAAATGAATATTTCAATACCTGTGTGACCAGATTCTTCCAATGCTTTTCAACAGCTAGATTGATGATGCTTGTAATCTGTATCCTGTGGAGAATGGGAGAGGAGAATAAAAACATGGTGCATGAACAGGACAGACTGTGTAAAATGGGAGCACAGAAATACTGCCACCTCATTGAAAGTTAATGAGATTTATTCGAAGTCAGACACCTGTCCACAATGAACAAGTGAATACATTAATTGTCCACTTTCAATCTAAATGGGACTGAGGTTCCAACAGAGAAGTTTTCTGGAAAATACCTGCTGCAGTTTTAAAATTGATGAACTGGAACATCTTATACTAACTTTCAAATAACTGTCGTGATTGTATAGTTCCCATAGTGGAGAGAAGGAGTTGTTTATAAATATAAGCAGAAAGACACATTTGTGGATTGGCGAATGAACTTTATCTTTCTGAAATGTATTTGTCCATTGGTTGCAGGTCACTGGAAATTCTTTTTTACATTTCAATTGTAGCTGCAGCAGTTAGCAGCAAAATGTCTGATTAATCAGAGGAGTGGGTCTGGGAAACACTTAAACAGCCGAGACCCTGTAAAACAGAACTCCAAGTAATAGTTTAAATAAGGCACTGAACTGACAGAGCGGTAAAGGCCTGCTCAGGTCAGGAAAAAAAACCCGACACGAACCTGACAGAACCACATTGGACCCGAGCCTGACCCGGCCCGAGTATCTCCATTTATTCCCACACCCAAACTAACCCGAGCCTAACCCGACCACCGGAATGTTCACTTTATCTACCTCCCGATTCCGAATCTACAGGAAGCTGCAGCATGAGCGCAATGACGTCATAGAGATGCTCACTTGCTCACTGCGCAGACTCAGAGTTTCCCTCCTTGATGACCCGGACTCCCAGCTTAGGTTGGCTTTTCAACTTTTGACACTTATTAAACTCAACTTCCCAGCAGAGTTAAATGTAATACTTACTGTGTGTGTCCGACACGGATTCAGCCCGACCTGGACCCAGCCCAACCCGAACCTGGCCCGACCTGACCCGAGCCCGAAAGCCAGACCCGGAAGAGCGACCCGACATGACCCGAACCCGACACAGATCGTCGGGTTCAGGTCGGATTGCAGGCCTTCACAGAGTGGAGGTCAGATGAGGATTGAATTAATTTCAATCACTGAATCTAAACAAGAAGTAAATCTGTCAGGAATGGAACAGTTTGCTTTATCTGCAAGCTTGTGGCACAGCGGTAGCGTGTCTGACTCCAGATCAGAAGGTTGCGTGTTCAAATCGCATTAGGCTCAGTTGCGTTTTACAGCAGCTCAAGTTCTTGGGTTTTATATCAGAAGAGAGTTCGATCCATTGGAATGTTTAGTGAATGGTTGAATTTCAAGATCAACTTTAATAGATTGAAGTCCTGATTTCTGGTTCCGTTCCATTTCCATGCTCAGTTCTTATTTCACACTGTTTTATATCAGAACAATGTTTCAGGGATGTGATGTGTCCATTGTTTGTACAATCGCTCTGTCACCCAGTGTGAGAAATAAAACTCAAACCGCCCAGCGTGCGGCTCAAACCCATACCTGGCTCTGTCTATAGGCCGCTTAGTTCAGTTGGTTAGGACGCAGTGTTGATAACAACAAGGCTGTGGATTTGATCCCCATGTGCGCTGTCACATGGTCAGTCAATAATTTGACACATTTTTGTTACACATAAAATCCAACTTTTGGATGCTAACAAGTTTACATAAAATGTCAAAGGGAATTTATTTTGAATAACATCCATTGTATCTTTGTCACTGATCTGGAGTAACACAGAATTCTTTCCAATTATCTTCTGTTTGCTGATAAACGTTGAACTCGTGGCCTGTTCTCGTTAATGGTCACGAGCAACAAAAACAGACAGAGCGAGTCTGACCGCCCAGAGATGTGGAAAAGGCTTCAGTTTGGGAAAAATGCAGCAAATCAAATGTTCACCCGGCCCCGAAAGATTCAAAAACTGGGGAAAAGGACACAGGGAGATAGAGAATAAGCAAAAGCAGACAATGTAAATATTTCCCATCCTTGATATCTCTCTATTCCAATCCAACCTTCAGAGTTGGGTAAATAATTTCAGTGTAAATTGTGCAGCTCAAGAGTCAAAACCAAAGGGTGATGCAGAATAAAGGAGAACTGCCAAAACCCCAGATTGAACCAGGGATCTTCAGTCGAACACACTCCCAACTGAGCTATTTCAGTCTCACAGGCTTGGGATGATAAGTGGCAAGTAACATTCGCACCACACAAGTGCCAGGCAATGAATATCTCCAACAAGAGAGAATCTAACCATCTCCCCTTGACATTCAATAGCATTACAATCACTGAATCCCCCACCATCAACATCATGGAGGTTACCATGGGTAGCCATACAAATAACGTGACTAGACGAGCAGGTCAGAGGCTTGGAATCCTGAGGTGAGTAATTACAGTGCAGCTGTTGGCTCCACCCCAGGGGCTGAATTTGTTCTGTAAACCATGAAGCAGCTTCCTCTCAAATCCCAGGTTTATTAATAAATCCTTTTACAAAAGCCCCAAAGTGTGATATATTCCTCTCACTCATCCATGACTCCTGACTCCCCAAAGCCTGTCCACCATCCACAAGGCACAAGTCAAGAGTGTGATGGAATATTCTCCACTTGCCTGGATGGGTGCAATTCCAACTCAAGAATCTCAACACCGCCAGGACAAAGCAGCCCGCTTGATTGGCACCCCATCTGCAAACATTCACTCCCTCCACCATCGACGCACAGTTGCAGAGTGTGTACCGTCTACAAAATCCACGGCAGCAATGCACCACAACTCCTTGGACAGCACCTTCCAAACCAGTGACCTTTAGCACCTAGAAGGGCAAGGGCAGCAAATACAGGGGATACCACCACATGCAAGTTCCCCTCCAAGCCACACTCCATCCTGACTTGGAACTATATCGCCGTTCCTTCACTGTCGCTGGGTCAAAATCCTGGAACTCCCTTTCTCACAGCACTGTGGGTGTACCTACCGCACATGGACTGCAATGGTTCAAGAAGGCAGCTCACCACCACCTTCTCATGGGCAATGAATGCTGGCCTCGCCAGCGATGCCCACATCGCATGAATGAATGAATAAAAAAGTGAAGTATCCCTTGTGTCATTGTTTTGGTAGAAAATATAACCCTGGTGGAATTGCCCCTCCCAATCACACCTCACTTCATAGAACATAGAAAATGGAGAAAATTTATGGCACAGACTGAGACCATTTAGCAACCGTGTCTGTGCCAGCTGAAAAAGAGCGATCCAGCCCAATCCCACTTTCCAGGTCTTGGGAATGGGATCTGAACAGATCTCAGAGCTCACATTATGTGAATGTTCTGTTGAAGTATTGGTGAGCTGATATACCAGGGGAGATTCACACTGTTAGACACAGTGTGAAATACATTCAAGTATTTATAAAACATTACAACATGTGAGTAATATTCCCCATTGATTTCTCAGCACTGATGGATTGTGAAGTGGGAGACAGCCAGAAGTCCCAGTGATCCACACTGACCATGAGCTGAGAATGAAATGAGATAAAGTTCAATCTTCAGCAGCGAGATGCTGCAGAGAGGTAAGAGTCCTGAATCAAGGAGAGACTTTCTCATACTGCTGTTGAATCTCATTTCAAACACTCCTTGAACTCTCTGCCGAGGAATTCAGAGCTGGAGAATGGCTGTAAAATCAGCCTAAAAAGGAAATAAAAGACACCCACCGTGAGGCTCAAACTCAAAAACTTGAGATTCAGAGTTTCATGCTTTCATCGACTGAGCTCACCAGGCCTGAGACAGTGTCCCCATCCTGTCTGTTATTGGACGGTGCAGCTGTTGGCTCCACCCCAGGGACTGAATTTGTTCTGTAAACCATGAACCAGCTTCCTCTCAAATCCCAGGTTTATCAGTAAATCCTCTTAAAAAGCCCCAGAGTGTGATATATTCCTCTCACTCAACCAGAATAAAAGTTACATCTTTTGCTCTTTTTACCTTCCAAACATTGACTTCTATTTTTCTCAGCATTTATTTCTCTCTCTTTTTTATATTGTGCATTTCCTAATAAACATTTCATTTCAATTATTTATGAGGGATGAAATGAACAGAAGAGATTTTCTGCAATGGTACCAGGGGTGTGGGACAGAGTGAGTGGTTCGGGTCTGGAATACACTGCCTGAGAGTGTGCTGGAGGCAGATTCAATCGTGGCTTTCAAAAGGGAATTGGATAAACACCTGAATAGAGAACATTTGCAGGGTTACAATGAAAGGGCAGAGGAGTGGAATTAGCTGATTTGCTCTTGCAAAGAGCTGTCATGGACATGATGGACTGAATGGTCTCCTTCTGTACTGTAACAATTTGATTCCTTGATTCTAACTCTGTCAAAGTTGTTCTGAACTTGCTCTGCTCCAAGGAGAACAACCCCAGCTTTTCCAGTCTCTGCACATAACTGAAGTTATGAGGAACCATGGAGAACCCACTGTAAACCTTCTTCCAGACTGAAATACAACTGTTCACCACCACACTGTGACCCAGCTGTTCACAATATATATCAATGATTCGGAGGTGGGAACCAAATGTAGTATTTCCAAGTTCGCAGATGACACAAAACTAGGTGGGAATGTGTGTTGTGAGAAAGATGCAAAGCAGCTTCAAGGGGATTTGGACAGACTTAGTGAGTGGACAAGAAAGTGGCACATGGAATATAATGTGTAAAAATGTGAGGTTATCCACTTTGGTAGGAGAAACAGATGTGCAGATTATTTCTTAAATGGTAAGAGATTAGAAAGTGTAGATGTACAAAGGTGCCTGGGTGTCCTTGTCAATAAGCGACTGAAAGCTAACATGCAGGTGCAGCAAGCAATTCAGAAGACGAATGATATGTTAGCCTCTATCACAAGACGATTTGAGTACAGGAGTAGTGAAATCTTGCTTCAATTGTATATAACCTTGGTTGGACTGCACTTTGGAATACTGTGTGCAGTTTTGGTCCCCTTACCTTAGGAAGGATATCATTGCCATCGAGGGAGTGCAATGAAGGTTCACCAGACCTGTTCCCGGGATGGCAGGACTGTCCTATGAAGAGAGATTGGGGAAACTGGGACTGTATTCTCTAGAGTTTCAAAGAATGAGAGGTGATCTCATTGAAACTTACAAAATATTTGAAGGGATAGACAGGGTAGATGAAGTTTTTCCTCCGGTTGAGGAATCTAGAACCAGGGGACACAATTTCAACATCAGGGGAAAGCCAGTTTGGACAGAGACGAGGAGAAATTTCTTTACTCAGAGGGTTGTGAATCTTTGGAATTCTCTACACCAGAGAGCTGTGGAAGCTCAGTCATTGAGTATGTTTAAAGCAGAGATTGACAGATTTCTAAATACAAATGACATAAGGGATATGGAGATAGTGTGGGAAAAAGGCATTGAAGTGGATGATCAGTCATCATCATATTGAATGGTGGGGTGGTCTCGATGGGCTGAATGGCCTCCTCCTGCTTCTATGTTCCTATCAGTCTGCAAACTTCATATCCATGCTGTCATTGTCTCTTTTATTCCATGGGCTTCAGTTTTACTGGCAGTCCAGTATGTGACATCATCAAGAAGGTTTTCAATAAGTTAAATAAGGAGAAATTGTTTCCAGTGGCAAAAGGGTCAGTAACCAGAGGATGTATTTATCAGGTAATTGAGAAAAGAACCAGAGGCGAAATGAGGAATGATTTTTTATACAGTGATGTGTTGTGATCTGGAATGCACTGTCTGATCAGGACTTGAAAGCAGATTCAGTCGTAACTTTGAAAAGCAATTGGGATAAATACTGGAAGGAAAAAGGTACAGATTACAGGAAAAAGATGAGCAGCAGTTCTAATTGGATAACATAACCAAAGAGACAGCACTGACGCAATGAACCAAATGGTCTCCTTCTTTGGGTATCATTCCATGGTTTTATGAACATAATGTTGATACAATTCGCTGAGTTGGAAGGCAAGTGAACCCAGATTCCGGGTATTCTGAACACCAGACCCAAACCAACTGAACAAGCCTGTTGTTTAATCTCTGTTTTTCACACCAGCTTCTCCTCGCTCTTTCTGTGTTTCCTGCCTGGTCTGTTCCTCTGACCTTCATTCCTGACACTCTATTGAGAATGGCCAACTCACTGCACCTGTCACTCACACCATCACTCCACCCCTTCACACACTTCCAAACCTCTCTGTTGAACAGCAACTCACATCTGCTCCTCTGCTCCATTAATATAACAGGAAAACATTTTCAAACAGACAATTCCAGACAGTGAACGTTCCAGGAAGACAAGGTAAAGAGCAGATTCATTCACTTTGAACACAGAGAGAGCAGCTCTCCCTGTTCAGGCTAAGGAGCAGATGTAGTTTCACTCCCATTAGTCTTAGAGACATGGGCCAGAATTTTAAGGGACCGTTGGAGACGGGAATGGAGGCTGGGGAGGGGGAGGGGGGGGGGGTGTATAAAATAGGGATGGAAGACGTCGGACCGGATTTTTCTGTCGGCGGCTGACATGGAGGGCAGACTTCGCACATCCACTCGGCAAGAAGGCATTTAAAGTATTTATGAGTCCAATTGTCAGCACTTTTATTCACTGGATCCAATTGAACTAATAGTGCACGGGAACCACGGGGCTTCAGAGCCTCGCCTGGTTAAAGGAGGTGACTGGGAGGTGGGAGCTGAGTGTTGGCTTCACTGGGAAGCTATCGGGTGAGGCAGCGTAACTTGGCAGTAAGGGTGGAGGGGGAAAGGGCATCGGGAAACACTGTCAGGAGTGGGGGCCAATGTGCTAGCTCTGCAGGGGGAGCCACACCAGGGTACCATTGGGGCAGTGCCACCTCATTGAGGGTGACAAGTGAGGTAAATGTGGCTGGGTGTTGTTTACTGTGAAGGCCTTGCACTCAGGGAGGGGCAACCTGTCATGGGCCTCATTCAAGGCTCACATTGAGGAGGAGGAGGAGTAGAGAGGAAGGGAGGGAGGCGCAGGCACCAGCAGGGGCACCACAGCAGCTTGGGGGCCCACAGGAAGGCCAGCCTCAAACGGGAGGCTGGAGAAGGAGGCAGAGGAACACGTCAGCTGAGGTTCAACTACCTGCAGATGTCCGAGTGACAGTGTCTCCACAGACTGCGCCTCTGCACGGAGGTTGTCACTGATCTCTCTGCCATGATGCAGCTGTGCCCCATGGGACTTGGTGGGCACCTGATACCAGTGTCACTGAAGGTCACTGTGCCACTGAACTTCTGCACCAGCAGATCATTGCAGGGATCCACTGGAGATATGTGTGGAATCTCACAGTCTTTGGTGAATCAGTGCATCAAGGAGGTCACCAATGTCCTGTTCAGGAGGGACGGTGACGATGTGCACATCGATCCAAACAGTCAAGCTGAGAGGACTATAGGATTCGGGGCCATCACTGGATTCCCCCAGGTGTAGGGTGTCACCCCATGTGACCATCAAGGCTCCTGCAGACCAGCCAGCAGCCTTCAACAGGAAGGGCTTCCACTTGCTCAGTGTGCAATTGGTCTGCAACCACTGCAAATGGATCCCATAGGTGTGTGCCCAAATCCCGGGAAGCAGCCACAACGCCTGCATACCAAGGCACTCCCAGGTGCCAGAACCTTTCCGCGGCCCCATCCGCTTTCAGAGATGGATCCTTGGAGACAAGGGCTACCCACTGAGGACATGACTACTGACGTCTGTGAGGAACCCACGCACGGATGCAGAGGAGAGGTACAACACCTGCTGCGGGTCAACCCGAGCGACCATCAAGGAGGCCATTGGTCTCCTGAAGATGAGATTCAGGTGCCTAGATCGATCCAGTGGAGCCCTTCAGTATGTCCCGGCGAGGGTCTCGCATATCGTGGTTGTTTGCTGTGCACAGCACAATCTGGCATTACAGAGGGGTGAGGTGTTGACTAGTGAGGATATCGTGGAGTGTGATGTCTCCTCTGATGATGAGGATGTGGAGGAGGATGCTGCCCAAGCAGTGCCAGATGAAGAACCTCAGGCACAGCAGGGTAGGGGCCATGAGATACACACAAGGGAGACATGAGACACCCTTATACATTCAAGTTTCCTTTGAGCCTTACCACCTTCTGGAACCACAGCAATAAAGTCTTAGCTTTAAGCAGCCCTGTTGTCGCCTGCTTCCTTCTGCACTGCAGCGTCCAGGTACACATCGCACAGTGACAAGACCGAAGCTTTGTGAACTCAGGGCTTGGTCCCTCACTTCCAGCCCCTTGGGAGGAAGGTTTTAAATGAAGTCCCAAAGGGCATCAACAATAGGAAGGAGACATAGTGAGAGAACATCATTTCTTTCTTCCGTGTGACATCAAATGCAACCCTATCCATCTGGAATGCACATTCACCATGAACCCAAGTGAATCTAGGTGCTCTTCTGAAATCTTTTCCGCATGCTCCTACGTGGTGCTCCCCCTGCTCTGTCAGCTGAGGTGGAGACAGGCTGCTGACCTTGCTGCCCCATGGCTTGGGATGACATTGGTGGCCGTCCTCTTGCTGCCTGAGGCCTGGAGGGCCCCAGCACACTGAGGGCCTCCTGCACAGGTACAGGGACCCCCCCCCCCCCCCCTCTGTCATCGAGGGTGATGGAGGCAGGCACTGGCATCACTTGTGTCACTCGCAGAGGGGCTTTGGAGCTACTGTCCACACCAGGAGCACCCTGAGAGGAGACCCCAGATGTAGCAGCCAGCTGCTCCTCCCCCTTATAAGACACACTTGTACCTCGCTGCTGACCTGAGAGGGATGTGGACCTGGTGAAGAGTTCAGGTGCCTCGTCCCCCCTCTCACCTTGTCACCGCTGGATGGAGCTCATGGACAAAGCGATGGAGTGCAGGTCTGCACACATCTCCGGCAGCCACTGATTGGTCGGCTGGATCTGGCTCTCCATCAGAGTCACCAATCTCTCATGGAAGGAAGCCAGACACACCCCCATCAGAGACAGTGCAGCATGCAAGGCCTGGATGGACTCCTCCATCATCCGAACTTGGGTACACATAACCTCCGGCAACTCTGCCAGATGTTGCCTGACCTCTTGCTGCAGCTGCAGCATTTCCCGTGTTGCTGGTGACACCA
Source organism: Heterodontus francisci (assembly GCF_036365525.1). NCBI lineage: Eukaryota > Metazoa > Chordata > Chondrichthyes > Heterodontiformes > Heterodontidae > Heterodontus > Heterodontus francisci. The sequence goes on along the minus strand of NW_027141369.1, from coordinate 7,010,961 downwards.
GAGGCACGTCATCAGCCTGGGACTCAGCATGGGCCTGGCCTCCCACAGACTTCCAACTGCCAGTGGCCTCGGCTGTCACAGCCTCCGTCAGCTGCCCGGGCCTGTCTGTGACGTGCTCACCAGCTTGTGTGCCCAAATCTAACAGCGAGTGGATACCCACCGAGTGAGGGTTTCTGTGCTGGTGGAGGGTGCAGGGGAATGATGTGACGGTGCACCCTCTGAGGCTCCCTCCTCCTCCTCAGAGGTGTCTGCCTGTCCCCCAGTCTCTCCAGCTCTTCGCTCTTGTCGTTCATCCTAGCCTGCATGTGAAAACAGGGACATTGAAGGGTTAGAGTCTGCCCATCGTGACATTCCAACCACCCCTACTGTGCAGCTCCATTGATGCAGTGGTGAACAGATGAGCAGTGTGGCTCCTTTGCAGCAGATGCACCCTTGTGCCCCAGGAGATGTTCACTCACTCTCTTAGGTAGGTGTCCCTGTCTCTCCATCAGCTATGGAGCAGCTGCTTTGCTGCCCGGCCTGTTCCATGGCCTCCTCCTCCATCGGGATGAGGACATGGAGATAAGGCATCCACTGCCAGTCTTGACACGCTCTTTCCGATTGTGGGCTGTCTTCTATTGCAGCCACTATGATCAACAAAGTTCGTCTCCCAGCGGGGACAAGCCCAATATCTCTGATGGTGATAGTCCAGCAGTCCATGATGTGGACACACATATTCCTCCTGCATGTGGCCCCTCTCGAGGGACTGTGTGAGTTTAGACAGTGACTGACGTGCACCTCCAACCGAGATGCAGCCAAGCCTCAGGCAGCGTGTCCTGCTGCCCTTCCCCAATACACATGACTGGGTGGTCACTCCCTTTCCACCAAACACTCCCTCTCACTCTGCCATGCGCAATGTCCAAAGGGTCCAAAGTGTTTTGAGTTTGTGCCTGAGCAGCCTGGATCCGGTCATTGACCCACTTCGTGCACTGGATCCATGTCTTGGGGTTGACCCCACGGCTGCTGACTTCACCTACTATCTCAAAGCAGCTTTGCTTGGTCAGGTGGACAGGTCTCCACCTCCCATCCCTGGGGAAGAGGATCTTCCACCTATCTGTTGTCACCTGGAGGCGAACCTGCAGGAAGGCATCGCCAAACCATTGGACCATGGTCACTGCAGGCTCGCATTCAGCTCCTTACCTCTCAGGCAGCAGAGACAGCAGAACGGGTCCTGGGGCATCAGTGACAGCAGAACGGGTCCTGGGGCATCAGTGACAGCAGAACGGGTCCTGGGCAGCAGAGGCAGCAGAACAGGTCCTGGGGCAGCAGATGCAGCAGAACAGGTCCTGGGGCAGCAGATGCAGCAGAACTGGTCCTGGGGCAGCAGAGGCAGCAGAACAGGTCCTGGGGCAGCAGATGCAGCAGAACTGGTCCTGGGGCAGCAGAGGCAACAGAACAGGTTCTGGGGCAGCAGAGGCAGCAGAACGGGTCCTGGGGCAGCAGAGGCAGCAGAACGGGTCCTGGGGCAGCAGAACGGGTCCTGGAGCAGCAGAGGCAGCAGAACGGGTCCTGGGGCAGCAGAACGGGTCCTGAGGCATCAGAGGCAGCAGAACGGGTCTTGGGGCAGCAGAACGGGTCCTGGGGCAGCAGATGAAGCAGAACGGGTCCTGGAGCAGCAGAGGCAGCAGAACGGGTCCTGGGGCATCAGAGGCAGCAGAACGGGTCTTGGGGCAGCAGAACGGGTCCTGGGAGAGCAGAGGCAGCAGAACGGATCCTGGGACAGCAGAGGCAGCAGAACAGGTCCTGGGGCAGTAGAGGGCTCTCAGGAAGACACTCCTTTAAACCAGGCAGCAGTGAATGCAGGTCTGGCAGTCCTTTCAATATGGTGCCAGCACCTGCCGTTGTGTCAGATGTCGGTGCCATCGGTGCCTCGTTCCCTACCTCTGGTCCTTGTTTACATGGGCCCCACGCCTCCCCTTCATTAATTGGTCGGCTGCTCCGTGATCGGGGTCGGCCGGCCACATTTCACTCGTGTGGTGATGACACCCGCTTCCGGTGCCTCTGCCGAGAGCCGCACCGTTAGTTTAAAATTCAGCCCATGGGGTCAAGAGTGGAAAATCTCCCCTCTGATTCTCTCTACTTAAACTGATGGAGACACCAAATTAAAACTGATGAAACCAGGGATTGTATCCTGGTTCTTCAATCTAGTGTTCTCCCAACTGAGCTATTCCATCCTCACTGTGAACTCATCTTCATTGGAGACAAATATAACTCCAGGTGGAATTTCCCCACCCGTTCATTCCTCACTTCAGGGGAATGGGACCCGACCAGATCGCGGAACTCAGATTATGTTAATGTTCTGCTCTTGATATCTTAATATTATCTTGCGTTTGAGACACTTTTAATCAGGTTCACGGACAAATTCTTCCATCATCCCTTCTCCCACATTCTCTCTCTCTCATTCATTCTTTATTCCTCACAGTCCAGAAAGGGTTAGGAATCAGAGCTCACCCCCAAACCCTCTGCACACAGACCTCTGTCTGTTACCCTGTTTGATCCAAGAGACCAGTCAATAAATTACACTCTTTATAAACACAGAAAGCTGCCTCACAGTGTTGGACAGAGATAAATGCACTGAAGTCTTTTGAAAAAAGTTCATCTTAAGGGTTGTTACTGAGCCCACAGAGCAGGACGGACCCAGGCTCCAGCCCCAGCCTGTGCTGTGTTAGCTGATGCCACCTGGTGTGATACTGAGCCACACGGAGCAGGAAAGGGCCTGGTTGTATTCATGGCCTGTGTTGAGTTAACTGATCCCACTCAGTGTGGTAGGAGCCACACAGAACAGAATGGGCCCAGGCTCCTTCCTCAGCCTGTGGGATGATAGTTCTTCTCACACGTTGTTGCACAGAGCCCCACACAGAACAGGGAAATCTCAGGCTCCATCCCCGGCCTGTGGTATTTTACTTCATCGCACCTGGTATGGTACGGAGTCCCAAGAGCAGGAAAGGTCCAGCTTCCATCTCCGGCCTGTGCTGAATTAGCTGATCTGACCTGGTTGGCACTGAACCGCAATCGGGGAAGGATGGGCCGAGGCTCCATGGCCTGTGGTGTGTTAGTTATTCTCATTTGGTGAGGTACTGAGCACCATATAGAGCAGGATGGGCCTGTGCTCAGTGAGCTGATCTCACCTTGTGTGGTCCTGAGACCCACACACAAAGCAGGACAGGCCTCGGCCTCATCCCCGGCCTGTGTTCAATTAGCAGATCTCAGCCAAAAGATTTTGATAAGGTTCCACACAAGACGCTTCTCTATAAGATTAAAGTCCCTGGTATCAGTGGTAATATATTGATCTGGATTGGGAACTGACTGGCAGATGTAGGCAGAAAGTAGTTACAGATGGATCTGGATCTGTTTGGAGACCAGTTACCAGTGGTGTGCCACAGGGATCGGTGTTGGGACTGTTGCTCTTTACTATTTTTATTAATGATCTGGATGAAGGTGTAGGGGGCACCATCTGTAAATTGACAGATGATTTGAAGATCTGTGCGAGTGTTTAGACTGTAGACGATGCTCGACTGTTTCAGGCTGATCTTAATGTGTTTGGAGATTGGGTTCATGACTGGTAAGTGATGTTTAATTTGGGTAAGTGCAGTGTTATTCATGTGGACAGGGCGAATGCTCAACATTCATACACCCTTCAGGGAAAAACATTAAAGTAGGTGGAAAAAGAAAATAATTTTGAGCAGAGATCTGGATTTTCTAGTGCACAGATCTCTAAAGTTACAGCAGCAATGCTGTGAAGTGATAGTTGGAGCAAATAGAGGGTTGGGCTGCATTCAGAGGACAATTGAGTATAAAATGAGGCATATTCTTTCATGGGATGTGAGCGACACGGGCAAGGCCAGAATTTGTTACCCATCCCTAATTGTCCTTGACAAGGTGGCGGTGAGCTCCCTTCTTGAATTGCTGCACTCCATGTGGTGCAGGTACACCCACAGTGCTGTTAGGAAAGGAGATCCAGGATTTTGACCCAGCATCAGTGAATGAACAGCGATATTGTTGCAGATCAGATGGTGTGTGACTTGAAGGGGAACTTGCAGATGGTGGTGTTTCCATGCATCTGCAGCCCTTGTCCTTCAAGGTGGTGGAGGTCTTCGGTTTGGAAGGTGCTGTCTGCGGAGCCTTGGTGAGTTGCAGCAGTGCATCTGGTAGATGGTACACACTACTGCCACTGTGTGTCAGTGATGAAGGGAGTGAATGTTTAAGGTGGTGAAGGGGGTGACAATCAAGGTGGCTGCTTTGTCCTGAACAGTGTCGAGTTTCTAGAGTATTGTTGGTGCTGCACTCATCCTGGTTTGTGCCTTGTAGATGGTTGACAAGTTTTGGAGAGTCAAAAATCACAAAATTATTGCAGTGCAGAAGGAGGCCATTCGGCCCATTGTGTCTGCATAGAATCATAGAACATAGAAAGTTTACAGCACAGGCAGGCCAAAAAACGAGCCACCCAGCTGAATCCCATTGCCCAGCATTTGGACCGTAGCCCTGCAGGTTCAGGTACTTGAGGTGCACATCCAGACACCTTTTAAATGAGTTGAGGGTTTCTGCCTCAGCTACCCTTACAGGCAGTGAGTTCCAGACTCCCACAGCCCTCTGGGTGAAAAAACCTTTCCTCATCTCCCCTCTAATTGTTCAACGCATCACTTTAAATCTATGCCCCCTAGTCACTGACCTCCCTACTAAGGTAAATAGACCCTTCCCATCCATTCTATCCAGACCCCTCACAATTTTGTACATTTCAATCAAATCTCCCCTCAGCCTCTTCTATTCCAAGGAGAACAACCCCAGTCTATCCAATCTTTCCTCATAGCTGCATTTTTCCAGTCCTGGCAACATCCTCGTAAATCTCCTCTGTAACCTCTCTAGTGCAATTACATCCTTTCTGGAATGAGGTGACCAGAACTGCACACAGAACTCAAGTTGTGGCCTAACTAATGATTGATACAGTTCCAGCATAACCTCCCTGCTCTTATATTCTGTACATCGGTTAATAAAGGAAAGGATTCCATAAGCCTTCTCAACCAACTTATCAACCTGTCCTGCTACTTTCAGGGATTTATGGACATTCACTTCAAGGTCCCTCACTTCCTCGACACCTCTCAGCATTCACCCATTAATTGTGTATTCCTTTGCTGTGTTTGACCTCACCAAAGGCATCACCTCACACTTCTCCAAGTTGAGTTCCATTTGCCACTTTTCTGCCCACCTGACCAGTCCATTTCTCCAGCTCTCCTAATGAGCATTTCACCACGTGCCTTGAGCTGAGTTACTCATCACAGAATTCCCACTATCTGATTTACTCTGGTAGCCAGAGTATGTATATGAATGATCCAGTTAAGCTTTTGTCAATGGTAACCCCCAGGATGTTGATGGTGGGGGGATTCAGCGATGGTAATGCTGTTGATCGTCAAAGGGAGATGGTTACATTCTCTCTTGTTGGAGATGGTCATTGCCTGGAACTTATGTGGTGTGAATGTTACTTGCCACTTAGCAGCCCAAGTCTGAATGTTGTCCAGGTCTTGCTGCTTCTGGACACGGACTCCTTCAGTATCTGAGATGTCCCGAATTTGTCCTTTTATGAAACCTTGGTCAGGACTCACTTGGAATATTGTATCCAGTCTTGGTCTCCTCACATGATGGGTGATATTGAGGCTTTGGAAAGGGTACAGAGGAGAGACATTCGACGAATTCCCAGTATAAGACATCTTGGTTATCAAGTTAGACTAAAAGAGTTGGGACCCTACACCTTAGAGAAACCTAGACTGAGGGGTGATCCGATTGAGGTTCATAAATAATGAAGGGTCCAATTTTGCATGGGAGAGGAGTCATAACTTTATATTGGAAAAGGCCAGATGGCATCCGGATCACATTAAATTTCATTTTCAGTGGTGGGTCAATGTGCCAGGATGGCCGAGTGGTTGAGGCGTTGGACTTAACATCCAATAAACATGTGTCTGCGTGGGTTCAGACCCCACTCCTGGTATATGTGCTTACAAAATGTTGCTTATTCTTTCCCTGACTTTTGCCTTGCACCATCATCTCTTCTGTCATTTAATCACTCTTGCCTTCCAACTGATCACAGCTTCCTATTATTTGATCTGCCCCAGCACCGTTCCTTGGCTCTGCGCTTGCTTATAAACTGGTAAATCTTTAACTTAATCTCCTCTGTACCCTGACAATGACCTTCTCATCCTTCCTGGATTGTGGTTCCTCACAGGATCCGCTGCCTGTCCGACTCCCCTCCAGGTAACTGAAGGCCCTGAGCCTTGGTCTCGCTTTATACGCTAGCTGGTAGTTGATTCCTTGCAGGTCTGCCACCGCTCAGGAGAAGCTCAAGACCCAGATCAAGCAAAGTATCAAGAGGAATGTGAACAAAGGCTCCCTGGTGCAGAGCAAGGGACAGGGCGCCTCCGGCTCCTTCAAAATCAGCAAGAAGGAAAACCCAGGGAAAAGTGGGAAAGAAGGTGAAGAAACCAGCAGCCAAGAAATCTTTAGTGAAGAAACCAGCAGACAAGAAATCTTCAGTGAAGAAACCAGCAGACAATAAATCTTTAGTGAAGAAACCAGCAGACAAGAAAGTGACAACAAAGAAAGTAACAGCCAAGAAAACGAGCAGCAAGGCGGCGGCAACGCCAAATAAGGCGGTGAAGAAAGCAGTGCTTCAGAAAAAGTCTCCTGCGAAGAAGGTCAAAAAAGGCAAGAGTGCGGCGGGCGGAAAGGCGCTGAAGAAAGTGCAGATATGGAAGAGCAAGGTCAAGCCGAAAGCAGCGAAGTCTCAGAAAGCAGGGTCTGGAAAGAAGTGAAAGCGCGGGAAACTTGTAAACATCTGAACACAAAGGCTCTTCTCAGAGCCACCCACATCTCTCAGGAAAGAGCTGATCCCCTGATCAAATGATCCCTGTCCCGGCCCCGCCTGCAGATTCCACATGGAAATGATTTGGAGTAAATCCAGGATCCCTGGTGACTCCCCTCCACCCAGCCCTTTCCCCACTCTCTGTAATAAAACAGAGGGATATCCGGCCCTCACTCTAACTGGGGATGTGTTCGGTGCCATCTCAGTTCACAAATTCAGGGGGAGAGTCTGTAAGACAGTAACACTGGCGGAGAAACCCCACCTCACAACTCAAACCCCAACACATGAGTTTCTCCAATTCAGCTGGAGTCGGGTGACAACAGGAGCTGGGATAGGCTGTGATCGGGAATGTTAGGAATGGATTTGTTCAGGGAGGAATGTACCTGGAATCTCCGAATATAATAGTTCCTTATTTCCCAGATGACACATTCTGCAGTGAGAGTGAAAAGTCTCTTCACTGCTTCACATTTACTAATTGTTTGGTTCTGGATGAATAATGAGTCAGAGAGTAATGACAGGATCTGAAGCTTCTCTCACACCAGCCCTTGAATGACTCAGTGTGAAGTGTCCAATGTGTGAAGCTACTGCCATGGTTTGTCTATCTGAACAGTTTCAGCTCAGTTCCTGGGGGCCTGGAATCCCCACAGTTTGACTCTGTCTCTGATTGGTCACCCGCTTCTCAATCCAATTCTTAACCAATAGGAGAATCACATATAAGTAAATAGAAGTTCTCATTGGCTTAGAATTTCCAATTGGAAAAAGCCCGGCAATTCCAGAGCAGGAAGGAATTGAAGTGATGGAAAATTTCAATTTTCAGGCAACAATTTTAAAACCTCTCATTTTATGTTCTGTTTTACTGTATTTACCGTCACAAAATCCTGACGCGATTTTAGGAATCGTTTTCATTTGTCAATCTGTTAACTGTAAGCGGCTGGAGGAAGGTCCGGTTCAGCAATTTAAAACGGGACAAATATCAGCTTCCACTCTGTAAAAGGAACAAATTAGCGACTAACCGCTTCTCACAGGCTTCTCGGGGACTGACAGAAACGAGCGGTTTCTGATCTTTTCTCCTGAAAGAGGCGGATAATGCTGCAGGGAGCAATGAACTGCCCTTCACTTTCTGGCTGCTAATACACCCCTGACTTTAAACAGTTCAAACAGCGACTGATGCTTCTGCCGGAAAATGAGCAGATTCACCAGAATGATCCCGGTCCATCATGGCCAAAGACATCCAGCTGGCCCGCCGCATCCGCGGGGAACGCACCTAAAACCCAGCTTCAGTAACAAGTGTAACAAGCGCTCTTTTCAGAGCCACCAAATCAGCAAAGGAAAGAGCTGCCATCTCTGTTCATCATCAAACCCATTAGATTGGAGGGGCGGCCACATGGTTTCTGTTTGGTCACATCACTTTCCCGAAAGGCCTGTCGGACTGAGAGCTGATCTGGAATTTAGAAAGCAGCATTACCGGAGACTCATTGCTGCTCAGCACAATCTCAACCCCGCTCCTGGGATCCGTTAGCTGGCATTTGGGGAAAAGAAATGGATCCCAGTTTTATTTGGAAGGCATTAATGGAGCCGGGTCCGTTCACATGAGGGTTATTTACAAACATTACCCAATGAGTTCACTAATATATGAATCCATTGGAGATTAGTACACAGGATATGTAAGGCAGCTCGGTCACTCTGACTGAAACCGCCAGTTCCCCGGGGTTGCAGACCCTGACACTGCGGGGAGAGAATCCCCGACTCTCTCCCGCCGCCGGGGGAAACAGACAGCTCTGTGTCCGGAGAATAGGGAGGGCCGGGGAGAAGGTACATATTAAAGCGCTGCAGTAGACTCAGCTCCTGTGTGTGCACAACTCGCACTGATTCCGTCCTCTGGGAACAGTGCGGTCTAAACAGATCAGGTTAGGAGAGAAACACACAGCCCGAGAATGGCCTCTTCCTTCCTGCATTTACTCCGTTCCGGGAGCAGATTCTCATTGAGAAGCGGCGCTCAGATCACCAGAGAGAATAAAAAAAACACAATTCAAACTGTCCAAATGAAAAACAGAGAATTAACCCAGACACTTCCATTATTAAATTAATTCATCAGCTCCGAACCAGTTCCCGTTAATGTGCCGGGATAATCTCGGGATTTATCAAATCGAAGGCAGCGGGATTTATTAAATTGTTGATTCTGACACCCTGTAGTTCACTTCTTCACTTAACTAGAGGGGGAGATGTGTGAGCAGAGAAACAGAGCGAAATCCAGAGAGGGAACTGAAAACACACCTGGACAGATGTGAAACAGGTCAATCCACTGTTCCAATAACTCCATCTCTGACTCCCTCCTGACAGTAACCAGCCCTTTCACAGAGACTGTGAGTGGCTCTGAAAAGAGCCTTTGGTTTATTAGATGACATTTTGGCCGCTATACTTTTTCTGGGAGCTCTTGAGTGCTGGTTTTCTTGGGCAGCAGCACGGCCTGGATATTAGGCAGCACCCCGCCCTGAGCGATGGTCACTCCTCCCAGCAGCTTGTTGAGCTCCTCGTCGTTGCGGACGGCCAGCTGCAGGTGTCTGGGGATGATGCGGGTCTTCTTGTTGTCCCGGGCCGCGTTACCGGCCAGATCGAGGATTTCAGCGGTCAGATACTCGAGCACAGCAGCCAGATCGACCGGGGCTCCGGCACCCACACGCTCAGCATTGTTACCCTTTCTCAGGAGCCTGTGAACACGGCCCACCGGGAACTGCAGTCCAGCCCGGGAGGAGTGAGACTTGGCCTTGGCCCGAGCTTTCCCGCTGGTCTTTCCTCTTCCAGACATTTCCACAATCTCACAAATACTTTCACAAAGAATGAATAATTTCCTTAGCATTGATAGCGCATCGCCGGCAGTCAGGATGGTCGAGCGCTCTGAGGTGCTGTGTTCAGGTCGCAGTCTCCAGTCGAGGCGTGGGTTAGAATCCCACTTCTGACAAGTTGTGTTTTGACTGAACTGGAGGCGTTTGGGAGCAGCGGCAAAAAGCAAAGAAAAAGCAGGAAAGAACATGGACAAACAAAATAACAAAATGAGGGCGGCACAGTGGCGCAGTGGTTAGCACCGCAGCCTCACAGCTCCAGCGACCCGGGTTCGATTCCGGTTACTGCCTGTGTGGAGTTTGCAAGTTCTCCCTGTGTCTGCGTGGGTTTTCTCCGGGTGCTCCGGTTTCCTCCCACAAGCCAAAAGACTTGCAGGTTGATAGGTAAATTGGCCATTATAAATTGTCACTAGTATAGGTAGGTGGTAGGGAAATATAGGGACAGGGGGGGATGTTTGGTAGGAATATGGGATTAGTGTAGGATTAGTGTAAATGGGTGGTTGATGTTCGGCACAGACTCGGTGGGCCGAAGGGCCTGTTTCAGTGCTGTATCTCTAATCTAATCTAAAACAATGGACCCAAAGATGTTGCATTAAAACATTAGATTAAGAGGCAACTAAACAAACAGCAGGGCACATAAAAGATCAAAAATGTAACCTTTGTATCGGGGTGGAAGATGTTGCCAATATCCTTAATGAATACTTTACTGTTTTCCCGAATGAGAGTGTGATGCAGATATTGTTATTAAGGAGGAGGAGTGTGAAGTATTGGACGTGACAACTTAAGGAGAGAGGAAGTCTTAATGGGATGAGCATCCTTGAATGTGGATAATTCATCAGGACCAGAAGAAATGTACCCCAGGCTGTTGAAAGAAGCCAGGGAAGAAATAGTGGAACAAAAACAAGAAATGCCGGATTCACTCAGCAGGTCTGGCAGCATCTGTGGAAAGAGAAGCAGAGTTAACGTTTCGGGTCAGTGACCCTTCTTCGGAACTTCGGAGTTCCGAAGAAGGGTCACTGACCCGAAACGTTAACTCTGCTTCTCTTTCCACAGATGCTGCCAGACCTGCTGAGTGAATCCGGCATTTCTTGTTTTTGTTTCAGATTTCCAGCATCCGCAGTATTTTGCTTTTAAGAAATAGTGGAAGGTCTGACCATCATTTTCCAATCCCTCACTGGATACAGGTGTGGTGCCAGAGGATTGGAGGTCTTGTAACGTTGCAATAAAAGCAAAATACGAGGCAGATCAAGCATGGCTGATCCTTTCGAGTAGAGAAACAGGGCTGAATTCCCTGAAGCAGTGCTGCAGCTTTCAGAATAGAAGGAGCCTATACACACCTGATGGGTTCCACTTAAACAAAAGAGCTGGAGGTGTTGACGGTCAGAACAGATAAAATGTGGAGGAGTGTTTGAAGCAGATTCTGTGTGGTTACTGTCGTTGTCCTATGGAGTTATTTCACGGAGGTGATTCTGAATGTAATGGATCAACGTGGACCCGTCCAAGGCAAAGGTTCTAAGCTTCCCTGTGGTCCAGCCTGGTTGAATGGAACTGAAGCAAACAAATCATCCAGAAGAGGAAAAGATATGTAAGGCCATGAAAGCACAGAATTCAGATGGATGCAATACCAGATGGTATGGCAAGAGTGTAAAACAGCAACAGACTGGTGAATAAAACTTTCCCATTGAATGAGACAAGAGAAAAGAAGGGTAATAATAGTGTCAGGTGAGTTGTGACACTATTCACATTCCACCTTGATCTGAATAGGACTGTTGAAGGGAGTGATTGAAAAGAATAGAGGAGAAATGAAAAGAAAGGAGAAATAAACAAAAGGTCTTTTGATTTTAGAATGCTTGTTTTTGGAAATGACAGACTGTAAAGTGTGTGTGTCAGAAGATATAGAGCGAAGTTTGGTGTGACAAGATCACAGGAAAGTTGTGCCCTGAGACAAGGTGTGTGTTGACAGGAAAGCTGCTCTCTTTTGCACAATATGTATTTTATTCATATAATTTGTGCAATTACATTGCAAAGCAGTTCAAATTTAATATTACATAAGGTACAATACAGATCAGTTTCCTTCAATAATGTACATGATGTATCTCACTATCCCTGCCTGCACAGGTTATATTTACAGTATTTACATTACACATCAAACATTCTTTGGTGCAAACAGCCCGAGGGGTTTTACACAGGTTCCAGCCCCTCACTGTACTATGGCCGACTAGGGCCTCAGACTGCAGCCTTTCCCCATTGAGTCTCCATGGTGGCTTCCCCAAGCTTTAATGCCGTCCCACAGCACATAGTCTTGGACGTTGCAATGTGCCAGTCTGCAACACTCGGTCATGGACAGCTCTTTGCACTGGAATACCTGTCCCACGGCCGGGCTCGTTCTCAATAGAGATCATTTTAAATGAGCATTTCCTAAATCCGTGCTTTCTCTCTCGCAATAAAGAGAACAGGATGTCTGGCAGATTCAGTGTGAGACGATAACACTGCCGGGTAAAGGCCGCTTTCCAACTCCAATCTTAAGACAGGAGATTCCCCAAACAGCTGCAGTAAGGTGTTTGTAAACTGCAGGAAGCGGATGTGTGAGGAAATGGTGATGTTACTGAGGAATTTCTTAGAAAAGAATGGACTGTGTTTAGGTGGGAATATTACTGAGTGTTAATTGCATCGGGACCATATTTAAAAGCTCCGGCTTTCTGGAAAGCCTTGACTATGAAGGCCGAGTCTGGAAGGGTTTGTGTGGAGAGCTGGGTTTTTGTTCTGCTGTTAATAAAGTGTTTGAAATTGGCAGCCCGGAGGAAACTGGAGGTGGAGCTGAAAGATGAGGGGCCGTTCTCTCTCTGTCTGTCACTCTGGGTGTCTCTTCCATCTAGCTCTCTGTTTAATCTTCACTCTTGTCTCCTTCCCTCCCTGCTCTCACTCTGCCTTTCTCAGCCATGTCCAGGTGGCCTGAATAAAAAGGAGCCTGACAGAATCAGTCTCTTTTATTGTGCCCTGATTTGAGGAAAGAATCAACATGTCTGCCAGTAAACAAGAGTATGCTCCAGGCTGGCAGCATGTTAGAATCCATGAGGAAAGGCATCATCACCCTCATCGACAAGCAGAAGGGGGAGAGGACAGAAATCAGAAATTGGTGGCCCAATTTCTGCTTAATGCTGACTACAAGATTCTGTCAAAAGACATAGCCAGTCGATTCAAGTCTGCTCTGGAGTTGGTGATTCACCCTGATCAGACCTATACTATACCAGGCAGGACAATCTCTGATAGCTTTGCGCTACTCAGGGATATGATCACCGATGTACGGGACAGGAGGGTGGACACCTGCCTCATCAGCCTGTACCAGGAGAAGGCTTTTGACAGGATATCGCACACTAACATGATGGATGTGCATTCCAAAATGGGGTTTGGGGAGGGAATCTGCAATTGGATCAAACTACTCTCCACAAACATCAGTAGTGCAGTCTCAATCAATGGGTGGGAATCATAAAGTTTCCCGATCCAATCTGGAGTCAGACAGGGCTGTCCTCTCTCCCCTGTCTTGTTTGTTTGCAGTATTGAACCCTTTGCTGAGTCTATTAGGAAGAATGCGAGCATCAGAGGGGTGACAATCCCAGGCAGCGGAGGCACTCAGATTAAAACCTCCATGTGCATGGATGACGTCGCCGTTTTATGCTCGGATCCACAGTCTGTGCGCAGATTGATGAGCATCTGCGACCAGCTCGAACTGGCCTTGGGAGCCAATGTTAAACACGGCAAGAGCGAGGCCATGTTCTTTGGGAACTCGGCTGACCGATCCTTTGTCCCCTTCACCGTTCGGTCAGATTACCTGAAGGTGCTGGGGATATGGTTTGGAAGGGCTGAGACGTGCACCAAAACCTGGAAGCAGCGAGTAGCCAGGGTACAACAGAAGCTGAGCATGTGGGAGCAGCGATCTCTCTCCATTATGGGTAAGAACCTGGTCATCAGGTGCGAGGCGCTCACATTGCTGTCCGTGGTGCAGGTCTGGCCCATACCGCATTCCTGCGCTGTGGCGATCACCTGAGCCATTTTCCGCTTCATCTGGGAATCCAAAATGATCCGAGTCCGGAGGGACACGATGTTCAAACCTCTGGATAAGGGCGGGAAAAATGTACCCAACGTCGCCTTCATCCTTATGGCTACCTTTGTGTGCGGCTGCATCAAGCTGTGTGTAGATCCCCAGTTTGCAAACTTCAAGTGTCACTACGTGCTGTGGTTCTATCTGTCCCCAGTGTTGCAAAGGATGGGCCTGGTCATATTGCCGCGGAATGCTCCATCCAGTTGGACTGTGCCGTACTGCCTATCCTTCATGGAAAAGTTTCTGTGGAAAAACACCTTTGACCACCAATCCATCAGGCAGTGGTCTGCACGGAATATCCTCAAGGCCCTACGGGAAAAGGAGATGGTGGATCCTGTCGGATGGTCCCCTGGCAGAATGCCTCATCACCAGAACTTTCAAAGAAGCACCAAGATGTAGCCTGGCTAATGGTGAGAAGAGCCCTCCCTGTCAGATCCTTCCTGCACACCCGAAGTCTCACCCCATCCACACGCGGCCCTCGAGGTGGCTGTGGTGGAAAAGAGACGTTGCCCACCTCTTTCTGGAATGTGTCTTTGCAAAGCAGGTGTGGAAGAGATGCAGTGGTTTTTGTCGAGGTTCATCCCAAGCAGCTCTGTAGCACAGGAGTCTGTGCTCTATGGGCTGTTCCCTGGGACGCACACCGAGATAAACATCAACTGCTGCTGGAGGACTATTAATTCGTTGAAAGACGCTCTTTGGTCTGCCCGAAACTTGCTAGTCTTCCAGCACAAAGAGTTGTCCATGACCGAATGTTGCAGACTGGCACATTCCAAGGTCCAGGACGACGTGCTGAGGGACGCACTAAAACTTGGGGCAGCCGCAGCAAAGGCTCAATGTGGAAAGACCACAGTGTAAGGTCCCCTCACCAAGCTGAACGGAGGAGCTGGATCCATGGGAAACCACTCGAACTGTAGCCAGAAAATATTTGTTTGCTGTAAAATGTACATGGCATGACAATGAAATGGAAGGGTTGTGAGGCAACTCACTCCTGTATTGAAGGAAACTGATCTCCTTTGCACTCTTTGTATTGTTTGACTTGGTGCTTTTTGGAACTGTTTTGTAATGTATTTTTTTTTACTGATTTTTAAAAATAAAGTATATTTTGGAAATTAATAAAAGAAAGTCTGGCAGAGGTAAAGGAGGGAAAGGACTGGGCAAAGGCGGAGCAAAGCGGCACCGCAAAGTGCTTCCTGATAATATCCAGGGCATCACCAAACCAGCAATCCGCCGCCTGGCTCGCCGTGGCGGGATCAAGCGGATCTCGGGTTTGATCGATGAGGAGACTCGCGGGGTGTTGAAGGTTTTCCTGGAGAATGTGAACACTGAACGCGCCAAGCGCAAGACGGTCACTGCCATGGATGTGGTGTACGCTCTGAAACGGCAGGGCCGCACTCTCTGCGGATTCAGCGGCTGAACAACTCGACCCTTTCCAGCAAACACAACAAAGGCTCTTCTAAGAGCCACCCACCGCCTCACAGAGAGAGCAGTGACCTGGAAACGGGAGCTGGGATAGGCTGTTTAGGACTGTCTGGAATAAATCTGTGCTGTGTTCGAGATACAAAACTAAAATCCCCAAATTTGACATTTCATTTGCAGCAAGGATGTGCAGTGGATTTGATTTTCTAAACGGGCTGTGTAAACAGTGCCCGAGGCTCTACAGTTAGTTATTTCCCCAGTCCACACATACCCTCAGTGAAAAGCCACATCACTCCTCCAGAATCACTCATTGTTTTCATAGAATTTCAAAATGATTTCGCTGCAATGAGGGAATCCGGGAGTTTTGCAGCAGCCGTTAAATCGGTCACTGGAACCAGACCCACTTGTGATGTTATTTCCCCCGAGACGGTGTTTCCTGCACTGAAACTGACAGGGTTTGTGAAACTGATCAGTTTCAGCTCATTCATTCAGGGACCTGGAATTCCCGCAGTTTGAGCCCGCGGTATCCAGAGCCCACTTCTGATTGGTCACCCTCTTCCCATTCGTTTGTCTTAACCAATTGCCGAGCCTCGAATTAGAAAATACAGCAAATCATTGGCTTAAATTGTCATCCTGGCAGAAAGGTTGAATTCAAAAAAGCCGCCAATTTCAGTGTTGGGCAGAATCGAATTACTCAACGAATCTCAATAACGAATTGGCAGCACATTTCATACTTTCACCGATTTTCCTTTCCATCGATTGGGGTGCTAATTCACTCGGGTGCGTTTGCTAATACTAACTGTAATCCTCAGATCCATTTAACATTTCAGTAATCCTATTAAATACAAAAGGAATTTTATGATTGAATTTCCATTGGAAGATAGTGAATTAGCACCCCGATCGATGGAAAGGAAAATCGGGCAGAGGATAAAATGTGCTGCCAATTCGTTATTGTGATTTGTTTATATAACTGACCAGGACTGACTTCACCCGAACGCAGCTACTAGCTCCCACCCCACTGACCACTCTCCCCCCTCTGCAACTCGCTTTCTCCCCTCCTCCCGACTGGCGAAATTCCGCACTCTGGCTGTTCGCTCTCCGCACCCCCACCCCCCACCCTGTCCCAGCCCAGCCCACAGCTGCTAGCTGTGGCCGTGACACTCGCTCCCACATTTCTTCACCAGGCGCCACCTGTAGAAGCAGGAGGGCCGCAAGGAGTGACAGGGCGACGTAGGAGTGAGTGGCTGAGAGGAGGGAAGCGGCACGGCCTGGAGCGAGTGGCCAGAGAGTGGGGTGGTGCGAAGCGAGGAACAACTGGCCAGGGGAGTGGGGGGGGTGGGGGAGCAGCGAGGTCTGGAGCGAGCGGCTGAGGGGGGGAATCGTCGAGGCCTGGAGTGAGTTGCCGAGGGGGGAGAGCTACAGCTTCAAAATCTCCCATTCAGCCACTTCCTCCACCCAAGTGGTGGGGGGATGGGGTGACTAGATACCCAATGACGCTTTCTCACGCATGCACGAAGATGGATTTGTTGCGGAAATGTGATGATGTTGGCGCTGCAAAATGCGCGAGTATCTGACCGCTGAAATCCTCGAGCTGGCCAGTAACGTGGCCCGGGACAACAGGAAGACCCGCATCATCCCCAGACACCTGCAGCTGGCCGTCCGCAACAACGAGGAGCTCATCAAGCTGCTGGGAGACGTGACCATCGCTCAGGGCGGGGTGCTGCCTAATATCCAGGCCTTGCTGCTGCCCACGAAAACCAGCGCTCAGAGCTCCCAGAAAAAGTAAAGCAGCCAAAATGTCATCTAATAAACCAAAGGCTCTTTTCAGAGCCACCCACAGTCTCTGTGAAAGGGCAGGTTACTGTCAGGAGGGAGTCAGTGATGGAGTTATTGTAACAGTGGATTGACATGTTGCACATCTGTCCAGCTGTGTTTTTTAATTTGCTCTGTTTTTCTGCTCACACATCTCCCCCTCTAGTTAAGTGAACAACTGAACTACAGGGTGTAGAATCAACAATTCCCAGGATCGGGGGTGAGATTGTGCTGAGCAGCAATGAGCCTCCAGTAATGCTGCTTTCGAAATTCCAGATCAGCTCTCAGTCCAACAGGCCTTTCGTATTTTAAATATCACAACAGAGCTGAGCGGGGGTGAGCGCAGCCTCAGCTGCACCGAGTCTCAGGGGCTCTCACGACCCCAATCAGAGCTGCCAGGCCTGGCGGACGTGCAGCAAGGACCCCGGGGGAGGGAGGATGCACCATTAAAGTGATGGTGCAGCACCTCCCCCATCCTCGCCGCCACTTCCCGGTTTCTTCTCCCGTTTATCTCAACATTAAGAAGACGCTTTTGCTCTGGACTACACTGGTTATAAAGTAAGACCCAACTTTGTCTCTGAAAGTGATGAATAGCAGCAACAACAGCAGAATCCAACCCCTGCAGTTATATGTGAACTTGCTGATGTTGCAGCAGATTGAATGACTGAGTGAATCCCTTCCCACACACATGGCAGGGGAATGGCCTCTCCCCAGAGTGAATGTGTTGGTGTTTCAGCAGATCATTACTGCATTTCAAGCTCTTCTCACAGTCAGGACATTGAAAAGGTCTCTGATCCGTGTGAACAACTTGATGTTCAGTGAGGTTGGATGACTGAGTGAACCCCTTCCCACACACGGAGCAGGTGAATGATCTCTCCCCAGTGTGAACTCACTGGTGTTTCAGCAGGTTGACTCTGGCTGGGTTCAGTTCTACACTCACTGGTTCCTCTCTCTCTCCTCCCCTGAAGGTGCTGATTCTGACTGTATGTACGTGCTCTCTCCCCCTCCGACCCTCCCTGTCCAATGCAGTATCTCCCAGTTTTGGTGATGTGCTCTACCTGACCTGTCTCCATTTCTCCTTCTTATACAGACTTGCCCTGACTGTCACTATTTCATAGAATCATACAGCACAGAAGGAGGCCAATCGGTCTTTTGTGCCTGTGCTGAATCTGTGAAAAAAATGATGCAATTAGTCCAACCCCCTGCCTATTTCCCCATAGTCCTGGAGAAATTCACTTTTAAATATTTGTCCAATTCCTTTATTAAAGTTATAATTGAATCTGTTTCCAGCACCCTGTCAGACAATTCATTCCAAATCCGAATCAGTTACTATGTAAAAAGATCTCTCCTCACCTCCCCTTGACATTTGTGGCCAACAATCCCAGCTTCACCACCCTGTCCAGAGAACTGAAACCCCTCATCTCTGGTATCATTCTCGTAAATCTCCTCCGAACTGTCTCAAAAGCTTTGATGTCCTTTCTGAAACCTGGTGCCCAGAACAGGACACATTACTGCAGCTGAGATCGAGCCAGCGACGCCCACATCCCACGAACGGATAAAAAAACGCTCCCTACTAAATCCCCAATTCTTATTCATTTAGAGACGATCCCTGCCCAATCCCCAATTCCTATCCATTTACAGACGCTCTCTGACCAGTTGACCTTGCTGGCGGGCAGTTTCGGGACGCCTCACAGGGAAAAGCTTCACCGCCACCCGCAGGGACACAAACGGGATTGTTCCATCCTATTGTGGCTTTGACGCCCTGCTCCAGCTGTGTGCACCCGCTACGGGCGCGGTCTCCCTGCACTTTGTGAATATTCCGCTCCAGCTGCAGATGGAGGTCAGCCACGACCGCGCCTGCTCCTTATCAGAGACAAGGCAAATTCTGGAGCGCAGAGCATTCTGGGTACCACAACTGTCATTAATGCCAATCTCTGACATGATAATCAGGTTTTATTTCCTACATTTCATTTCCTGGTATGTTAGTGCGTGTTTTCTTTTGTACCTGTCAGTGCCTGGGAGGAGAGAGTCAGCTTCACTTTGTAGCCGTGAATTTCTGGTGTGAGAATGTGGGTTTTTACTCTCTATGTTTCAGTTTTTGGTTTGTGACTGTTTCTGCTATTGCTATGTGAGTTAACTTTGTGGAAAGAGATGCAGTGGTTTTTGTCGATGTTCATCCCAAGCAGCTCTGTAGCACAGGAGTCTGTGCTCTACGGGCTATTCCCAGGGACGCACACCGAGACAAACATCAACTGCTGCTGGAGGACTATCAATTCGGTGAAAGACGCCCTTTGGTCTGCCCGAAACTTGCTGGTCTTCCAGCGAAAAGAGTTGTCCACCACCGAATGTTGCAGACTGGCACATTCCAAGGTCCAGGACTATGTGCTGATGGACACACTAAAGCTTGGGGCAGCCGCAGCAAAGGCTCAATGGGGAAAGACCACAGTGTAAGGTCCCCCCACCAAGCTGAACTGAGGGGCTGGATCCATGGGAAATCCCTCGAACTGTATCGGAGAAATTTTGTGTGCTGTAAATGTAAAAATGTATATGGCATGACAATGAAATGGAAGGGTTGTGAGGCAACCCATGATTGTACAGAAGGTAACTGATCACCTTTGCACTGTTTGTATTCTTTGACTTGATGCTGTTTTAAACTGTTTGGGAATGTAATTTTTACAGATTTTTATGAATATAGTATATTTTGGAAATAAAAAAAAATGTGAGTTTCACCACATATCTGTCAACAACATTATGTGAACATCAGCTTTTGTCCAGATCTATCAGTTTCTGATATAGAGTCATAGAGTTATACAGCACAGAAACAGGCCCTTCATCCCATTGTGTCTGTGCTGGCCATCAAGCACCTAACTATTCTAATCCCATTTTCCAGTATTTGGCCCGTAGCCTTGTATGCTATAGCATTTCAAGTGCTCATCTAAATACTTCTTAAATGTTGTGAGGGTTCCGGCCTCTACCACCTCTTCAGGGAGTGCGTTCCAGATTCCAACCCCCCTCTGGGTAAAATTTTTTTCCTCAAATCCCATCTAAACCTCCTGCCCCTTACCTTAAATCTATGCCACCTGGTTATTGACCCCTCCGCTAAGGTAAAATGTTTCTTCCTATCTAACCCATCAATGCCCCCCATAATTTTGTAAACCTCAATCTTATCTCCCCTCAGCCTTCTCTGCTCCAAGGAAAACAACGCTAGCCTTTTTTCAGTCTCTCTTCATAGCTGAAATGCTCCAGCCCAGGCAACATCCTGGTGACTCTCTTCTGCACCCTCTCCAGTGCAATCACATCCTTCCTATAGTGTGGTGCCCAGAACAGTACACAGTACTCCAGCTGTGGCCTAACTAGCATTTTATACAGCTCCGTCATAACCTCCCTGCTCTTATATTCTCTGCCTCGGACGATCTATATTGGCCTGTAATCTAAGGCTTTCCTCCTCACTATTTACGACACCACCAATTTTCGTGTCATGTGTGAGAAAGGGTTTGATTCTATCCCTATCAGTATCCGTTACATGCATGTGTTTTTAATCTGCACCCCCTCTATTTTATTCTCTGCACTTGTCAGCCTCTTGTAGGTGAGTCTGTGTTTTGCTCCTTATCTCTCAGTCTTCGAAGTATGAGCCTGGGTTTGGACCTAATTTTCTTTGTACCTTGCAGTATGGATATTGAAGAGAGGTTTTTACACATTAACTGCCAAATCCTGATAAGTGATTTTTGGGTTTCACACAGTATCTGTCAGTTTCTTGTCTAGGACTGTTGGTTTTACTCTGTCCTTGGCATTTGCTGGTTTGTTAGTGTGGGGTTTACACTGTACCTGTCAGTTTCTCAGATGTGAGTGTTGGTTTCACTTTGTATAGAATCATAGATCACAGAATACTTACAGCACAAAAGGAGGTTTCAGCTCATCGTGCTTGTGCTGCCTCTCTGCACAAGCAACTCAGCTCATGTCACATCCTCATGTATTCCATGAAAACCTGATTTTTTTTCCCTTCAGATAATTATCATATATCCTTTTGAAAGCTATGGTTGAATCTTCCTCCGTCACACTCTCAGGCAGTACATATCAGATCTTAACCATTTGCTGCATAAAAAAGGTTTTTCCTCATGTTGCCTTTGGTTCTTTTCCCATTCACCTTAAATCGGTGTCCTCTGCTTACTCAGCCATGAGTAATATTTCCCATTGCTTTCTCAGCACTGATGGATTGTGAGGTGGGAGACAGCCAGAAGTCCCACTGAGCCGCACTGACTCCCAGCTGAAAAAGAAATGAGATAAAGTTCAATCTTTCACAGCGAGATGCTGCAGAGAGTTAAGAGTCCCGAATGAAAGAGAGCGTTTCTCATACTGTTGTTGAATTTCATTTCTAACACTCCTTGTACTCTCTGCTAATGAAGCCTAAAAAATTGAAAAACTAAATGGCGCTCAAACTCACAACCCTGAGATTAAAAGTCCCATGATCGACAGACTGAACTGAATATGTCACTTCTACTGTACCTCTGTTTGGATGGAGGCAACTGTATGCAAGGGCAGCTTTCAAATCCTCCCATGGGTCCACACGTCAGACTAAGTTCCATGTTGTAAACTGAAGCAAAGGAAATCTGCTCACTTCCAAAACTATCAGCAAATTGAAGCTGATTAGATCAACATCATCAGAGGTCAGAACTACCTGGTGAAAGAAGACACCCTGAAGAAGAATCCACAATTATTCAAAGGCATCGACAAAGTGAAAAACAAGAAAATCAATGAGTCAATCCAAGCTAAACAGAAACACTGAAGAATTCCATTCCAGACCAGAACACAATTGGAGGCATTTTTTGTATTCAAAGCTGGGCATTAGTATTTAATAGTTGATATATAATTTTGAATATATTTGAATTTCTTTATTCATTTGGCACTGTTGAACACGAAGCAGTCTTAAATCATTTAATTTTTTTTTGTAAAATCTGACTTACCAGATTAAAATATTAGATCAAGGGAGAAATTTCAAAGATTACTGGACCAGTAATCCAGAGGCCTGGACTCTAGATCCAGTGACAGCCAGGACGTCAAGGCGGGAAACACTCCGCACTAGTCTGCAGTGAGCGATTCCATCGAAGGTCGAGCACAATCTCTTTAATATAAGAATGTATATTTTATAATAATTAATCACTCAAGACCTTCCTGGTCTCTGCATCTCACCTGCTCTCTGGATAAACTTGCAGAAAGTATTTCAACCTGTAAAGCAGGAGTCTAGGGAATGTATAATGATATTTTCTAGCCTTCGGGCAATATTTTAATCAATACAGTGTGGGACAACCTGTCTGGGCACAACTCCATGACTTTCTCTTTAACTAGTGACCTCACAATCACTAAAGTCAATGGTAACAATCTTCAGCTCATCACCTCCGGTCCGTAGCTCTAATCTTAATGCACATTTAAACAACCTTTCAAGTCCAGTTACAGTTTTTGTTGCCTTACCTGCACAATTTAAAAAGTGAAAAACGGAAGCAAGTTTAACTGAACATTCTGGTGGTCAGTTCGGGCACGGGAAAAAAATGAAAGGACTCGGACCAGGTCAGATGTGGTGCTGTCAGGCTTGGGTCGGGTTTCATTTGCTGACCCGAGCAGGCCTTTAGTTACTGTTGCAACCTTATATTCCCACTTGACAATCTGTATATTTTGTTCATTTCAATTTTGTCGACAAGCTCTTTGAATCCAGTTCCCCGGTCCTCAAGCAGGCTCAGTTTGGAAATCGATTCCGCTTTCTGGAAGGCTGAAAGCAATCGATGACCTTAAACTAAAAATGGCAACAGAGAAGGGCTCATCTGGGATTTGAACCCAGGACCTCTCACATATTAATCACTTATATACCCAAAGCGAGAATCACACCCCTAGACCAACGAGCCACCGTTGGCATGGTTTTTATTCGCTCCTGTGGAATTTCACTGGCACCCACAGCCGATCATGCATTTTTTTCAGATCAAAACAATATCCTACAAAGCTGAAATAAAAACAGAAAGTGCTGGAAATACTCAGCACCTCTGACAGCATCTGTGGAGAGAGAAACAGAGTTAACATTTCAGGGTTTTCACCTTTTGTTTGAGCCATCTTTTCAGACTGCTTCTGTCCATCCAATCTCACTTTTTACTCTATCCACATTCTAAGGGTGGTGCAGTGGTGAGCACTGTAGCTTCACAACTTCAATGACCCCGATTCAGTTCTGTATACTGCCTGTGTGGAGTTTGCAAGTTGTTTATGTGGGCTTCCACAAGGTACTCTGGTTTCCTCCCACAACGAAAGACTTGTGGGTTGATAGATAAATTGACTGTTGTAAATTGGCCCCAGGGTAGGTGATAGGAGAAATGTGGGGATGTGGTAGGGAATTCTGGGTCAACATAGGATTAGTATAAATGGGTGGTTGATGGTCAGTGCAGACTCAGTGGGCCAAAGGGCCTATATCAGTGCTGTATATCTCTATAACCATTCTCTAAGCAAATGCATTTTTCATGAATTCCTCATTTCTTTTATTAACGACAATTTTATATTTCCGGCCCTTGCTTCATACGATACCACAAGTGGAATCTTGTTTCCATCAACCCGATCAAACCCCTTCACTATTTCCTCATATTGCAATGTTTCTTTAACCCTGACAGACTGTGGAGTTTCTGCTGCTTGATTGCAGTTCTTGCTTCCCACCAGTAGATGTCACCTCACTCCAATATTGTGAAGTTCACAAATGTGAGGGAGACACAACAGGAAATAATTGTTCACATTATAGTGAATGTGTGGGATTTAGAAATACTAGGAGTGGAGACGAGTTATTATTGAATTTGTCAAACCAAACATATGTTATAATGTTGTGTTAAATCTGTCACTCTGTTGTCTTGATTCTGAGAGTGACATAGACTCATCGAGTCATTGGGTCATTTGTGGTATAGAAGGAGGCCATTCGCCCCATCGAGTACAGGCCAGCTCTCCATGGAGCGATCCAGTCAGTCCCACTCGTCTGCTCGATCCCCCTAGCCCTGTAAATTTATTTCCTTCAAATGCCCATCGAAATTCCTTTTGTAACCAACGATTGTCTCCACTTCCTCCGCCCTCGGGGGCAGCGAGTTACAGATCATTACCAATCACTGTGTAAAAAAGCTCTTCCGCACATTCCCCCTGCGTCTCTTGTCCAAAACCTTCAATCTGAATCCCCTAGTCCTTGTACCAATAGTTAATGGGAACAATTTTTCCTTGCCAACTTATCTAAAACTGTCATCGCCTTCGACACCTCTATCCATTCTCCCCTCAATCTCCTTTGATACAGGCAGAAAAAACCCTGTTTTTCTAACCTAACCTTGAAACTAAAACCCTCCATCCCTGGAACTATTCTGGTAAATCTACTCTGCATCCTCTCAAGAATCCGCACATCCTTTCGAAAGATTGGTGAGCAGATCTGGATGCAACACTCCAATTGGGGCCTAACCAGAGTTCAGCATAACAACCCTGCTTTTGTACTCAATGTCTCTATTTATAAAGCCCAAGATCCCACATGCTTTGCTAACCACTCTCGCAATATGTCTTGCCAACTTCAAAGAATGATGGACATGTACTCCAGGTCCCTCTATTCCAGCACACTCTTCAGAACTGTAGCATTGAGTATATATTGCCTCTCCCTATTTCTTCTGCTAAAATGCATCACCTCACACTTGTCACTATTAAATTCCATCTGCCACCTGTCTGCCCATCCTACTAGCCGATAACTATCCTGTTTCAGGCAGTTCATATCATCCTCACTGTTTGCCACTCCTCCAAGTTTGGTGTCATCGGCATATTTTGAGATTCTACTCGATATTCCAAGATCCAAGTCATTAATCTGTAGCAAAAAAAAGCAATGGTTCTAGCACTGACCCTTGGGAAACACCACTGTCGACTATCCTCCGGTCTGACCAAGAACCATTTCATATGACTCGCTGTTTTCTGTCCTTAAACCAATTTCCTATCCAAATGGACACTGACCCTCCTAATCCATGAACCTCAATTTTGTTAACCACCCTTTTATGTGGTACTTTATAAAATGCTTTTGTAAAATCCATATAAACAACATCCACTGCATTCCCTTCATCAACTTTCTCAGATAGTTTATCAAAAAATGCAGTTAGATTCATCAAGCATGAACTTCCATTTATAAATCCATGCCCACTCCCCTTAATTAACTCAAACCTCTCCAAATGACTTGATTTTTTCCCTGACCTGTTGGTCTTGTGCTGATAGCAAGCTCACCACAGAGCATGTATTTGGCAATGTGACTGTCATTCATTTGGCCCAGTCAACAGAGCCGCCTCTGACTCAAGAGGGCAAACGTGCTGCGGATCCCTGCACGCTGGTGTACTTCCTCATTCGGCACTCTGTCCTGCCAGGAGATGCCCAATATCCATCTGAGGCAGTGGAGGTGGAAGCTGTTCAGCTGCTTTTCTTGGCTTGTATAAGTTGTTGGTGCTTCTCTACTATAAAGGAGGGTGCTGAGAACACAAGCCTGGTACACATGGAGTTTTGTATTTTCGGTCAGTTTGCTGTCGGTTCACACCCGTCTTCACAACTTTGACATGACATCTGCAGCATTGGCAATCCTGGTGCTGATTTCAGCATCAAGGGACAGATTGCTGGTGATTGTTGATCCAAGGTATGTGAACTGTTGACAACCTCCAAAGTGAGGTTGTCAATGTTGATGGAAAGTGAAGTCTCTACGTCCAAGTCTCTACGTCCAAGTGGAGTCTTGCCAAGATGAACAGCTTGTCGTCAGCTCTGATATACAGGTGAACACCCCCATCTGAGTCACTGAAAGTGTGCAATAGCAGCATGGAGAAGAATACACCAATTATAAAGGATGTGATAACTAGACAGTTAGAAAATAATGATATGATTGGGCAGAGTCAACATAGATTTATGAAAAGGAAAACAGGCTTGAAAAAACCCGTTGAGTTTTTTGAGGATGTTACCTGTAGAACAGATAAAGGAGAACCAGTGGATGCTTTGGTAATGTCCCACACAGGAGGTGAGTAAACAAAATTAGAGCACATAGGATTGGGGATAATATACTGGTGTGGATTGAGAATTGGTTAACAGACCGAAAACAGAGAGCAGGAATAACGGGTCCTCCTCAGGATGGCAGGCTGTTACTATTGGGGTACTGCAAGGATCAGTGTTGGAGCCACAGCTGTTAACAACCGAAATAAATGATTTGGATGTGGGGATTAAATGTAATATTTCCAAGTTTGCAGATGACACAAAGCTAGGTGAAGTGTGAGCTGTGAGAAGGATGCAGAGAGGCTTCCAGGGAACCTGGAGAGGCTAAGTGAATGGGAAAGAACATGGCAGATGGAATATAATGTGAATAAGTGTGAATAAGTGCAGTTGGCTGCCATGTGACCAGATTTGCCACAGGTGCGGCAAACTCTGGGCTGCCCAGCGTAGACCAAGAAGCCTCGATACCGGAAACCCCTCCACTTCCACTTTGGTGGAATAAACAGAAAGACAGAGTATTTCTTAAATGGTGAGAGGTTGGGAAGTGTTGATGTCCAAAGGGACCTGGGTGTCCTTGTTCATGAGACACTAAAAGCTCTTGTGCAGGTGCAGCAATCAATTAGGAAGGCAAATGGTATGTTGGCCTTCACACGAGGCGTCTTGAGTGCGGGAGTAAAGATGTCTTGTTGCAATTGTATAGAGCCTTGGTGAAACCGCGCTGGAGTATTGTGTATAGTTTGGTCTCCTCATCTAAGGAAGGATATACTTGCCATAGAGGGAGTGAAACAGAGGGTCACCAGACTAATCCCTGGGATGGTCGGACTGAAACTGGGCCTGTATTCCTTAAAGTTTCGAAGAATGAGAGGTGATCTCATTGAAACTGATAAAATTCTTACAGGGTGTGACAGTGTGGATGTAGATAGGATGTTTGCCCTGGTTGGTGAGTCTAAAATCAGGGACCAAGTCTCAGAATAAGGAGTAGGCCATTTAAAACTGAGATAGGGTTGAATTTCTACACTCAGACGGTGGTGAATCATTGGAATTCTCTACCCCAGAGAGCTGTGGCAGTTCAATCATTGAGCATGTTCAAGACAGAAATTGTTAGAAATCTTGATACTCATGACATCAAGGGATATGGGGATAGCACGGGAAAGGGGCAGATAGAGGTACATGATCAGCCATGATCATCAGGCTCGATGGGCTGAATGGCCTACTCCTATGTTCCTCTTTTCCGAAGAGAGTTGGCGCCAGCGCGCAGCCCTGCTTTACCCCACTGCTGATCTTGAAAGTGTCTGATGTTGCTCCATTGTAACTGATGGAACTGTGCATGTTCTCGTGGAAAGAAGAGATGATGCCCAAGAGTTCAGGAGGGCAGCCGAGTTTCCATCGCAGTTTGAAGAGTCAGTCTCTGCTGACAAGATCAAAGGCCTTGGTGATGTCATTCAAAATATGTGTGGCTCTGTGGCGCAATGGGTAGCGTGTTGGACTTCTAAATAATGGTAAAGAAGGCATTCAAAGGTTGTGCATTCAAATCCCACCAGAGTCAGATTTTGGACCAGAGACAGAAGAGCACAACGGAACAGAGTTAACAAGTGTGCCAAAAGCACCGACTCAGAGACAGAGCGAGAGAGAGAGGAGCACGGCAGGAGCGGAGCACGGGTAAAAAAATCAAGGGGTGACATCACAATGGAGAGTGAGAGCAGGGAAACAGAGAGCCGCTGGGGTGAGTTTCCAGGATTTGGTTCTTGCTTCGGTGCAGTGGTAGGAGCTGTTTGGTGAGGATCTGGTAAGCTGTGACATCACATGCAAGCAGGTAGTTGATTGGTTTGGAAAAAGCTGCATGTTTGATGAGTATCTGGTAAGTGATTAAGGTCCATTTTAGTCCTAATGTTTAAAATAGTAAACAAACTAGTGGTAAGCTTAATAAAATATACAATAAAATAAATAATTGAATAAAATAATTAAGTAGTTAATTGAAACACGTTAAGGATGACAGGACAGGTGATGTGTCACAGCTGCAGCATGTGGGAGCTCCTGGATGCCAGTGTGATCCAGAGCAAACACATCTGCAGCAAGTGTAGTATGTGTTCTTATCAGTGCTTATTTGATTGAGAAGAGACCATGATCATTGCCTTTTGATCCTGGGGGAACTTTGAGTAAAATGGCTATAACCAATTTTCGAGTTTCGGGCCAGGGAGTGCGCAACACTGTTCGGGTGGTCGTGAAGGACAAGGAAGGAGATGCACCGGTCGATCGCACCTTCTTCATCAAGAAATTTCTCTTCGATTGCTGCGGATTTCAAGAACGGACGTCTTCTGCCTGCAGGATTTCCCCAGCAGTGGATACTTCGACGTGACGTTCCGGAACGTGGCGGGATGCATCAAGTTTTTGAAGGCGTTCAAGGTGAAAGGGGACCGGGCGCCACTGTCGATCCTCACAGCGGAGCCGCTCTTCACGCTTCCGTCACAACGGTACCGGGTGGTGACGATTCACCTCTGCAACCCCCATGTTCCGGTGGTGGATGTACTCACCTTTCTCGCCAGGTACGTCGAGGTGGCCGGCAGCAGCACTGATGTCAAGGACACCTTTGGGATCTGGACCAGCAAGCGGCAGGTCAAGGTGACCTTGAAGGTAGATCCCAGTGGAGCCATCATCCACCCTCCCTCCAGCTTCGCTATCGGGGGAAGTCGAGGCTTCTTGGTCTACGCTGGGCAGCCCAGAGTTTGCCGCACCTGTGGCAAATCTGGTCACATGGCAGCCAACTGCAGCACGGTTGTTTGCAAGAACTTCAAGGAGGAAGGCCATCAGACCAAGGACTGTAAGCAGACTAAGTGTTGCAACTTGTGCGGTGCGGCAGGCCATCTCTACAAGACCTGCCCCAAACGTTGCCTCAGCTATGCTCAGGCAGCAAGGTCCAAGGAAAGGCCGGGAAAAGGTTCGACGAAGGCGTCCGCTGTTCGAAAGGAGACCAGCAACCTTCTCCGCAGCGAGGAACTTCAACCTGAGAAGGAAGGGGAGGCAGCTGAAACCAACGACCCAGCACCTATCCAGCGCCCGGAAACCCCTCCTCCACAGACAGAATCAATGGAGGAGGAGGCAGCAGATGGACAAACAGGTCAGTGGCAAGTGGTCCAGAGGAAAACCACAAAGAAAAAACATCCCAAAGCCACCACCCAAACCAGTGGCAAGAGGAGGCTCTCTTCTGAATCAGACTGCAACAACTCCTCTTCACTGGACGGGGAAATACTGGAGCGACAGCCCCTTCAAAAGAGGCGGCAGAACTCCGAGATGGATGATAGAGCATCCCAGGCCCCGGGCACTGGAAGCTGTGATGGGCCCGGCGTGCCCCAACTCCAATGCCCCACACGTAACGACGTGGCCAACGCATCTCAGCTCCGGGACACCGGGAGCAAAGACACGTCTGGCGCACCTGAGCTCCTGGAGACCGGGAGCTGTGATGTTTTCGAGGAGGAACAGATGGAAGCAGCTGAGGACAACCCAATCCTCTCTGCCTACAAGGCCCCCCTCCCCCGATGTCACGCGAGCGGCACAAACCCTGCATGAAAAATCAGGAGGGGTTTCTGAGCCCAACCAACGTGAAACTGCTTGCGCATACGATGGGTATGCAGGAACATCCCGAAGGGGAAGGACTGGGACTAGCGAGGACAAATGGTATGGGAAGCAACAACTAATTTTTAGTACAAAATGGGTGTACGAATTGCTTCCATTAATGTGCATTGCATTAAATCTACTACGCGATGTGTTTCAACCTTGGATTACCTTGCCAAGGTCAAAGCTGACCTACTGCTTCTGCAGGAGTGTGGAATACCACACCTCAGCACCTACAGGCAGTGGTCGCGATGGTGGTCCCATGGGCCATCGATCTGGTCGGGGGGTAATGACTGCCGTTCCTCCGGCCTGGGTATTCTGCTGCGGGGAGGTAATTTCACCATCTCCGTAGTTAAGGAGGTGGTGGGCGGCCGCCTCCTCGTAGCAGACGTGATGTACAACAACGCTCCGCTCCGGTTGATCAACGTGTACGCCCCGGTACAACGCAGCGAGCGGCTGACCGTCTTCCAGCAGCTCCCACTGCTGCTGGCGACGTCCAGGCCGGTCATCCTAGGCGGTGACTTCAACTGCATCATGGATGCGGCTGGACGATCCGGCAGTGACGACAGCAAACTGGACGCTACGTCCAGATTCCTAATAGAAACAGTTAAAGATGCCAAACTGCACGACGTCTTCAGCAAACCTGCAGACGGAGCGCAGCGCAGATACACATGGTCAAGATCGGACGGGTCTGCCCGTTCCAGGATTGACTTCCTGTTTGTGTCCCGTGCTGTCACGGTCGGATCCACCGACGTCAAGCCGGTGTTCTTCTCCGACCACTGCCTCTTACTGGCCGACTGTCATTTGCAGGACGACCAGCGGATTGGCAGAGGGACGTGGAAGCTCAATGCGACACTGCTGACCCCAGAGAACGTTGAGGAACTCAAAAGGGATTACAATGGTTGGAGGACCTTGAAACCCCTCTTTGTGTCTCCAGTTCACTGGTGGGAAGCGATTAAGGAGAACATCAAGAGGTTCTTCATCCACAAAGGTGTTCAGAAGGCGAGAGAGAGACAGAGGGAAGTGTCCCGACTCCAGAAAATTATGCAATATCTACTCCGGTTGCAGTCAATGGGGGTCGAGGTCAAGGAGGACCTCCAAGAGGTGAAGAGCCAGCAGGCCTCGTTCTTTGCCAAGGAGGCCTCCAAGATCATCTTCCGGTCCAGAGTCCGCTCCATCGAGCAGGATGAGACGTGCTCGCGTTGCTTCTTCCAAAAGGTACACAGAGAGAGCTCTGTTATCAGCAGCCTGAAGGAAGAAGATGGCTCGGTAACGTCTTCGCAGCCCGATTTACTAAGGATCAGCAAATCCTTTTATGCTGGGCTGTATGACGCGAAGCCCACAGACAGCAGAGCCTCCCAGTCCTTCCTGTCATCTATCACAGAGGTCTTAGATGACAGCAGGAGGGAGAGACTGGACAAGCCGCTAACTCTGGACGAGCTGACAAAGGCCGTCGAGTCTTTCGAGACGAGTAAAACTCCCGGGAGCGACGGCTTACCAGTCGAGTTGTACTCGGCCCTGTGGGACTGGGTCGGCCCGGACCTGCTGGACGTATACAAGAGTATGCTCCTGGCCGGCAGCATGTCCGAATCCATGAGAAAAGGCATCATCACCCTCATTTGCAAGCAGAAGGGGGAGAGGGCAGAAATCAGAAATTGGCGGCCCATCTCACTGCTTAATGTTGATTACAAGATTATGTCCAAAGTCATAGCCAGTCGAGTCAAGTCTGCTCTGGAGTTGGTGATTCACCCCGATCAGACCTGTACTGTACCCGGCAGGAAGATCTCTGATAGTCTCCCGCTACTCAAGGATACGATCGCCTACGTACGGGACAGGAGGATGGACACCTGCCTCATCAGCCTGGACCAGGAGAAGGCTTTTGACAGGATATCGCACACCTACATGATGGACGTGCTTTCCAAAAAGGGGTTTGGGGAGAGAATCTGCAATTGGATCCAACTGCTCTACACAAACATCAGTAGCGCAGTCTCAATCAACGGGTGGGAATCTGAAAGTTTCCCGATCAAATCTGGAGTCAGACAGGGCTGCCCTCTGTCCCCGGTCTTGTTTGTTTGCTGTATTGAACCCTTTGCTGAGTATATTAGGAAGGATGCCAGCATAAGAGGGGTGACAATCCCAGGCAGCGGAGGCACTCAGGTCAAAACCTCCCTGTACATGGATGACGTCGCCGTTTTCTGCTCGGATCCGCTGTCCGTGCGCAGACTGATGAGTATCTGCGACCAGTTCGAACTGGCCTCGGGAGCCAAAGTTAACCACGGCAAGAGCGAGGCCATGTTCTTTGGCAACTGGGCTGACCGATCCTTTGTCCCCTTCACCGTCACGTCAGACTGCCTGAAGGTGCTGGGGATATGGTTCGGAAGGGCCGGGGCGTGCACCAAAACATGGGAGGAGCGAGTAGCCAAGGTACGACAAAAGTTGGGCATGTGGGGGCAGCAATCTCTCTCCATTGTGGGTAAGAACCTGGTCATCGGGTGCGAGGCGCTCACGTTGTTGCTCTACGTGGCGCAGGTCTGGCCCATACCCCACTCCTGCGCCGTGGCAGTCACCCGAGCCATTTTCCGCTTCATCTGGGGATCTAAAATGGACCGGGTCCGGAGGGACACGATGTTCAAATCTCTGGACAAGGGCGGGAAAAATGTACCCAACGTCGCCCTCATCCTGATGACCACCTTCGTGTGCGGCTGCATCAAGCTGTGTGTAGATCCCCAGTACGCAAACGCCAAGTTTCACTACGTGCTGAGGTTCTATCTGTCCCCGGTGTTGCGAAGGATGGGCCCGGTCACATTGCCGCGGAACGCTCCATGCAGTTGGGCGGTGCCGTACCACCTATCCTTCGTGGAGCAGTTTCTGCGGGAAAACACCTTTGACCACCGGTCCATCAGGCAGTGGTCTGCACGGAATATCCTCAAGGCCCGACGGGAAAAGGAAACGGTGGATCATGTCGGATGGTTCCCCGAGCAGACCGTCAAAGTCATTTGGTGGAATGCCTCATCACCAGAACTTTCAAACAAGCACCAAGACGTAGCTTGGCTGGTGGTGAGAAGGGCCCTCCCCGTCAGATCCTTCACGCACACCCGAAGTCTCGCCCCCTCCGCACAGTGCCCCCGCATTGGCTGTGGTGGGGAAGAGACGGTCGCCCACCTCCTCCTGGAATGTGCCTTTGCAAAGCAGGTGTGGAAAGAGATGCAGTGGTTTTTGTCAAGGTTCATCCCAAGCAGCTCTGTAACACAGGAGTCTGTGCTCGACGGGCTGTTCCCAGGGACGCACACCGAGACAAACATCAACTGCTGCTGGAGGTCTATCAATTCGGTGAAAGACGCCCTTTGGTCTGCCCGAAACTTGCTGGTCTTCCAGCGCAAAGAGTTGTCCACCACCGAATGTTGCAGACTGGCACATTCCAAGGTCCAGGACTACGTGCTGAGGGACGCACTAAAGCTTGGGGCAGCCGCAGCAAAGGCTCAATGGGGAAAGACCACAGTGTAAGGTTCCCCCACCAAGCTGGACTGAGGGGCTGGATCCATGGGAAACCCCTCGAACTGTATCGTTAATATTCTCAATTGCTGTAAATGTAAAACTGTAATTGACATGACAATTGTGAAACGGAAGGGTTGGGAAGAAACTCATGACAGTATTGAAGGAAACTGATCTCCCTTGAAATGTTTGTATTTTTTGATGCTGTTTTAAACTGTATGGCAATGTAATTGTTACAGGTTTTTATGAATAAAGTATATTTTGGAAATAAAAAAAAAAGTTTGCGGCTCAAAGAGTGAGAAAAAAGGAATGTAGTGGTAGTAGGGGACAGTATAGTAAGGTGGATTGACAATGTTCTCTGCAGCAAAGACGGCTGTGTTGCCTGCCGGTGCCAGGATTCAGGACGTCTGCTCAGGGCTGGAGAGAAACATACAATGGGAGGGGGAGGATCCAGTCGTCGTGGTCCATGTCGGTACCAATGACATAGGCAGGACAAGGTTAGAGGTTCTGCAAAGTCAGTATGAGGAACTAGGCAGCAAATTAAGTAGCAGAACCTCAAAGTTAATCATCTCTGGATTATTACCTGAGCCATGTGCAAATTGGCATAGGACGAATAAGATTAGAGAAATTAATGCGTGGCTCAAAGACAGGTGTGGTAGTAGTGGGTTCTGGTTCGTGGGACATTGGCACCAGTACTGGGGAAAGTGGTGGCTGTACCGTTGGGATGGTCTACACCTGAACCGTGCTGGTGCCGGTGTTCTAGCGAGCCACATAACGAGGGAAGTAGAGACAGTTTTCACCTGAATAGTGGGGGCAAGGGATCAAATTTGGGAAGATATGGTGAATCAAGGAGGAGTGACAAGGCAAGAGAGAAAGGTATAAATATGGGAAATGATAAACAGACTGTGACAGGAAGGGACAGAGCAGACAAATCTAAGAGTAAATCAACAGATAAGGCTAGAGGTTACAAAAATAATAAAAGGACAAAACTAAATGCTCTGTATCTGAATGCATGGAGCATTCGAAACAAAACAGATGAACTGAGAGCACAAATAGAATAAATAAGTGCGATCTGATAGTCATTACAGAGATCTGGCTGCAGGGCGTCATCGATTGGGATGTGAATATTGGAGGTTGCATGGCATTTAGGAAGGACAGGAAGCTTGGAAAAGGTGGTGGGGTAACTCTGTTAATTAATGATGGTATGAGCGCAATAGAGAGGGATGACCTAAGTTCAGGAGATCACGATGCAGAAGCAGTTTGAGTTGAGATGAGAAATAATACAGGCAAGAAGTCACTTGTGGGAGTGGTGTACAGGCCACCTAACATTAACCACACTGCAGGATGGGGTATAAAAAAAGAAACAATGGCAGCTTGTCAGAAAGGTACAGCAATAATTGTGGTGGGTTTTGATATCCATATAGACTGGAAAATTCTGATGGGCAGAGGTAGCCTAGATGAGGAGTCCACAGAATGTTTTTGGGATAATTTCTTGGAAAAATAGCTTCTGGAGCCAACCTGAGAGCAGGCTATACTAGACCTGACATTGTGCAATGAGATAGGATTAATTAATGACCTCATAGTTAAGGTGCCCCTAGGTAGTAGCGAATATAACATGATTGAATTTTACATTCAGTTTGAGGGAGAGAAGAGTGGGTCCCAGACTAGTATTTTAAACTTAAATAAGGGCAATTATAAGGGCATGAAAGCAGAGCTAGCTAAAGTGAACTGGCAAATTAGGTTAAGGGATAGGTCAATCGAGATGCAGTGGCAGACATTTAAGGAAAATTTCAGAATACACAGAATAGATACATTTCAACGAGAAAGAAAAATTCCAAAGGTGGGACTCACCATCCATGTTTAATGAAAACAGTTAAAGATACTATCAAACTGAAAGAAAATGCCTATAATTGTGCAAAGGTGGGAGGCAGGTCAGAAGATTGGACAGAATATAAAAAACAGCAAAGAATGACTAAAAGATTGATAAGGAAGGTAAAATTAGAGTACGAGAGAAAGCTAGCAAGAAATATAAAGACAACTAGTAAGAGTTTGGATAGATATTTTAAAAAGAAAAGAGTTAACAAAGTGAGTGTTGGTCCTATGGAAAGTGTGTCTGGGGAATTAATAATGGATAATTAAGAGATGGCAGATGAATTGAACAGATACTTTGGATTGGTCTTCACTATTGAGGATACAAATAACATCCCAGTATTATCTGCAAGTCAGGAAATGGAAGGGAGGGAGGAACTTAAGAAAATTACAATCACCAGGGAAGTGGTACTAAACAAATTGTTGGAGCTGCGGGCTGACAAGTCGCCAGGTCCTGAAGTGGCTAGTGAGATAGTTGATGCGCTGGTTTAATTTTCCAAAATTCCCTCGCTTCGGGAAGGTTCTGTTAGATTGGAAAGTTGCGAATGTAATTCATTTATTCAAAAAGGGAGGGAGACAGAAAGCAGGAAACGACAGGCCCGTTAGCTTAACATCTGTCTTAGGGAAAATGTTAGGAGCGATTACTGAAGATGTTATAGCAGGGCATTTAGAAAACATTAAGGTAACCAGGCAGAGTCAACATGGTTTTGTGAAAGGGAAATCATGTTTAACCAATTTATTGGAGTTCTTTGAGGGAGTTACATGTGCTGTGGATAAAGGGGAACCGGTGGATGTATTGTACTTCGATTTCCAGAAGGATAAGGTGACATATCAAAGGTTATTGCAGAAAATAAAAGCTCATGGTGTCAGGGGTAACATATTGGCATGGATAGAAGATTGGCGAGCGAACAGGAAACAGAGAGTCAGCATAAATGGGTCATTTTCTGGTTGGCAAGAAGTAACGAGTGGTCCACAGGGATCTGTGCTGGGGCCTCGACCTTCTACAATTCTCGAAATGACTTTGATGAAGCGACCAAAAGTATGGTTGCTAAATTTGCTGATGACAAAGATAGGTCGGAAAGTAGGTTGTGAAGAGGACATAAGGGGGCTACAATGGGATATAGATAGGTTAAGTGACTGGGCAAAGACCTGGCAAATGGAGTATAATGTGGGAAAGTGGGAAATTGTCCACTTTGGCAGGAATAATAAAAAAGCATATTATCTAAATGGTGAGAGATTGCAGAGATCTGAGATGCAGAGGGATCTGGGTGTCCGAGTGCACGAATCGCAAAAGGTTAGTCTGCAGATACAGCACGTAATTAGGAAAGCTAATAGAATGTTATCATTTATCGCCAGGGGAATTGAATACAATAGTAGGGAGGTTATGCTTCAGCTATATAGGGCATTGGTGAGACCTCTTCTGCAATACTGAGTACAGTACTGGTCTCCTTATTTATGGAAGGATGTAAATACATTGGAGGTAGTACAGAGAAGGTTTACTAGACTAATACATGGAATGGGTGGGCTGTCTTACGAGGAAAGATTGGACAGGCTAGGTTCGCATCCACTAGAGTTTAGAAGAGAAAGAGGCGACATGATTGAAACATACAAGATCCTGAGGGGTTTTGACAGGGTGGATGTGGAAAGGATGTTTCCCCTTGTGGGAGAATCTAGAGCTAGGGGTCACTGTTTAAAAATAAGGGGTCACCCATTTAAGACAGAGATGAGGAGCAATTTTCCCCCTCAGAGGGTCGTGAGTCCTTGGAATTTTCTTCCTCAAAACGCGGTGGAAGCAGAGTCTTTGAATATTTTTAAGGGAGAGATGGATGGATTCTTTATCTGCAAGGGGGTGAAAGGTTATCGGAGGTAGATGGAAATGTGGAGTAATCAGTTCAGCCATGAGCTTATTGAATGGTGAAGCAGGCTCGAAGGGACGAGTGGCCCACTCCTGCTCCTAATTCGAATGTTCATATGTAAAGACAATGTAGAGTGGTCTGTACTGTTCACAGTACTTGTCCTGTAACTGCCGAAGTGAGACAATCATGTCGACTGTCGATCTACCAGCTCTGAAGCTGCACTGAGACTCAGGATAGATGTGTGATGCAAGGGTCACTAATCTGGTCAGAGCAATGCGAGCAAAGACCTTCCCCACAATACCGAGCAAGGAGATGCCTCGCTATTTGCTGCAGTCACTGCGATTCCCCCTTATTGTTGTACAAGGTGACAATGTTTGCATCACGCATGTTTTGAGGTGCAGATCTTTCCTTCCAACAGAGACACAGAAGTTCATGGAGATGCTGCAGTAGAGCCGCTTTTCCACTTTTGATGATTCCAGGTGGAATACCATCATTTCCCGGGGCTTTACCACTGGCAAGATGGTCAATGGCTTTGTTGAGCTCCACTATGGTGGGGTCACTGTCCAGCTCCTCCATGACAGGGAAGTCTGGAATGGCACTGAGAGCCACTTCAATGACAATATTCTCCGTTATGTAGAGTTTAAGGTAATGCTCCACTCACCTTTCCATCTGCTTGTGAACAGATGATTCCACTTTGACACCGCACTGAGACCTTGAGCATTGTTGTCTGAAAGAGCCTGATCGAGGATGTTGAGGAACTCCTGGGTCCTTTCTGGATCAGTGGTTCGTCAAGTGATGATCTGAGGACGACGTTCTTCTTGGATGGATGAGGCTTCCTTGGCTGAAGCCTGACCTTGTTACACACCAGGGAGTGCTCAGTGTCACAGTCAGCACTGTGATAGCTGTGAGTGATGAGGACACTGCTGAGGGTGGTATGTCTGGTGATGATAAGGTCTAGCTGGTGCCAGTGGTGTGACCTCAGATGTCTCCAGGACACCCTGTGGCACAGCTTGACCTGGAAGTAGCTGTTCATCACACAGAATCCATGGTGACAGCATAGCTCCAGCAACCTCTGTCCATTTTCATTCATCTTGCCAATCCCCTGGTGCTCTATGCTCGTTGGCCAAGCTGTAGTCAGTACCCAAGCTTGCGTTGAAGTCTCCTAGAAGGTACAGTCCCTCAGTGCTGGGAATTCTACTGATGGCAGTATCAAGTGTCACATAGAATTGATCCTTGACATCTGGGGTGGAGGTGAGTGTCGGGACATAGATGCACATGAGATTAACTGGGCCCACGCTTGTTGACAAGTGAAGAGTAAGAAGTCTCTCTGAGCCTACTGTGGGTTGTTCACTCATCTCAGGTGGCGTGTTTTTTACTGTGAAAACCACTCCATGCTCACGAGTTGCCTCTTGGGCTTTCCCCTGCCAGAAGAAGGTGTAGTGTTTCTCTTTGAGGGATCCACTTTGAACGAGTCTAGTTTCTTGCAGCTCAGCAATGTCCACATTGAGCCTTGTGAGTTCCTCGTCGATCACAGCTGTCTTGTGTGTGTCATCAACCTGCAGAAGGGTGTCAGTAAGGCCAGGACACGTGGTCCTTACATTCCAGCTTGTGATGCAAAGGACTGGTGTCTTCTTTGTTGAGCTTGTTTTTCTTGGTGCATTGATTATCGATCCGCCTGTTGAGAGATGACTCTCTAAGCTCCAAGCACCCATTGAAGCAAGCAGGTCGTGGCTTCACAGCACCTAACTGACTGGGGGCTGCCCAGCTTGGAGTGGGTGGTAGCTATCCAATGAGATGCGATGATCTCTTCAACTGTCAGAAGTAACCCCTGGTGCTCATACTCTGCACCAATTGAGTGAGAGCTTATAATCGGTAACCGTTTCTTCCCGTGTTGTGCTAATGTTTAAGCACAAATAGTGTCCTCTACACGGCACATTAGTACTGAACACAAAATGGCTCCTTTGGTCATGTGTTAATTATAAAATGGCTTTCTTGACCTTGTTAGTTATTACAATGGATACATTATAAAAATGGTCAAATTAAACTAAGATCGAACTACCCAAGCTTACCTGCATCCTCCAGTCCTCTGGCAACATTCCCATATTTAAGGAGGATTGAAAGATTGTGGTTCGAGTCTCTGATATTTCCACCCTTACTTCCCTCAGCAACCCAGGATGCAGCCCATTCAAACTGGGTGACTTTTCTACTGTGAGTGCTGCCAACCTTGTAATTGTCTCCTCTTTATCTATTTTCATCCTGTCCAATTTCTTCACTTCCTCCTCCTTTACTGTGACATTTGCAGCATCCGCTTATTTTGTGATACTTAATTAGTGCCTCAGCCACACCCTCTGCCTCCATAGGATCTCCTAATTGACCCACCCTTTCATTGACTGTCCATATGTTGGTAAAAGACTTCAGTGTTCCCATTTATGTGACCTGCTAATCTTTTCTCATACATTCTCTTGCTGATCTCATTTCCTTTTTCAGGCTCTCCTCTGTACTTTCTGTATTCTGCTTGTTTCTCTACTGCATATGAATCCTCACATGATTTCGATATGAATGATTTTTGAACTATTTTGTTGAAGGATTGAGTTTTGTAAATTTCTCCCTAGCTCCCCTCATGGTCAGACAGAAAGTTTAACTGCTGTGTTTTCAAACAGCAACAGCTTTATTTGAAAAGCCATTGGGACAGGATTCCGGGTTTTAATCCAGTCACAAATCTGGTTCTGATGTCTTGTGGCTCCAGCTGTCACATGACCTGTCAGAGGATGACCTCATCATTGGCCCAGTCATGGAGCTGTGGGTTGATGTTTAAATTGTTGCAAAATAATTTTCCAGAAGGACAATTAAAATGAATCGATATATAAAAGGTAGATTTTGTGAATTTGTGCTCCCGGTGGAAATCCCTGCAGAGTCTGCTGGTTTTCATATCCCCAATTCCCCACAGGAAGCTCTGTGTCGGAATCTGTATTCATTATATCAACATTATACAGAATCATTTCATGGGAGACCCCAGTGTGAATTGTAGACAGTTGGGTCAGTTTTATCTTTCAAATTAACACAGAAGCAAAATACTGCAGATGCTGGAAATCTGAAATAAAAACAGAAAATGCTGGAAATACTCAGCAGGTCTGGCAGCGTCTGTGGAGAGAGAAACAGAGTTAACGTTTGTGGTCTGTGACCTTTCATCAGAACTGGGCTGAAATTGTCTGAGGGCCAAGTGGCCTCTTTCTGTGCCTTAAACTTTCTATGAGTCTAAGATTCTATGAGATTGTGGAATCAATTTCAGGGTCGATGACATTGCACTCTGTAAGGATAGGAAGATGGAGATTATTAAGTACAGTGCAAGAATATAGATGCTTTTACATTATTTTAATCAAAATTGATTCAAACTTTGTGTTCACGAATCCTATCTTTTGATCACAATGACACTGATAACAATGGAAAAAGCAAGACTTGCATTTCACGACCACAGGACATTGCAGAGCCTTTTACAGCCAATGAAGGAATTTCCAAGTGTAGTCACTGTAGTCATGTAGGAAACATGGTGGCCAATGTGCGCACAGCAAGCTCCCAGAAGCAACAACGTGATAAAAACGAGATAATCTGTTTTGAAGTGATGC
This sequence comes from Heterodontus francisci, assembly GCF_036365525.1. Taxonomy (NCBI): domain Eukaryota; kingdom Metazoa; phylum Chordata; class Chondrichthyes; order Heterodontiformes; family Heterodontidae; genus Heterodontus; species Heterodontus francisci. The sequence continues at coordinate 6,970,459 of NW_027141369.1, read as the reverse complement.
TAATTCAGGGTTAAACAATGACCAGCATCCCAGAAATAATTCCCATTCTATTCTCTGAAATAGTGCCATGGTACCTTTAACATCCACGTGAGAGGGCAGAGGGATCCTCAGTTTTCTGTCTCACCTGAAAAACAGCATTTCTGATAGTGCAGCACTGCCTCAGTACGGTACTGGAGTGTCAGCCATTTTTAAAGGGCTGTTAGTCCTTTTGGAAAATATTTAAAGGAAGATTTAATTAAATGAAATAAATACATTGCTTTTGCCTCTCTCCCATTCCCCCCTTTAACAGTTAAATTAATTATTTGCCCTTCCCTCCCAAAACCTACCTTTACCATCTGACCTTCCGCCCAAAACTGCACAAACTGTAAACTATAACCCTTCCCACCATCCCCTACACCCATGACATTAATTTGACTCCGTCCCCCCACCCCCACTCTGAGAAACTTACCTTCTCCCCCCTCCCCATCAGTGTTGCACCTCATTTCCCCGGATGGGGCTCCGAAGGCACGGCAGTGCCGGCCACTGGGCTGAAGATCGCAGCGGAACATCAGGAAGTGATGGGATAATAATTAATGCAGGTTCGTGGTCCCGTTGCCGAGCGGTGGAGGTCCCCCACAAGGCCTCGCCGTCGCCGGCAATATCGAGCCAGGCCCTGCCGGCGTTGAGGTCCGTGGCGGGTCTCATCCGGGGCCATCTTCAGGCGGCCCCCACCCCACCCCCACCACAGATATCGACGTCGAGGGCTCTATAGAATCCAGCCCATTGTTTCTGTCAATCTCAACTCCACAAGGATTTGCCTGTTAATTGTAGAAAAATTAAAGCTCTATAACCTTTTGATAAAAGGGTTCAAATCCATTTCCAAACAAATGATAGTTCTCATTGTATCTAGAACATGTTTTCTTACATACAAACATACCAATTAGGAGCAGGAGTAGACCACTCGGCCCCTCGAGCCTGCTCCACCATTCAATAAGATCATGGCTGATCTGATTGCAACCTCAACTCCACATTCCCACCTGCCCCCGATAACCTTTCACCCCCTTGTTTCTCAAGAATCTATCTACCTCTATCTTAAAATATTTCAGAATTTCTGTCGTCCAGCAACTCTCATTTTATTTCCTGGATTTCACCTAAAAAATGTATTTCCACACTTTGGATATCCTGTACTTCATTAATGTTTTTGCTGTCTGGGGATTTCCCTTTAATTATATTCAGTGCTGGTATTTTACTGCCACACACTGACTGAAAGTGTCCCATCTTTCTGCAGGAAAAACACTCAGCTTCTTTGGCGAGGCAGTTTTCCCACTTGTGTCTCTCTCGGCCACACCTACTGCAATTGGTTGCAGCTACCACTAGATGCTCTTCCCGTCTTTCCTGTCTTTTACCACTAATTTTTCCTTTTGTTTTCTTAACAAATTCAATTGAGTCTGCAACTCTCGAGATCAGACTCTCCCTGTCCCCTCGAACAACGGATTGGTTAAACTTCCTAACCTCTGTTTGTCTGCTCAATTGAAACTCTTTCGTTAATGTGAGATCAGCCCTGGACTGTAGATGATCTGAAAGGGTGTTGTCTAATACCCCGAACACAATCCTGTCTCCATTCAGCTCTTCTCTTATGTTGCCGTATTCACAAACATCCGTGAGTTTGGACAAGTCATTGATAAATGAATGAATACTCTCCCCTTTCTGTTTTGTACGCTTATTAAATTCAAAGTGATTCCTGACAATGCAGCAGCCAGCCGACGTCATCAGAGCGCTCCAAGCTCGCACATGCACAAACAGTCTCCTGAGCTCTGAGATGCTGCGCATGCTCAGCCTACGTCTTCCAGGACGAAGTGGCGCATGCGCGGGAAAACTCTCTCCCCCCTTTCAGCCACTCACTCCAGGCCGCTCGCTGCCCGCTCCTCGCTACCCTGCTCCCCCGCCCTCCGGCCGCTTGCTACCCCCCCACCCTCGCACTGCCCTCTCTCCGTCCACTCACGCCCCGCTTCCCCCCCACGTCCCTCCGGACACTAGCTCTAAGCCATGCTGCTTCCCTCCTCTCGGCCTCTCGCTCCAACATTCGATCATTCTTCACCGCACCACCCGATAAAGCAAGGCGAGCCTCGAGATGTGATGGGGCAATGTTGGAGCGAGTGGCCGAGAGGAGGGAAGCGGCAGAGCCCATGGCCTGGAGTGTGAGCGGCCAGAGAGCAGGATGGGGGTGGTGGTGAGTGAAGCGGGGAGTGAGCAGTCAGAGAGTGGGATGGGGGGAAGCGGGGAATGATCGTCCGGAGAATGGGATGGCACTGTTTAGCGGGGATTTGAGGAAAAAAATGTTTCAATTCGAGGGTGGTTGGAATCTGGAACACACTGCCTGAAGGAGTGGTAGAGGCAGGAACCCTCACAACATTTAAGAAGTATCTAGATGAGCACTCAAAACGCCACAGAATACAAGGCTACGGCCACGTGCTGGAAAATGGAATTAGAATAGATAGGTACTTGATGGCCGGCACGGACATGATGACCGAAGGGCCTGTTTCTGTGCTGTATAACTCTATGACTCTATGAAACCTCACTGAATTACAGAGGGTGTGCAGCACTGTCAGAGGTGCTGTCCTTCTGATGAGACTTCAAACAGCGCAACGTTCTCCGAGTATCAACCAAAACATGTCCATTGTGTAGATATGTGCCATATTTGCTTATGAAACGACAGTCACTGCTCCGAAAATAATTCACTTTAGGTGAATTAAGATGACTTGGTACCATATAACTGGCGAATGCACAAGAAGGAGCGGGGGACTGTTGGGGGTGGGACGGAGGCGGCGATGGCAACCTTTGAGGGGATTTTTGGGTCGAAGTTGTTTTCTGTGATAAATTGAGTAGCTCCATCTTTAATCCTGGCAGCTGCCTGAATGTCACAGACAGTGACGTTTCAGTGGAAGAGGCTGCATTTGCGCATGTGCTAGTACAGCGTCACCTGGTGGTTGCGTTGTCAGCAAATGCAGCGTTTTAACTTTGGCTCCACGATGACATTTTTTTCCTCAATTAAAATAGGTCTTCAGTGCCTTAATAACTTCTTCACATGTTGCCTTCTGTTCTTCATGAGGATGTTGCCTGCACACTCCCTTCATTGCAGACAATAGTGTACTGACCTGCTCCATGTCTGGCTTCTGCACGCGACCCAATGCAGTACGATACCTTGCAAACCTCTGGAACCAACTCGGCCACTCGTCGGCTTGGTTCAGTGCAGTGACCTTTTCAAAGGTACAAGCAAAGATTTCTCCATCTTCGCTTTGGTTTACTGTGGCCCCCATATAATATTCTGATATCTGTCAAGGCGTAGTACAGAATTTATAAGAATCTGACGGTTAAAATAACCTGAGTTTACTCTACACATCTTGCATTGAAGGTTTCATCTGCAACTCTCCATGAGGTGCCGAACAGATTATATTACATCACTTCCTGTGATGATGCACACAGTCTATTTATATAATCTGCCCAGTAACAACCCAATGTCCACTCTTATATTATTGTACAGATGTGAGAAAAGCTGAGGATGGGAATGGAACGTCTCAATGAAGATTTCATGATACTGATGGTGTAAATGAGGCTGATCAGTTCCCCATTCCACAATCCCTCTTTATTTCTGTGCATGTTTCTCGATGCTGTTTCAACCAAATTGAAAAAGAATCATAAATCCTCCTCTGGAGCCTCAGTTGTTCGTTAACAAAAGGCATGGTGGCCAAGTGGTACGGTATCAGTCTCGTAGACTGAAGGTCACGGGTTCAATCCCCGTTTGTGCCTTTTGATTAGTTTCTCACTTCAAATGTGATGTTTCCACAAAAGATGTGCGTTGCATTTGTTTTGGCCATCTGGAAATCAGTGTCATGTTACACTTTATCCTGGACACGGGGAAGAACGTGAGGAGTAGCCACATGGTTCCTCCAGCCTTCTCTTCCATTGATAGAGTGAAAATATCTGAGGTCCAAGCACTGAACCTTATTACTGTGTATATGCCGGATATTGAACAGAGCTATTCTATTAATCCCACATCCCACACTCCTGTCCTTTCCCCCATTGCCCTGTTAGATTTTCCATGTCAGGTATATATCCAATTCCATTTAGAGTTAACATTGAATCTGCTTCCACTGACCTTTCAGGATTGCATTCCAGACCAGAACAACACACTGCTGCAAAAACAATCTCCTCATCACAACTCGAATTCTTTTGTCAATTACTTTAAATGTGTTTCCTCTGGTTACTGACCCTTCTGTCACTGGCAACACTTTCTCCTTCTTCACTCTATCAAAACTCTTCAGGATTTGCATTTCCTGCTGCCTTTGCTGATATAACAAGGCTGAGCACACATCACGAAATGGAATATGATTGGCTCTGAATCACATTTATCCTTCCTGTCAATCTGATGTGGACCTTGTATTTTCCCGGAACCAAACAACCTGAGCAACAAGTGTGGGTTCCAGTGATTCCCACCGCTCTGAGAGAGAGAGGATGTGATAATGAGCCAGATAGAAGAAAGGAGTGAGATAGAGAGTAAAATAGCCCTGGTCTTTCTAATAACCCCCGGCCCCCTCCTTAAAATGGCATCATTTTCTCCTGCCTCTCCACATTCTAATCCATTGATTAATGCAATCCTTTCATCTGGAACATAGAACATAGAACAGTACAGCACAGTACAGGCCCGTCGGCCCACGATGTTGTGCCGAACCTTTCACCTACTCTAAGATCAAACTACCTACATACGCTTCATTCAACTATCATCCATGTACCTATCCAAGAGTCGTTTAAATGGCCCTAATGTATCTGCTTCTACTACCACCGCTGGCAGTGCATTCCACGCACCCACCACTCTCTGTGTAAAGAACCTACCTCTGACATCTCCCCGAAACCTTCCTCCATCACCTTAAATTTATGACCCCTGGTGATAGCCCTTTCCGCCCTGGGAAATAGTCTCTGGCTATCCACTCTAGTTATGCCTCTCATCATCTTGTATCCCTCTATCAAGTCACCTCTCATCCTTCTTCGTTCCAATGAGAAAAGCCCTAGCACCCTTAACGTTTCTTCGTAAAACATACCCTCCAATCCAGGCAGCATCCTGGTAAATCTCCTCTGCACCCTCTCTAAAGCTTCCACATCCTTCCTATAATGAGGCGACCAGAACTGAACACAATATTCCAAGTGTGGTCTAACCAGGGCTTTATAGAGCTGCAGCATAACCTCACGGCTCTTAAACTCAATCCCCCTGTTAATGAAAGCCAACACACCATATGCCTTCTTAACAACCATATCAACTTGGGTGGCAACGTTGGGCAATCTATGGACATGGACCCCAAGATCCCTCTGTTCCTCCACACTATCAAGCATCCTGTCTTTAAGCCTGTATTCTGCATTCAAATTCGACCTTCCAAAATGAATCACTTCACACTCTTCCAGGTTGGACTCCATCTGTCCCTTTAATTCCTGTTTCCTAATCCATTGATGTTTCACAATGTACTGAACTGTCCCAATCCATTGATATAACTCAGTCTATAGAATTTCCCAATCCACTGATATTTTCCAGTCCATTGACTTTCGCAATCCATTAATGGTTCCTGACCATTGACATTCCCAATCCATTTATATTGCCTGTGATTTCAAAGCAACTGTGGAATACAAATAGTATTAGTATTATCAGATACATCGAGACGAGGTGCAATAGCCAAGTGGACAGATGTCAGGTTTATCAAGAAAAAAGCACTGGCTCGATATTTGTCCAGTCGATCACTGGATCTGAACTCTCAACCTACTGTTTTTCTGTGGGTCTGCTGACTTGTAGATGTGAAGAACCATTGGATGTTTCTCAATCCTCTGACTTTTCTCATTCTTGTGCCATATTTGTTCCTTTGGGTTCACCAGTGAAGAAAATTATTCCCTATTACATTTGGTGAAGACTTTAATAACCTCACATCCTTGTGTCTCACCATCTCAGGTCAAACTCCCTACAGAAACTTTAAACATTTAACGATTCTGCTGGAAACATTTTCAAGGGCGCAGCCATTCCTTCATTACGCTTCCTTCTTTGACATGTGATTGACAAATATGTGTGTAATGGAGAGAGAGAGAGTGAAAATAAAGAGAGAGAGAGAGTGCAATAGAAAGTTAGAGGACGAGCTAAAGACAGATAGAGAGAGAGAGGCAGAGAGAGGTAAAGCGATAGACAGAGAGAGAGAGAGAGAGAGAGAGAAGGAGAGAGAGTCATTGAGTCCTGGAGTCACTACAGTACAGGAAGTCATTTTGCCCATCAAGCCCATGTAAATCAGTCTATTCAGTCCCATTCGCCCGCTCTATCCCCATCGCCCTGTAAGTTATCTAAACCTGTCATATTTATTATAATCTTGTACATGTCTATCAAATCTCCCCTCAATCTCCTTTGCTCCAAGGAGAACAACCCCAGCTTCTCCAACCTAACCTTACAGCTAAAATCCCTCATGTCTGGAACCATTCTGATAAATCTTCTCCACCCTCTCAAGGACACTCACATCCCTCCAAACGTGTGTTGACTAGAACTGGATGCAATTCTCTGGTTGTGGCAAACTAGAAATTTATACAGGTTCAGCATAACTTCCCTACTTTTGTGCTCAGTACCTCTATTTATGAAGCCCAAGATCCCATATGCTTTGCTAACTACTTTCTCAATGTGTCCTGCCACCGTCAAAGAACTATGCAGATGAATCCCCAGGATTTTATTCCTAAAAATATGCTTTCTTCATATAAATCTGTAAAAAATGCATTATACAACAGTTCAAAACAGCACCAAGTTGACATTCCAAAAAGTGCAAAGGAAATCAGTTTTCTTCAATACAGGAGTGAGTTGCCTCACAACCCTTCCACTCCATTTTACCTGACATGGACATTTTACAGCAAACCCATATCTGGTGCATACAACACGAGGGGTTTCCAATGGGTCCAGCTGCGCAGTTCACTATGGCGGGGGGACCTTACACAATGGTCTTTCCCCATTGAGCCTTTGCAGTGGCTACCCCAAGCTTTAGTGCGTCCCTCAGCACGTAGTCCTGGACCTTGGAATGTGCCTGTCTGCAAAACTCGGTCGTGAACAACTCTTTGCGCTGGAAGACCAGCAAGTTTAGGGCAGACCAAAGAATGTCTATCACCGAATTGATGGTCCTCCAGCAGCAGTTAATGTTTATCTCGGTGTGCATCCCTGGGAACAGCCCGGAGAGCACAGAGTCCTGTGTTACAGAGCTGCTTGGGATGAACATCGACAAAAACCACTGCATCTCTTTCCACACCTGCTTTGCAAAGACACATTCCAGAAGGAGGTGGGCAACTGTCTCTTCCCCACCACAGCCACCTCGAGGGACGCATGTGGAGGGGGCGAGACTTCGGGCATGCAGGAAGGATCTGACAGGAAGGACTCTTCTTACCACCAGCCAAGCTACATCTTGGTGCTTGTTTGAAAGTTCTGGTGATGAGGCATTCTGCCAAATGACTTTGGCAGTCTGCTCGGGGAACCATCCGACCGGATCCACCATCTCCTTTTCCCGTAGGGCCTTGAGGACATTCCGTGCAGACCACTGCCTGATGGATTGGTGGTCAAAGGTGTTTTCCCGCAGAAACATTCCCACGAAGGATAGCTGGTACGGTATGGTCCAACTGGATGAAGCGATCCGTGGCAATGTGACCAGACCCATCCTTCGCAACACCTCAGCACATAGTGACACTTGGTGTTTGTGTACTGGGGCTCCACACACAGCTTGGTGCAGCTGCACACGAAGGTGGTCATCAGGATGAGGGCGACGTTGGGTACATTTTTCCCGCCCTTGTCCAGAGGTTTGAACATCGTGTCCCTCCCGCCATGGTCCATTTTAGATCTCCAGATGATGCAGTTGAAGTCACCGCCTAGGATGACCGGCCTGGACGTCGCCAGCAGCAGTGGGAGCTGCTGGAAGACGGTCAGCCGCTCGCTGCGTTGTACCGGGGCGGACACGTTGATCAACCTGAGCGGAGCGTTGTTGTACATCACGTCTGCTACGAGGAGGCGGCCGCCCACCACCTCCTTAACTTCGGAGATTAGAATTAGTACATTACAGCGCAGTACAGGCCCTTCGGCCCTCGATGTTGCGCCGCCCTGTGAAACCATCTGACCTACACTATTCCATTTTCATCCATGTGTCTATCCAATGTCCACTTAAATGCACTTAAAGTTGGCGAATCTACTACTGCTGCAGGCAGGGCGTTCCACGCCCCTACTACTCTCTGAGTAAAGAAACTACCTCTCACATCTGTCCGATATCTATCACCCCTCAACTTGAAGCTATGTCCCCTCGTGTTTGCCATCACCATCCGAGGAAAAAGACGCTCACTATCCACCCTATCTAACCCTCTGATTATCTTATATGTCTCCATTAAGTCACCTCTCCTCCTCCTTCTCTCCAACGAAAACAACCTCAAGTCCCTCAGCCTTTCCTCGTAAGACCTTCCCTCCATACCAGGCAACATCCTAGTAAATCTCCTCTGCACTCTTTCCATAGCTTCCACATCCTTCCTATAATGCGGTGACCAGAACTGCACGCAATACTCCAGGTGCGGTCTCACCAGAGCTTTGTACAGCTGCAGCATGACCTCGTGGCTCCGAAACTCGACCCCCCTACTAATAAAAGCTAACACACCATATGCCTTCTTAACAGCCCTATTAACCTGGTTAGCAACCTTCAGGGATTGATGCACCTGGACACCAAGATCTCTCTGTTCATCTACAGTACCAAGAATCCTCCCATTAGCCCAGTACTCTGCATTCCTGTTACTCCTTCCAAAGTGAATCACCTCACACTTTTCCGCATTAAACTCCATTTGCCTTCTCTCAGCCCAGCTCTGCAGCCTATCTATGTCTCTCTGTACCCGACAACATCCTTCGGCACTATCCACAACTCCACCGACCTTAGTGTCATCTGCAAATTTACTAACCCACCCTTCTACACCCTCTTCCAGGTCATTTATAAAAATGACAAACAGCAGTGGCCCCAAAGCAGATCCTTGCGGTACACCACTAGTAACTAAACTCCAGGATGAACATTTGCCATCAACCACCACCCTCTGTCTTCTTTCAGCTAGCCAATTTCTGATCCAAAGCTCTAAATCACCTTCAACCCCATACTTGCGTATTTTCTGCAATAGCCTACCGTGGGGAACCTTATCAAACGCCTTACTGAAATCCATATACACCACATCCACTGCTTTACCCTCATCCACCTGTTTGGTCACCTTCTCGAAAAACTCAATAAGGTTTGTGAGGCACGACCTACCCGTCACATAACCGTGCTGACTATCTCTAATGTACTTATTCTTTTCAAGATGATTATAAATCCTGTCTCTTATAACCTTTTCCAACATTTTACCCACAACCGAAGTAAGGCTCACAGGTCTATAATTACCAGGGCTGTCTCTACTCCCCTTCTTGAACAAGGGGACAACATTTGCAATCCTCCAGTCTTCCAGCACTATTCCTGTCGACAATGACGACATAAAGATCAAGGACAAAGGCTCTGCAATCTCCTCCCTAGCTTCCCAGAGAATCCTAGGATAAATCCCATCTGGCCCAGGGGACTTATCTATTTTCACATGGTGAAGTAACCTCCCCGCAGCAGAATACCCAGGCCGGAGGAACGGCAGTCATTACCCCCCGACCAGATCGATGGCCCGTGGGACCACCATCGCGACCACTGCCTGTAGGTGCTGAGGTGTGGTATTCCACACTCCTGCAGAAACAGCAGGTCAGCTTTGACCTTGGCAAGGTAATCCAAGGTTGAAACACATCGCGTAGTAGATTTAATGCTACGCACATTAATGGAAGCAATTCTTACACCCATTTTTTACTAAAAATTAGTTGTTGCTTCCCATACCATTTGTCCTCGCCTCCTTGATGAAGGGTCACTGACCCGAAACGTTAACTCTGCTTCTCTTTCCACAGATGCTGCCAGACCTGCTGAGTGGTTCCAGCATTTCTTGTTTTTATTTCAGATTTCCAGCATCCGCAGTATTTTGCTTTTATCTCGCTGTCTCTTGCTGGTTTGCTCAGTACCTTTCTCTGTCTGTTCATTTCTGAGTCCTGATAATATCTTCCTGGTTTTCTGTGTGTCTTTCTCTGCCTGCCTCATTGTCGGTGCTGTTACTCAGCGTCCTTGTGTCATTGTGCAGTGAGGGTGAGTCCGTCAGCACGTGTGTTGGGGAATGAACATATTTCACTAACGGGCGGCTGAAATTGAGAACAGTAGTTAGCAGAGTGGTGCAGCGGAAGTTTGCTGGGTCCATAACCCAGACATCAATGCATCGAAACCATTCTCTGCTATTTATGTTTGGTAATAATACAAACAGTTCACTTTCAAAACATCAAGTATTTACCTAAAATAACAAGATGCTTCCAACGGCACTCGATTGCAATCAGCTTCTTCTTTCTAGTGAACACATCAATCAGGAACAAATCACTTTTGCTCACACGAACACAAGCTGCAAACACGGACCAGCCGAGTCTCTCCCACTTTGTCAACCCCTTCCTGCAGAGCCTCCTCTCCACCACCAGATGGTGATGTTGGCCACAATAAAAGCAGGACAAATGGTCACAGTGAGGAGACGGTCAGTAACAGAAAATAAAACAATAACAGGGAAAACCTTTACACAACAACAGGGTACATCTTTACACAACAGAAAACATATTTACACAACAGGAAATACCTTTAGATAACAGGGAGAACACAATCATACAAATGCCTTGTTTCTCCATCTCAGTCTCGTTGCCTCTCTCCACTGTCCCTCACTTTTGCTTCCTCACAGTCTATTCTTGGTTTTCTGTGTGTTTTTCTCTCTGTCCCGTTGTCGATGGTGTTACTCAGCGTCCTTGTAACATTGTGTAGCCAGGCTGAGCCTCCCAACACCTGTGTTGCTGTAATAAAAACAGAAAATGCTGGAAATGCTCAGTCGGTCTGGCAAAGAACAAAGATAATTACAGCACAGGAACAGGCCCTTCGGCCCTCCAAGCCTGCGCCGATCCAGAGCCTCTCTCTAAACATGTCGCCTATTTTCTAAGCTTCTGTATCTCTTTTCTTCCTGCCCATTCATGTATCTGTCTAGATACATCTTAAAAGACTCCATCGTGCCCGCATCTACCACCTCCGCTGGCAATGCGTTCCAGGTGCCCACCACCCTCTGCGTAAAGAACTTTCCACGCATATCCTCCCTAAACTTTTCCCCTTTCACTTTGAACTCGTGTCCTCTAGTAATTGAAACCCCCACTCTGGGAAAAAGCTTCTTGCTATCCACCCTGTCTATACCTCTCATGATTTTGTACACCTCAATCAGGTCCCCCCTCAACCTCCGTCTTTCTAATGAAAATAATCCTAATCTACTCAACCTCTCTTCATAGCTAGCGCCCTCCATACCAGGCAACATCCTGGTGAACCTCCTCTGCACCCTCTCCAAAGCATCCACATCCTTTTGATAATGTGGCGACCAGAACTGTACGCAGTATTCCAAATGTGGCTGAACCAAAATCCTATACAACTGTAACATGACCTGCCAACTCTTGTACTCAATGCCCCGTCCGATGAAGGAAAGCATGCCGTATGCCTTCTTGACCACTCTATTTACCTGCGTTGCCACCTTCAGGGAACAGTGGACCTGAACACCCAAATCTCTCTGGACATCAATTTTCCCCAGGACTTTTCCATTTACTGTATAGTTCACTCTTGAATTGGATCTTCCAAAATGCATCACCTCGCATTTGCCCTGATTGAACTCCATCTGCCATTTCTCTGCCCAACTCTCCAATCTATCTATATTCTGCTGTATTCTCTGACAGTCCCCTTCACTATCTGCTACTCCACCAATCTTAGTGTCGTCTGCAAATTTGCTAATCAGTCCACCTATACTTTCCTCCAAATCATTAATGTATATCACAAACAACAGTGGTCCCAGCACGGATCCCTGTGGAACACCACTGGTCACACGTCTCCATTTTGAGAAACTCCCTTCGACTGATACTCTCTGTCTCCTGTTGCCCGGCCAGTTCTTTATCCATCTAGCTAGTACACCTTGGACCCCAAGCGCCTTCACTTTCTCCATCAGCCTGCCATGGGGAACCTTATCAAACGCCTTACTGAAGTCCATGTATATGACATCGACAGCCCTTCCGTCATCAATCAACTTTGTCACTTCCTCAAAGAATTCTATTAAGTTGGTTAGACATGACCTTCCCTGCACAAAACCATGTTGCCTATCACTGATGAGCCCATTTTCTTCCAAATGGGAATAGATCCTATCCCTCAGTATCTTCTCCAGCAGCTTCCCTACCACTGACGTCAGGCTCACCGGTCTATAATTACCTGGATTATCCCTGCAACCCTTCTTAAACAAGGGGACAATATTAGCAATTCTCCAGTCCTCCGGGACCTCACCCGTGTTTAAGGATGCTGCAAAGATATCTGTTAAGGCCCCAGCTATTTCCTCTCTCGCTTCCCTCAGTAACCTGGGATAGATCCCATCCGGACCTGGGGACTTGTCCACCTTAATGCCCTTTAGAATACCCAACACTTCCTCCCTCCTTATGCCGACTTGACCTAGAGTAATCAAACATCTGTTCCTAACCTCAACATCCGTCATGTCCCTCTCCTCGGTGAATACCGATGCAAAGTACTCGTTTAGAATCTCACCCATTTTCTCTGAGTCCAAGCATAACATTCCTCCTTTGTCCTTTAGTGGGCCAATCCTTTCTCTAGATACCCTCTTTCTCCTTATATATGAATAAAAGGCTTTGGGAATTTCCTTAACCCTGTTTGCTAAAGATATTTCATGACCCCTTTTAGCCCTCTTAATTCCTCGTTTCAGATTGGTCCTACATTCCCGATATTCTTTCAAAGCTTCGTCTTTCATCAGCCGCCTACACCTTATGTATGCTTCCTTTTTCCTCTTAGCTAGTCTCACAATTTCACTTGTCATCCATGGTTCCCTAATCTTGCCATTTCTATCCCTCATTTTCACAGGAACATGTCTCTCCTGCACGCTAATCAACCTCTCTTTAAAAGCCTCCCACATATCACATGTGGATTTACCTTCAAACAGCTGCTCCCAATCTACATTTCCCAGCTCCTGCCGAATTTTGGTATAGTTTTCCTTCCCCCAATTTAGCACTCTTCCTTTCGGACCACTCTCGTCTTTGTCCATGAGTATTTTAAAGCTTACGGAATTGTGATCACTATTCCCAAAGTAGTCCCCTACTGAAACTTCAACAACCTGGCCGGGCTCATTCCCCAACACCAGGTCCAGTATGGCCCCTTCCCGAGTTGGACTATTTACATACTGCTCTAGAAAACCCTCCTGGATGTTCCTTACAAATTCTGCTCCATCTGGACCTCTAACGTTAAGCGAATCCCAGTCAATGTTGGGAAAATTAAAATCTCCTATCACCACCACCCTGTTGCTCCTACATCTTTCCATAATCTGTTTACATATTTGTACCTCTATCTCACGCTCGCTGTTGGGAGGCCTGTAGTACAGCCCCAACATTGTTACCGCACCCTTCCTATTTCTGAGTTCTGTCCATATTGCCTCACTGCTCGAGTCCTCCATAGTGCCCTCCTTCAGCACAGCTGTGATATCCTCTTTGACCAGTAATGCAACTCCTCCACCCCTTTTACCTCCCTCTCTATCCCGCCTGAAGCATCGATATCCTGGGATATTTAGTTGCCAATCATGCCCTTCCCTCAACCAAGTTTCAGTAATAGCAATAACATCATACTCCCAGGTACTAATCCAAGCCCTAAGTTCATCTGCCTTACCAACTACACTTCTTGCATAAAAACAAATGCACCTCAGACCACCAGTCCCTTTATATTCATCATCTGCTCCCTGCCTGCTCTTCCCCTGAGTCACACTGACTTCATTATCTAGTTTCTTACTGGCTTTTGTTACTACCTCCTCACTGTCAACTGACCTCAATTGGTTCCCATCCCCCTGCCACATTAGTTTAAACCCTCCCCAACAGCGTTAGCAAAAGCACCTCCAAGGACATTGGTTCCAGTCCGGCCCAGGTGTAGACCGTCCAATTTGTAATAGTCCCACCTCCCCCAGAACCGGTCCCAATGTCCCAAAAATCTGAACCCCTCCTTCCTGCACCATCTCTCAAGCCACGCATTCATCCTGACTATTCTTTCATTTTTACTCTGACTATCACGTGGCACTGGTAGTAATCCTGAGATTACTACCTCTGAGGTCCTACTTTTTAACTTGGCTCCTAACTCCCTAAACTCTGCTTGTAGGACCTCATCCCGTTTTTTACCTATATCATTAGTGCCTATGTGCACAATGACAACTGGCTGTTCACCCTCCCCCTTTAGAATGTTCTGCAGCCGATCTGAGACGTCCCTGACCCGTGCACCTGGGAGGCAACATACCATTCGGGAGCCTCGTTTTCGACCACAGAACCGCCTATCTACTCCCCTGACAATCGAATCCCCTACGACTATAGCCCTTCCACTCTTTTCCCGCCCTTCTGAGCAGCAGAGCCAGCCACGGTGCCATGGACCTGGCTACTGCTGCCTTCCCCTGGTGAGCCATCTCCCTCAACAGTATCCAAAACGGTATACTTGTTTTGGAGGGAGATGACCGCAGGGGACTCCTGCGCTGCCTTCCTGCTCGTTCTCTGCCTTTTGGTCACCCATTCCCTTTCTCCCACAGCAATCCTAATCTGCGGTGTGACCAATTCACTAAACGTGCTATCCACGACCTCCTCAGCATCGCGCATGCTCCAAGGTGAGTCCATCCGCAGCTCGAGAGCCGTCATGCGGTCTAACAAGAGCTGCAGCTGGACACACTTCCTGCACGTGAGGGAGCCAGGGTCATCAGCCATGTCCCTGAGCTCCCACATTGAGCAAGAGGAGCATGATACGGGTCTGAGATCTCCTGCCATTTTTAATCTTAAGTTTAAACTTAGTTAAATGAAAAAGGAACGAAAAGTTTTTACCAATCACAATAAAACCAGAGAAATCGAAAAAGCCTTACCTTATAAACACCCCACCGAGTCCTTTTTTTTTTGGTTAGAGGAGGAGGGCGGGTGGGAGACACTACAAGTGTGGTGTCTCGGGTTCAGAAACCGCCCAAATATATAGTGTTTTACTTACCCAGCAGCCCCCTGGCCTCCGCCGAAAAACAAAAGGAAATTAAATTTACTTTCAAACTGACTTTCCCAGCTGCTCACTCGCTCACACGCTGCTCCCGAAAAAGCTGCTGCACTGAAAGGAAAGTTATTTTAAACGCCCAAATATATAGTGTTTTACTTACCCAGCAGCCCCCTGGCCTCCGCCGAAAAACAAAAGGAAATTAAATTTACTTTCAAACTGACTTTCCCAGCTGCTCACTCGCTCACACGCTGCTCCCGAAAAAGCTGCTGCACTGAGTTCCCTTTTCAAACTTACAGAATTAACTACAATAATGTACTCTGAGATTCAAGTTAAATATCAGCCCAATATTTACACACATTATGAGTTTATAAGTTTCAGTATTAATTCCCCTAGTGCATCCTGACATATACATTAGATATAACATAACATAAGAACAGAAGAAATAGGAGCAGGAGTAGGCCATTCGGCCCCTCAAGCCTGCCCTGCCATTCAGTAAGATCATGGCTGATCTGCCCCAGACCTCAACTCCTCTTTCATGCCAGCTCTTCATGTACCTCAACTCTCCAATATTTCAAAAATCTATTTACATCCTCTTTAAATACTTTCAGTGATTTAGCTTCCAATACTGTCTGGGGTAGAGAATTCCAGACATTCACTACCCTCTGAGAGAAGAAATTCCTTTGCATCTCAGTTTTAAATGAGTGTCCTCTTATTCTGTAACTATGTCGGCTGATTTGAGATTCCCCCACTAGTGGAAACATTTTCTCAACATCTACCCTGTTAATAAAAACAAGAAATGTTGGAAATACTCAGCAGGTCTGGCAGCATCTGTGAAGAGAGAAGCAGAGTTAATGTTTCAGGTCAGAGACCCTTCTTCACCCTGTTAAGCACCCTCAGAATCTTGTACGTTTCAAAAAGATCACCCCTCATTCTTCTAAACACGAATGAATAACCTGTTTCGCCGTTCTTCATAAGTCAACCGTTTCATCTCAGGAATCAGCTGAGTGAATCGCTTTTGAACTCCTCCAATGCCAGTACATCCTTTCTTAAGTCTAAATCTCAAGTGTGATATCAGATTGAGAGAATCTGAAAGATAGCATAACCTGAGATACAAACTGAGATTTCAGTTTAAAACTCCCCCGGATTGTGAAACTAAAAGATACAATAGCAATTTAATTTGTATAGACTGTGCTTTGGATCACATTCCAGCCCTCATACAGTATCAGACTGGAAGATACTGTAGCAATTCCATTAGTGCAGACTCAGCTCTACATTACAGAGCAGGGAACATATTTAAACAACCCGGAACACTTTTACACAAGACGGAACATATTTACACAACTGAGAAGATCTTTACCCAACAGGGAACCATTTTACACAATAACAGAGAACATCTTCACACAACAGCGAATACAGTAACACAACAGAGAACATATTACACAGCAGGAAATATCTTTACACAACAGAGAACACAATTACATAAATCATCAGTCTTTCGTTGTCTCTTGCTGGTTTGCTCAGTACCTTTCTCTGTCTGTTCCCTTCTGGGTCCTGATAATCTCTTTCTGGTTTTCTGTGTGTCTTTCTCTGTCTGTTCCCTTCTGGGTCCTGATAATCTCTTCCTGGTTTTATGTCTGTCTTTCTCTGTCTGTTCCTTTCTGGGTCCTGATAATATCTTCCTGGTTTTCTGTGTGTCTTTCTCTGCCTGCCTCATTGTCGGTGCTGTTACTCAGTGTCCTTGTGTCATTGTGCAGTGAGGGTGAGTCCGTCAGCACGTGTGTTGCTGAGTCCGGGATTCTTGAGAAATCCGACTACAATCCTATTTTTATAATAACATTGGAGAAATGAACATATTTCACTAACAGGCAGCTAAAATTTGACCCGACTGTTAGCAGAGTGGCGCAGCGGAAGCGTGCTGGGCCCGTAACACAGAGGTCGATGAATCGAAACCATTCTCTGCTATTTATGTCTGGTAGGAACACAAACCGTTCACATTCAAAATATCAAGTGTTTCCCCATAATAACAAGATGTGCTCGATTGCAATCAGCTTTTTCCTTTGAGTGAACACATCAATCAGCAACAAATCACTTTTGCTCACACGAACACAAACTGCAAACACGGACCAGCCGAGTCTCTCCCACTTTGTCAACCCCTTCCTGCAGAGTCTCCTCTCCACCACCAGATGGTGATTTTGGCCACAATAAAACCAGGACAAATGGTCACAGTGAGGAGACGGTCAGCAACAGAAAATAAAACAATAACAGGGAAAACCTTTACACAACAACAGGGTACATCGTTACACAACAGAAAACATATTTACACAACAGGAAATACCTTTAGACAACAGGGAGAGCACAATCATACAAATGCCTTGTTTCTCCATCTCAGTTTCGTTGTCTGTCTCTCTCTCTCCGTTCCTCACTTTTGCTTCCTCACAGTCTATTCGTTTTCTGTGTGTTTTCCTCTCTGTCTCGTTGTCGATGGTGTCACTCAGCGTCCTTGTAACATTGCGTAGCCAGGCTGAGCCTCCCAACACCTGTGTTATAGAACATAGAACAGTACAGCACAGTACAGGCCCTTCGGCCCACGATGATGTGCCGAAACTTTAACCTACTCTAAGATCAAAACTACCTACATACCCTTCATTCTACTATCATCCATGTACCTATCCAAGAGACGCTTAAATGTCCCTAATGTATCTGCTTCTACTACCACCGCTGGCAGTGCATTCCATGTGTGAAGAACCTACCTCTGACATCTCCCCGAAACCTTCCTCCATCACCTTAAAATTATGCCCCCTGGTGATAGCCCTTTCCACCCTGGGAAAAAGTCTCTGGCTATCCACTCTATCTATGCCTCTCATCATCTTGTACCCCTCTATCAAGTCACCTCTCATCCTTCTTCGTTCCAATGAGAAAAGTCCCAGCTCCCTCAATCTTTCTTCGTAATACATGCCCTCCAGTCCAGGCAGCATCCTGATAAATCTCCTCTGCACCCTCTCTAAAGCTTCCACATCCTTCCTATAATGAGACGACCATAACTGAACACAATATTCCAAGTGTGGTCGAACCAGGGCTTGATAGAGCTGCAGCATAACCTGGCGGCTCTTAAACTCAATCCCCCTGTTAATGAAAGCCAACACACCATACGCCTTCTTAACAACCCTATCAACTTGGGTGGCAACTTTGAGCGATCTATGGACATGGGCCCCAAGATCCCTCTGTTCCTCCACACTACCAAGAATCCTGTCTTTTCGCCTGTATTCTGCATTCAAATTCAACCCTCCAAAATGAATCACTTCACACTTTTCCAGGTTGAACTCCATCTGCCACTTCTCAGCCCAGCTCTGCATCCTGTCAATGTCCTGTTGCAACATGCAACAGCCTTCCACACTATCCACAACTCCAGCAACCTTCGTGTCATCGGCAAAATTGCTAACCCAGACTTCCACTTCCTCATCCAAGTCATTTATAAAAATCACAAAGAGCAGAGGTCCCAGAACAGATCCCTGCGGAACACCACTGGTCACCGAGCTCCAGGCTGAATACTTTCCATCTACTACCACCCTCTGTCTTCTATGGGCCAGCCAATTCTGTATCCAGACAGTCAACTTTCCCTGCATCCCATGCCTCCTTACTTTCTGAATGAGCCTACCATGGGGAACCTTATCAAACGCCTTGCTGAAATCCATATACACCACATCCACTGCTCTTCCTTCATCAATGTGTTTTGTCACATCTTCAAAGAATGTAATAAGGCTTGTGAGGCATGACCTGCCCCTCACAAAGCCATGCTGACTGTCTCTAATCAAACTATGCTTTTCCAACTAATCATAAATCCTGTCTCTCAGAATCCTCTCCAATAATTTGCCCACTACCTACGTAAGACTGACTGGTCTATAATTCCCAGGGTTATCCCTATTCCCTTTCTTGAACAAGGGAATAACATTTGCCACCCTCCAATCATGTGGTACTACTCCAGTGGACAGTGAGGACGCAAAGATCATCGGCAAAGGCGCGGCAATCTCTTCCCTCGCTTCCCGAAATATCCTTGGGTATATCCCGTCTGGCTCCAGGGACTTATCTGTCCTCATGTCTTTCAAAATTTCCAGCACATCCTCCCTCTTAACATCAACCTGTTCGAGCATATCAGCCTGTTTCACGCTGTCCTCACAAACGACCAGGTCCCTCTCACTAGTGAATACTGAAGCAAAGTATTCATTTAGGACCTCCCCTACCTCCTCCGACTCCAGGCACAAGTTCCCTCCACTATCCTTGATCGGCCCTACCCTCACTCTGGCCATCCTCTTGTTCCTCACATAAGTGTAGAACGCATTGGGATTTTCCTTAATCCTACCCGCCAAGACTTTTTCATGTCCCCTTCTAGCTCTCCTAAGTCAATTCTTCAGTTCCTTCCTGGCTACCTAGTAACCCTCTAGAGCCCTGTCTGATCCTTGCTTCCTCAACCTTAAGTAAGCTTCCTTCTTCCTCTTGACTAGCTGTTCCACATTTCTTGTCATCCAAGGTTCCTTCACCCTACCATCCCTTCCTTGCCTCATCGGGACAACCTATCCAGCAGTCGCAGCAAGTGCTCCCTAAACAACCTCCACATTTCTGTCGTGCATTTCCCTGAGAACATCTGTTCCCAATTTATGCACCCCAGTTCCTGCCTAATAGCATTGTAATTCCCCCTCCCCCAATTAAATATTTTCCCATCCCGTCTGCTCCTGTCCCTCTCCATGACGATAGTAAAGGTCAGGGAGTTGTGATCACTATCACCGAAATGCTCTCCCACAGAGAGATCTGCCACCTGGCCTTGTTCGTTGCCAAGCACCAAATCAAACATAGCTTCCCCTCCAGTCAGCCTATCTACACAAACAGGTCAGTGGCAAGTGGTCCAGAGGAAAACCACAAAGAAAAAACATCCCAAAGCCACCACCCAAACCAGTGGCAGGAGGAGGCTCTCTTCTGAATCAGGCTGCAACAACTCCTCTTCACTGGACGGGGAAATGCTGGAACGACAGCCCCTTCAAAAGAGGCGGCAGAACTCCGAGATGGATGGTAAAGCATCCCAGCCCCCAGGCACTGGAAGCTGTGATGGGCCCGGCGTGGCCCAACCCCAATGCCCCACACGTAACGACGTGGCCAACGCATCTCAGCTCCGGGACACCGGGAGCAAAGACACGTCTGGCGCACCTGAGCTCCGGGAGACCGGGAGCTGTGATGTTTTCGAGGAGGAACAGATGGAAGCAGCTGAGGACAACCCAATGCTCACTGGCTACAAGAGCCCCCCGATGTCACCCGAGCGGAACAAACCCTGCATGAAAAATCAAGAGCGGTTTCTGAGCCCAATCAACGTGAAACTGCTTGAGCACACGATGGGTATGCAGGAACATCCCGAAGGACTGAGACTAGCGAGGACAAATGGTATGGGAAGCAACAACTAATTTTTAGTAAAAAATGGGTGTAAGAATTGCTTCCATTAATGTGCGTAGCATTAAATCTACTACGCGATGTATTTCAACCTTGGATTACCTTGCCAAGGTCAAAGCTGACCTACTGTTTCTGCAGGAGTGTGGAATACCACACCTCAGCACCTACAGGCAGTGGTCGCGATGGTGGTCCCACGGGCCATCGATCTGGTCGGGGGGTAATGACTGCCGTTCCTCCGGCCTGGGTATTCTGCTGCGGGGAGGTAACTTCACCATCTCCGAAGTTAAGGAGGTGGTGGGCGGTCGCCTCCTCGTAGCAGAAGTGATGCACAACAACGCTCCGCTCCGGTTGATCAACGTGTACGCCCCGGTACAACGCAGCGAGCGGCTGACCGTCTTCCAGCAGCTCCCACTGCTGCTGGCGACGTCCAGGCCGGTCATCCTGGGAGGTGACTTCAACTGCATCATCGATGCGGCTGGACGATCCGGCAGTGACGACAGCAAACTGGACGCTACGTCCAGATTCCTAATAGAAACAGTTAAAGATGCCAAACTGCACGACGTCTTCAGCAAACCTGCAGACAGAGCGCAGCGCACATACACATGGTCAAGATCGGACGGGTCTGCCCGTTGCAGGATTGACTTCCTGTTTGTGTCTCGTGCTGTCATGGTCGGATCCACCGACGTCAAGCCGGTGTTCTTCTCCGACCACTGCCTCTTACTGGCTGACAGTCACTTAAAGGACGTCCAGCGGGTTGGCAGAGGGACGTGGAAACTCAATGCTACACTGCTGACCCCAGAGAACGTTGAGGAACTCAAAAGGGATTACAAAGGTTGGAGGACCGTGAAACCCCTCTTTGAGTCTCCAGTTCACTGGTGGGAAGCGATTAAGGAGAACATCAAGAGGTTCTTCATCCACAAAGGTGTTCAGAAGGCGAGAGAGAGACAGAGGGAAATGTCCCGACTCCAGAAAATTATGCAAAATCTACTCCGGTTGCAGTCAATGGGGGTCGAGGTCAAGGAGGACCTCCAAGAGGTGAAGAGCCAGCAGGCCTCGCTCTTTGCCAAGGAGGCCTCCAAGATCATCTTCCGGTCCAGAGTCCGCTCCTCGAGCAGGATGAGACGTGCTCGCGTTACTTCTTCCAAAAGGTACACACAGAGAGCTCTGTTATCAGCAGCCTGAAGGAAGAAGATGGCTCGGTAACGTCTTCGCACTCCGACATACTAAGGATCAGCAAATCCTTTTGTGCTGGGCTGCATGACGCGAAGCCCACAGACAGCAGAGCCTCCCAGTCCTTCCTGTCATCTATCACAGAGGTCCTAGATGACAGCAGGAGGGAGAGACTGGACAAGCCGCTAACTCTGGACGAGCTGACAAAGGCCGTCGAGCCTTTCGAGACGAGTAAAACTCCCGGGAGCGACGGCTTACCAGTCGAGTTGTACTCGGCGCTGTGGGACTGGGTTGGCCCGGACCCGCTAGAAGTATACGAGAGTATGCTCCTGGCCGACAGCATGTCAGAATCCATGAGAAAAGGCATCATCACGCTCATTTACAAGCAGAAGGGGGAGAGGGCAGAAATCAGAAATTGGCGGCCCATCTCACTGCTCAATGTTGATTACAAGATTCTGTCCAAAGTCATAGCCAGTCGAGTCAAGTCTGCTCTGGAGTTGGTGATTCACCCCGATCAGACCTGTACTGTACCCGGCAGGAAGATCTCTGATAGTCTCGCGCTGCTCAGGGATACGATCGCCGACGTACGGGACAGGAGGGTGGACACCTGCCTCATCAGCCTGGACCAGGAGAAGGCTTTTGACAGGATATCGCACACCTACATGATGGACGTGCTTTCCAAAATGGGGTTTGGGGAGGGAATCTGCAATTGGATCCAACTGCTCTACACAAACATCAGTAGCGCAGTCTCAATCAACGGGTGGGAATCTGAAAGTTTCCCGATCAAATCTGGAGTCAGACAGGGCTGTCCTCTGTCCCCGGTCTTGTTTGTTTGCTGTTTTGAACCCTTTGCTGAGTCTATTAGGAAGGATGCGAGCATCAGAGGGGTGACAATCCCAGGCAGCGGAGGCACTCAGGTCAAAACCTCCCTGTACATGGATGACGTCGCCGTTTTCTGCTCGGATCCGCTGTCCGTGCGCAGACTGATGAGCATCTGCGACCAGTTCGAACTGGCCTCGGGAGCCAAAGTTAACCATGGCAAGAGTGAGGCCATGTTCTTTGGGAACTGGGCTGACCGATCCTTTGTCCCCTTCACCGTCAGGTCAGATTACCTGAAGGTGCTGGGGATATGGTTCGGAAGGGCCGGGGCGTGCACCAAAACATGGGAGGAGCGAGTAGCCAAGGTACGACAAAAGTTGGGCATGTGGGGGCAGCGATCTCTCTCCATTGTGGGTAAGAACCTGGTCATCAGGTGCGAGGCGCTCACGTTGTTGCTGTAAGTGGCACAGGTCTGGCCCATACCCCACTCCTGCGCTGTGGCAGTCACCCGTGCCATTTTCCGCTTCGTCTGGGGATCTAAAATGGACCGGGTCCGGAGGGACACGATGTTCAAATCTCTGGATAAAGGCGAAAAAATGTACTCAACATCGCCCTCAACCTGATGGCCGCCTTAGTATGTGGCTGCATCAAGCTGTGCGGAGAGCCCCAGTATGCAAACACCAACTGTCACTATGTGCTGAGGTTCTATCTGACCCCGGTGTTGCGAAGGATGGATCTGGTCACATTGCCACGGAACGCTCCATCCAGTTGGACTGTGCGTTCGTGGAAATGTTTGTGTGGAAAAACACCTTTGACCACCAATCCATCAGGCAGTGGTCTGCACGGAATGTCCTCAAGTATATTTTTGGAGAAGAAAAGTCTGGAAGAGGAAAGACCGGCGGGAAAGCTCGGTCCAAGGCCAAGTCTCGCTCCTCCTGGGCTGGACTGCAGTTCCCGGTGGGCCGTGTTCACAGGCTCCTGAGAAAGGGCAACTATGCTGAGCATGTGGGTGTCGGAGCCCCGGTCTATCTGGCTGCTGTGCTCGAGTATCTGACCGCTGAAATCCTCGAGTTGGCCAGTAACGCGGCCCAGGACAACAGGAAGACCCGCAACATCCTCAGACACCTACAGCTGGCTGTCCAGAATGACGAGGAGCTCACCAAGCTGCTGGGAGGGGTGACCATCACTCAGGGCTGGGTGCTGCCTAATATCTAGGCCATGCTGCTGCCCAAGAAACCCAGCGCTCCGGGCACCAAAACCAAGGCAATCTGCCAGGATTTTATCAAATACCCAAAGGTTCTTTTCAGAGCCACCCACAGTATCATTCTTGTAAATCTCCTCTGTACTCTCTACACAGCAATTATGTCCTTTCTGTCATGTGATGACCATAACTGTACGCAATACTCCAGCTGTGGCCAAACCACCGTTTTAAACAGTTCTCGCATTACATCCCTGCTTTTGTCGACCAAGAAAGGAAAGCATTCCATATGCCTTCTTCACCACTCTATCTACCTATCCTGTCACTTTCAGGGACCTGTGGACATGCGCTCCAAAGTCTCTCACTTCTTCTACCCATCTCAGTATCTTCCCGTTTATTGTGTATTCCCTTGCTTTGTTTGCCCTCCCCAAATGCATTACCTCACACTTCTCCAGATTGAATTCCATTTGCCACTTTTCCGCCCACTCAATTAATCCATTCATATCATTCTGAAGTCCACAGCCATCCTCCTCACTATCAATTACACGGCCAATTTTTGTGTCATCAGCAAATTTCCCAATCATACCTCCCACATTTAATTCCAAATAATTAATTTTTTTTTGAAGAGATACAGCACTGAAAGAGGCCCTTCTGCCCACCGAGTCTGTGCCGACCACAAACCATCCATGTTATCCTAATCCTACACTAATTCCATATTCCTACCACATCCCCACCTGCCCCTATATTTCCCTACCACCTACCGATACTAGGGACAATTTATAATGGCCAATTAACCTATCAACCAGCAAGTCTTTGGCATGTGGGAGGAAACTGGAGCACCCGGACGAAACACACGCAGACACAGGGAGAACTTGCATACTCCACACAGGCAGTACCCAGAATTGAACCCGGGTCGCTGGAGCTGTGAGGCTGCGGTGCTAACCGCTGCGCCACTGTGCTGCCCGTGTGGTAACATACACCACAAACAGCAAGGGACCCAACACTGAGCCCTGTGGAACGCCACGAAAAACCGCTTTCCATTTGCAAAAACATCCGTTGACTACTATCCTTTGTTTGCTGTCACTGAGTCAATTTTGGATCCAACCTGCCACATTCCCCTGTATCCCATGGGCTTTCATTTTATTGGCCAGACTGCCACGTGGGACCTTATCAAATGCCTTACTAAAATCCATGTAAACCACATCCACCGCACTATCCTCATCAATGTTCCTTGTTACTTCCTCAAAAAACTCAATAAAGTTAGTGAGACATGACCTTCCCTTAACAAATCCATGCTGACTATCCTTGATTAATCCGTGCCTTTCTAAGTGGTAGTTTATCCTGTCCCTCAGAATTGATTTGAATAATTTACCCACCACTGAGGTCAGACTTACCACATCCTTTTAAAATAATAGTACAACGTTCGCAGAGCTCCAATCCTCCGGCACCTTCCCCATATCCAGTGAGGATTTGAAGATGATCCTCAGCGCATCCACTATTTACTCCCTGGCTTCCTTTAACAACCTCAGATGCAAACCATCCGGCCCTGGTGATTTATTCATTTTGAAGGATGTCAGACTCTCTAGTACTTCCACTCTCATTATGCTTATCGTATCTAATATTTCACACTCCTCTTCTTTTACTACAATGTCTGCATCATCCCTCTCCTTTGTGAAGGCAGAGACAAAAAACTCATTAAGAACCCCGCCCACATCTTCTGGATCCACACAGAAGTTCCCTTGTACATCTCTGATAGGCCATACCCTTTCCTTAGTTATCCTCTTGCTCTTAATGGACTGATAAAACATCTTTGGGTTTCCTTCAAGTAGTTGTATCCAGTCCACATCCACCAAATCACCTCTCAGTTTTGTAAAATTTGCCTTCCCCCAATTTAGAACTTTTACTTTTCGAGCTGCCCTGCCATTACTTAGATTTACAAACTCATTATTGCTCGTGTAATAAGTGTAATAAGTAGAATAATTTACCAGTTACTCACCGATCAGCTTCTTCCCCTGTACCATGGAGGCTGAAAAGGCAGAAGAGACCAAAGAGCACCTCCTTCCCCCAGTCAGTGAAGTCCCTCACACATCAACTCACAGCTTTACACTCTGTCCTTACAGCACTTTCTAATTAGTAATTATTCATAAATTACACTAACTAAAACATTAGTAACCTGACCAATTACAAGGTAGCTATTTGAGGGTTTTTAAACAAAGAGCTTTTTTCCCTATCCCAAAGGCTCTTTTCAGATCCACCCACAGTATCTGAAAGGGCTGATTACTGTCTGAAGTCTGCTGTACCCACACCTCTGTCTATCCCTCTTCATCTAGAACAACCAGCATCATCTTCCATTCCTTTCACCATCATGTGTTTAACTCGCTTCTCCTTATAGACAGTCAGATATCAATGTAATAATGAAATGATCTGTGTCAGTGCTGGCCATTTCCCTGTCCTGATTTCAGACCCTACTCTGGACACTTGTTTCCCATTCCAGGACCTTCTTGTATTAATATTCAGCACCACCTGTCAGTCAGAAACTTGTCTCAATGAACCGATCCTTTTACTGAACTTCCAACTGCTGCTGTCTATTTCTCGAGGGAAAGAGCTGCTCACTGTATAAGGATGTGAGGGGAATGTAACCCGGCTGCTGGTGAGACGGTCCCGTCTTCTCAATCAAAAGCCTTTTATTTTACTTCAGTGATTCCCAGATTCCCAGCTGGTCTGTTGAAGATTTTGTTTTCACAGAAATATCTTGTTAAATACAAATCTGATTCCAACATGTCAGTAACAGGACAGAATGGGAACCTTTTAAAAGGATGAAGCAACTATTTCAGTGGCTTCTCACTGTCCCCCTGAAGCCTGTGTGAAGGGGAATTACCAATAGTCTGTAATTTATTACTTCCACACCGAGTTTGAGTTATTTGTCGTGTGAAAGATTGCTGAACGGAGTCTTTTACTGTCAGTTGCGGATG
The DNA here is from genome assembly GCF_036365525.1 of Heterodontus francisci. Taxonomy (NCBI): domain Eukaryota; kingdom Metazoa; phylum Chordata; class Chondrichthyes; order Heterodontiformes; family Heterodontidae; genus Heterodontus; species Heterodontus francisci. Next base: position 6,943,700 of record NW_027141369.1, on the reverse strand, counting down.
AGAAGTTGACAAAAATTGGCAAAATAAAGCTGTTCATAAAATAGCACCAGCAATTTGAGTCGGTAAAAGCAAAATTGTGTTTTAAAAGTTTATTTAAACCGCTACGGGAAAATAGATTTTTATGTACTTTTCCAGTCGATCACTTCTTTTCCACAGTGAAATTGGCGGCTTTCACAAATTCAAATATTCTGCCAGGTTGACAGGTTCAACCAATGATTTTTTGTATTTTGTGCTTCGAGATTCTCTGATTGAATCATTCATACAAGTTAATGGCTGTGTGGACTAATAGATAAGGCGTCTGACTTCGGTGTATTTTATGATGTTATCAGAAGATTGCAGGTTCGAGTCCTGCCACGGTCATTTTGACCCAAAGGGATTATGCAGGGATTTGGGGATTGAGTCGGGGACTGAACAGATTGGAAACCCGACATTGACTCAATGGGGCGAATGGCCTCCTCATGTGCTGTCACTGACTTTATGAGAAGAGGGTGACCAATCAGAAGTGGGCTGGGGTTACAGCGGGTTCAAACTGCAGGAATTCCAGGTCCCTGAATGACTGAGCTGAAACTTCTCAGTTTCACTGCAGGAAACACCGTCTCGGGGGAAATAACATCACAAATAATTCCATGTGACTAATTATTCAATTATAAAACAATGTGAAGGTGTGATGTTACTTTTCACTGTGAGGGGAGAATCCGCCATCTGGGTAAATCAGCAACTTTATAACATCGTCTGTACGTTTAGAAAAGAAACGATGAAAACTCTCCCCATAACCCTGGTGTGGTGGAAAGGCTCAATTCAGAGATTGGAATATAACGAGAGCACAACATAAATCATTAACTGATATTTCCGGCATAAAACACACCCCAGCTCCCGTTCCCATGTCACTGTTGTCCCTATGAGGCGGTGGGTGACTCTGAAAAGAGACTTTGTTTTGTGTTTCTGCAGGAAAACCACAAAGATCCTCCCAGGCAGTGAAACTCATCTTCCCAGAATCTCCATACCAGATTGAAACAGAAAACACAAAGACAGTGAGAAAGTTCCAGAGAGTTACTGAGCATTAAAACCAATGAAATAAACCAATTCTAGAGAGATGTTGGTGCAGCTTTTTCAGAGCGATTGTGGGTGGCTCTTAAAAGAGCCGTTGTGTTTCGAGTGTTTTCACTACATGGTGGAGTTTTACTTGGAGTTGATGTACTTGGTCACTCACTTTGTCCCTTCTCACATTCCGAGCGCTTTGTTGGGTGGAAATATTTATTCAGGCAGTTTCAACAGCTCAGAGCCGACATTGAGTCAGAAACCAGAAATGGGAGTACGGGACACAGACAAGGAATTTATGCTGGACCTTTAGAAATCTCACTGGTTATAGGCCTCAGTTAGAGCGTTGTGTCTAATTCCATGCTCCACACTTTAGCAGGAATGTCAAGGCCTCAGAGAGGGTGCAGAGGAGATTTACTGGAATGGTATCAGAAATGCAGGAATTCAGCTAATGTGGAAAGAATAGGGGTCTGGGGTGTGTGAAGCTGGGGTCCTTCTTCTGAGAGCAGAATGGCAGTTAATAGTTGTGTTCAACATTGTGAAGAGTTTTTATAAGAATAAAGAAGTTTGACTGCAATTAGACAGAGCCTTGGTGAGATCACACATTATGGGCGGCACAGTGGCGCAGTGGTTAGCACCGCAGCCTCACAGCTCCAGCAACCCGGGTTCAATTCTGGGTACTGCCTAGGTGGAGTTTGCAAGTTCTCCCTGTGTCTGTGTGGGTTTTCTCCAGGTGCTCCGGTTTCTTCTCACAAGCCAAAAGACTTGTTGGTAGGTAAATTGGCCATGATAAATTGTCCCTGGTTTAGGTAGGTGGGAGGGAAATATAGGGTCGGTGGGGATGTGGTAGGAATATGGGATTAGTGTAGGATTAGTATAAATGGATGGTTGTTGGTCGGCACAGACTCGGTGGGCCGAAGGGCCTTTTTCAGTGCTGTATCTCTCTGTGACTCTAGAGATGTGGATGCTCGTTGGGTATATCCAAGAGAGAGATCGATAGGTTTTTGGATACGAAGGGAATCAAGGGATCTGTGCTAGTGTGGCAAGATGGAGTTGATGTAGGAAATCAGCTGTGATCTTATTGAATGGCAGCGCTATTTCCATGGGCCGAATGGCCCACTCCTATTTTTTATGTAAAGTTCCATTCCTCTCAGGGAATATTTTATTTTCAAAAAGAGAAATACTGCACACACTGGAAATCTGAATAATAACAGAAGATTCTGGAAACACTCAGCAGTTCCAGCAGTATCTGTGGAGAGAGGAAGGGAGGAGCAATGTTTCAGGTCTATAGAAGGGTCACAGAACTGGACCACTAACCCGAGCTTCTCTTCTCCACAGTTGTTTCCGGACTGGCTGAGTGTTTTCAGTATTTTAGGCTTTTTCTTTCTGTATTTCATCCTTTTCTCACTTGACTATTTTCTGTGAAACTTTCAGCGTTGTGCTCAATTCTTTGTGTCGTTGTGTTGCCTTTATTTGAAGTAATGTAAATAGTTTCCTGAATTGAATTTTCCAAATGGTTGGGCAAATTTTTCCAACCAGCTTTTGAGCAAGTTCACCACATGCACAGTGAAGGATTCCTTCACATTTGCGAAGACCATACAGGACTTGCATATCGATAGCAATGCCGTGTCCTTGTGTCATTTGACATTGCTAGCCCATTCACCAATGTACCACTTCAGGAAGCCATAGATATTTGCACTGCAGTGCTATATCATGGTGATCTATACCCGTCACCATTGTGTGAATCTGTATTCATTGAACTTATGAACTCGGCAACTTGCACAGTTGAGTTCAGTTTTATTGACACCATGCATTGCTGGTGTTGCCATGGGATCCCCTCTAGGCCCAGCTCTCACAAACATCTTTGTTGGATTCCATGACAAAACTGTTTTTAAGGGAATGACACCTAACCTCCGACCGCTTGCATATTTCCAATATGTAAATGATACGTTTGCTAAATTTGAATCCGCAGCTGCATGAAATAATTTCCTTGCACGTCTTCATGGGCTCCATCCGACACTCAAATTCACCTTTGGAATGGAGCAGTCAAATGAGCTCCCTTTCCTTGATGTACTAGTTGAGAAATCTGCTAAGGGGTTTTCTACCACGGTCTACCGCAAACCTACCTTCACTGGTCAATACACGCGTTGGGATTATTACAGTTCCACGCGCTATAAAATTGGTCTTATCGACAACGTCATAAATAGGGCTGAGCCATTTGCTCACCATGCAAGCTTGATGCTGAAATAGGGCGAATCAAAGACATCCTGCATTACAATGGCTACACTGATCAGATCATTTCTCACTGTATATCACACAAACTTATAAATGGGCTGAAGGACGTCATTTTGAGCCCTGAAAAGTGCCCAGTCTCCCTCAAATTACCCTGGAAGGGTAATATATCCCCAGTATTTGAGTAACAGGTGAAGCGAGCTGTTTCCTGCTGTTACTATGCAGGAGCAACAAGTGTGGTGTTCGCCACTAACAGGATGCTGCTGTCAAGCAAAAGAGACATCCTGCCTATCACACAAATAAGTAACGTGATATATGAATTTCAATACCAGTGTGATGCTAGGTTTCTAGACCGTACATCCCAAAACTGGCGGATTGTATCAAATAACATGTCCCTTCCGCTGTTCGCAATGGGCCCAACCCAACCAACCCGTGCTTGCAAAACTCAAAACACAGTATCCAACATGAGATGTGATTCCACAATAGGACAACATTTGCTAAATAATTCTCAGTGTGCTAAGAATTACACTGACAACCGATTTAAGACTGTCAGTAAGGCTCGCAGTGTGGTGCACTGGTGTGTACTGTAAGCTACATATATTAATACACAGGGCCCTGTTCTTTGCAGACAGAAAGAACATGCACACATGTTGTGCCAGTTTCAGCTAAACAAAATAAGTGACAGCCATTCACTGGCTCATTCCACAGGGCAATGCCGTGACCAATCAGAGTCAAGCTGCCTGGTTTAAATTTCAGACAAAGCTGGGCAGTTATCTGTCAGTTACCATAAACTGATGCATTCTGAATGGCAATGCCTCGACCAATCAGAGTTCACTTGCCAACCAATCAGCACTCTCTTCTCATACAGAAGAAAGTTGTTGTTTTCCCTTAAATTGGTATTCTTGTGGATTGCCCTGCTGAGTGCAAGACGAAAACAACTGGCTACCAAAGTTTGGACAACATGTCACTATTTTCACGAAATGATTACTTTTATTTTCAATATAAAAATATAAAGCAATATGAGTGTAACATTTACAGACAAATTCTATTACCTCACATTGCCTGATTCTTTCACACTGACAGACTATGTGAACTACTGTCCCGATTTTGCAGTTCTCACTTCCAGTTAGCAGATGTCAGCAATCTGTGATACAGTGCAGTTTACAGACCAGACCGTCAATCACAACATGCAATAATTGTTCAGCTTATGTTGGACTGGTGGGATTTAGAAATACTAGGAATTGAGATGAGCTGTTATTGTATTTAATTATTTGTTTCATGGGATGTGGACGTCGCCAGCCAGGCCAGCATTTATTGTCCATCCCTAATTGCCCATGAGAAGGTGATGATGAGCTTCCTTCTTGAACCACTGCAGTCCATGTGGGGTAGGTACACCCACAGTGCTATTAGGAAGTGAATTCCAGGATTTTTACCCAGCGACAGTGAAGGAAGTAATGGCGATATAGTTCCAAGTCAGGATGATGTGTAGCTTGGAGGAGAACTTTCAGGTGGTGGTATTCCCATGCATCTGCTGCCCTTGTCCTTCTAGGCAGTAGAGGATGCAGGTTTGGAAGGTGCTGCCTGACTAGCCTTGGTGCATTGTTGCAGTGCATCTTGTAGATGGTACACACTGCTGCCACTGTACGTCAGTGGTGAAGGGAGTGAATGTTGTGGACGGGGTGCCAATCAAGCGTGTTGCTTTGTCCTGGATGGTGTCGAGCTTCTTGAATGTTGTTGGAGCTGCACCCATCCGGGCAAGTGGATAGTATTCCATCACACTCCAGACTTGTGCCTTGTAAATGGTGGACAGGCTTGGGGAGTCAGGAGGTGAGTTACTCACCGCATGATTCCTACCCTCTGACCAGCTCATGTAGTCACACTATTTATAAGGCTCCTCCAGTTCAGTTTCTGGTCAATGGGAACCCCCAGGAAGTTGATAGTGGGGGATTCAGCGATCGTAATGCCGTTGAATGTCAATGGGAGATCGTTAGATTCTCTCTTGTTCGAGATGGTCATTGCCTGGCACTTGTGTGGCGCGAATGTTACTTGCCACTGATCAGCCCAAGCCTGGATATTGTCCAGGTCTTGCTGCATTTCTACATGGACTGCTTCACTATCTGAGGAGTCGCGAATGGTGCTAAATTTTGCAATCATCAGTGAACATCCCCACTTCTGACCTTATGATTGAAGGAAGGTCACTGATGAAGTAGTGAAGAAGGTTGGGCCGAGGATACTACCCTGAGGAACTCCAGCAGTAATGTCCTGGAGCTGAGATGATTGACCTCCAACAATCACAACCATTTTCCTTTGTGCTAGGTACGATTCCAACCAGTGCAGAGTTTTCCTCTTGATTCCCATTGACTCCAGTTTTGCTCTGGCTCCTTGATGCCATACTCAGTCAAATGCTACCTTGATGTCAAGGGCAGACACTCTCACCTCACCTCTTGAGTTCAGCTCTTTTGTCCTTGTTTGAACCAAGGCTGTAATGAGGTCAGGAGCTGAATGGCCCTGGCGGAACCCAACTGAGCGTCACTGAACAGGTTATTGCAAAGCAAGTGCCCCGTCGATGACACCTTCCATCACTATACTGATGATTGAGAGTAGACTGATTTGGCAGCAATTGGCTGGGTTGGAATTGTCCTGCTATTTGTGTACAGGACATACCTGGGCAATTTTCCACATTGCCGGGTAGATGCCAGTATTGTACCTGTACTGGAACAGCTTGGCTAGGGGCGCGGCACGTTCTGGAGCACAGGTCTTCAGTACTATTGCTGGAATATTGTCAGGGCACGTAGCCTTTGCTGTATCCAGTGCCTTCAGTCGTTTCTTGATATCACATTGAGTGAATCGAATTGGCTGAAGACTGGCATCTGTGATGCTGGGGACTTCAGAAGGAGGCCGAGATGGATCATCAACCCAGCACTTCTGGCTGCAGATTGTTTCAAATTCTTCATCCCTGTCTTTTGCACTGATGTGCTGGGCTCCCCCATCATTGAGGTTGGGGATATTTGTGGAGCCACCTCCTCCTGTTGGTTGTTTAATTGTCCACCACCATTCATCATTGGATGTGGCAGGGTGTAGATCTGATCCATTGGTTGTGGGATCACTTAGCCCTGTCTATTACATGCTGCTTCTGCTGTTTGGCATGAAAGTAGTCCTGGGCTGTAGCTTCATCAGGCTGATGCCTCATTTCAAGGTATGCCTGGTGCTGCTCCTGGCATGCCCTCCTGCACTCTTCATTGAATTAGGGTTGATCCCCCAGCATGTTGGTAATGTTAGAGTGGGGGAATATGCCGGGCCATGAGGTTATAGAATGTGGTTGACTACAATTCTGCTGCTGCTAATGGTCCCCAGCACCTCATGGATGCCCAGTTATACATTGCTGGTTCTGTTCAAAATCTATCCCATTTCGCACAGTGGTAGTGGCACACAACACGATAGAGGGTATCCTCAATGTGAAGACGGGACTTCATCTCCACAAGGACTGTGCAGTGGTCACTCCTACCAATACTGTCATGGACTGATGCATCTGCGGCAGGCAGATTGGTGACGATGAGTTCAAGTATGTTTTTCCCTCTTGTTCGTTCCCTCACCACCTACCGCAGACCCAATCGAGCAGCTATGTCCGTTAGGACTAGGCCAGCATGGTCAGTAGTGGTGCTACCGAGCCACTCATGGTGATAGACATTGAAATCCCCCTGCCAGACTACATTCTGGACCCTTGTCACCCTCAGTGCTCCCTCCAAGTGGTGTTCATCAGTCTTTCGCTGTCTCTTGCTGGTTTGCTCAGTACCGTTCTCTGTCTGTTCCTTTCTGAGTCCTGATAATAACTTCCTGGTTTTCTGTGTGTCTTTCTCTGCCTGCCTCATTGTCGGTGCTGTTACTCCGTGTCCTTGTGTCATTGCGCAGTGAGGGTGAGTCCGTCAGCATGTGTGTTGCTGAGTCCGGGATTCTTGAGAAATCCGACTACAATCCTATTTTTATCAAAATATTGGGGAAATGAACATATTTCACTAACGGGCAGCCAAAGTTTCAAACAGTAGTTCGCAGAGTGGCGCAGTGGAAGCGTGTTGGGCCCATAACCCAGAGGTCAATGGATCGAAACCATTTTCTGCTATTTATGCTTCGTAATAATGCAAACTGCTCACTTTCAAAACATCAAGTACTTCCCCATAATAACAAGATGCTTCCAAAGGCACTCGATTGCAATCAGCTTCTTCCTTCCAGTGAACACATCAATCAGTAACAAATCACATTTGCTCACACGAACACAAGCTGCAAACACGGACCAGCCGAGTCTCTCCCACTTTGTCAACCCCTTCCTGCAGAGCCTCCTCTCCACCACCAGATGGTGATGTTGGCCACAATAAAACCAGGACAAATGGTCACAGTGAGGAGACGGTCAGTCACAGAAAATAAAACAATAACAGGGAAAACCTTTACACAACAACAGGGGACATCTTTACACACCAGGAAATACCTTTAGACAACAGGGAGAACACAATCATACAAATGCCTTGTTTCTCCATCTCAGTCTCGTTGTCTCTCTCTCTGTCCCTCAGTTTTGCTTCCTCACTGTCTATTGGTTTTCTGTGTGTTTTTCTCTCTGTCCCGTTGTCGATGGTGTTACTCAGCGTCCTTGTAACATTGTGTAGCCAGGCTGAGCCTCCCAACACCTGTATTGCTGTAATAAAAACAGAAAATGCTGGAAATGCTCAGTAGGTCTGGCAGCATCTGTGGAGAAAGAAACAGTTAACAGTTCAGATCTGTTTCCTTAGCTCACATTAACTTTGTTCTCTCTCCACAGATGCCGCCAGACCTGCTGACTATTTCAAGCATTTTCTGTTTATGTTTCAGATTTCCAGCATCCGCAGTATTTTGCTTTTGTACGTGTGTTGCTATGTCTGGGACTGTTTGAGTGCAATGCTATTGCTTTATAAACAGCGTTGAAACAAACATTTATCTCGCTAACACACAGCACTAATACACAGCTGGATATAAACAGCAGCCTGCAGCAGAGGGCGCAGTGGAAGTTTATTAACACAAATAATTCACCAACACTACATTTACTGCTATCCCCAATCACACCACGCTTCGTCTTAACATGTTTTACTCTTTATTTGCATCAACATCTTCCTTCCAGTAAACACTTCAATTTGGAACACAGCTTCCAAATCACCTTTATTCACAAACCCGAACACACACCAGCCCAGACTTCCCCCTTCCTGTCAACACATTCCTGCATCACTGCCTCTCCACCAACAGTTGTTGCTAGAATCATACAATCGTGGAATGGCGACAGCACAGAAGGAGGCCATTCAGCCTGTCGAACCCGTGCTGGCTCTCTGTTAGAGCACTAAAATAAAAGCAAAATACTGCGGATGCTGGAAATCTGAAACAAAAACAAGAAATGCTGGATTCACTCAGCAGGTCTGGCAGCATCTGTGGAAGGGTCACTGACCCGAAACGTTAACTCTGCTTCTCTTTCCACAGATGCTGCCAGACCTGCTGAGTGAATCCAGCATTTCTTGTTTTTGTCTCTGTTAGAGTAACTCACCTCATTTCACTCCCCAGTCAGTTCAATTTTGGAGGTGGGAAAACTTCTCGAAAGAATAATTCGGGACAAAATTAACAGTCCCATGGACAAATGTGGGTTAATTCAAGAAAGCCAGCATGGATTTCTTAAGGGAAAATCATGTTTAACTGTCCTGCTGGAGATTTTGATGAGGTAACAGAGAGGGTTGATGAGGGCAATGCTGTTGATGTGGTCTACATGGACTTTCAAAAGGTCTGGCAGCATCTGAAAGGTCACTGACCTGAAACGTTAACTTTGCTTCTCTCTGTACAGATGCTGCCTGACCTGCTGAGTATTTCCAGCATTTTTTGTTTTCATTATGGCACAGAGTTCCCTTTTCAAACTTACAGAATTAACCACAATAGTGTACTCTGAGATTCAAGTTAAATATCAGCCCAATATTTACACACATTATGAGTTTATAAGTTTCAGTATTAATTCCCATAGTGCATCCTGACATATACATTAGATATAACATAACATAAGAACAGAAGAAATAGGAGCAGGAGTAGGCCATTCGGCCCCTCAAGCCTGCCCTGCCATTCAGTAAGATCATGGCTGATCTGCCCCAGACCTCAACTCCTCTTTCATGCCAGCTCTTCATAGACCTCAACTCTCCAATATTTCAAAAATCTATTTACATCCTCTTTAAATACTTTCAGTGATTTAGCCTCCAATACTGTCTGGGGTAGAGAATTCCAGACATTCACTACCCTCTGAGAGAAGAAATTCCTTTGCATCTCAGTTCAAATGAGTGTCCCCTTATTCTGTAACTATGTCGCCTAGTTTGAGATTCCCCCACTAGTGGAAACATCTTCTCAACATCGACCCTGTTAATAAAAACAAGAAATGCTGGAAATACTCAGCAGGTCTGGCAGCATCTGTGAAGAGAGAAGCAGAGTTAATGTTTCAGGTCAGAGACCCTTCTTCACCCTGTTAAGCACCCTCAGAATCTTGCACGTTTCAAAAAGATCACCCCTCATTCTTCTAAACACGAATGAATAACCTGTTTAGCCGTTCTTCATAAGTCAACCCCTTCATCCCAGGAATCAGCTGAGTGAATCGCTTTTGAACTCCTCCAATGCCAGTACATCCTTTCTTAAGTCTAAATCTCAAGTGCGTCATCAGATTGAGAGATTCTGAAAGATAGCATATCCTGAGATACAAACTGAGATTTCAGTTTAAAACTCCCCTGGATTGTGAAACTAAAAGATACAATAGCAATTCAATTTGTATAGACTGTGCTTTGGATCATATTCCAGCCCTCATACAGTATCAGACTGGAAGATACTGTAGCAATTCCATTAGTGCAGACTCAGCTCTACATTACAGAGCAGGGAACATATTTAAACAACCGGGAACACTTTTACACAAGACGGATCATATTTACACAACTGAGAAGATATTTACCCAACAGGGAACCATTTTACACAATAACAGAGAACATCTTTACACAACAGCGAATATAGTTACACAACAGAGAACATATTACACAGCAGGAAATATCTTTAAAAGAACACAGGGAACATCTTTACACAACAGAGAACACAATTACATAAGTCATCAGTTTTTCGCTGTCTCTTGCTGGTTTGCTCAGTACCTTTCTCTGTCTGTTCCTTTCTGAGTCCTGATAATATCTTCCTGGTTTTCTGTGTGTCTTTCTCTGTCTGTTCCTTTCTGCGTCCTGATAATCTCTTCCTGGTTTTCTGTGTGTCTTTCTCTGTCTGTTCACTTCTGGGTCCGAATGATCTCTACCCGGTTTTCTGTGTGTCTTTCTCTGCCTGCCTCATTGTCGGTGCTGTTACTCTGTGTCCTTGTGTCATTGGACAGTGAGGGTGAGTCCGTCAGCACGTGTGTTGCTGAGTCCGGGATTCTTGAGAAATCCGACTCCAATCCTATTTTTATAAAAACATTGGGGAAATGAACATATTTCACGAACAGGCAGCTAAAATTTAAACCAGCAGTTTGCAGAGTGGCGCAGCGGAAGCGTGCTGGGTCGATGGATCGAAACCATTCTCTGCTATTTATGTTTGGTCGGAAGACAAACAGTTCACTTTCAAAACATCAAGTGTTTCCCCATAATAACAAGATGCGCTCGATTGCGATCAGCTTTTTCCTTCTCGTGAACACATCAATCAGTAACAACTCACTTTTGCTCACACGAACACAAGCTGCAAACACGGACCAGCCGAGTCTCTCCCACTTTGTCAATCCCCTTCCTGCAGAGCCTCCTCTCCACCACCAGATGGTGATGTTGGCCACAATAAAACCAGGACAAATGGTCACAGTGAGGAGACGGTCAGTAACAGAAAATAAAACAATAACAGGGAAAACCTTTACACAACAACAGGGTACATCTTTACACAACAGAAAACATATTTACACAACAGGAAATACAGTTACACAACAGGGAGAACACAATCATACAAATGCCTTGTTTCTCCATCTCAGTTTCGTTGTCTGTCTCTCTCTCTCCGTTCCTCACTTTTGCTTCCTCACAGTCTATTAGTTTTCTGTGTGTTTTTCTCTCTGTCCCGTTGTCGATGGTGTCACTCAACGTCATTGTAACATTGTGTAGCCAGACTGAGCCTCCCAACACCTGTGTTAGAGAACATAGAACATAGAACAGTACAGCACAGTACATGCCCTTCGGCCCACGATGTTGTGCCGAACCTTTAACCTACTCTAAGATCAAAACTACCTCCATACCTTTCATTCTACTATCATCCATGTACCTATCCAAGAGACGCTTAAATGTCCCTAATGTATCTGCTTCTACTACCACCGCTGGCAGTGCATTCCACGCACCCACCACTCTCTGTGTAAAGAACCTACCTCTGACATCTCCCCGAAACCTTCCTCCATCACCTTAAAATTATGCCCCCTGGTGATAGCCCTTTCCACCCTGGGAAAAAGTCTCTGGCTATCCACTCTATCTATGCCTATCATCATCTTGTACCCCTCTATCAAGTCACCTCTCATCCTTCTTCGTTCCAATGGGAAAAGCCCCAGCACCCTCAACCTTTCTTCGTAAGACATGCCCTCCAGTCCAGACAGCATCCTGATAAATCTCCTCTGCACCCTCTCTAAAGCTTCCACATCCTTCCTATAATGAGACGACCAGAACTGAACACAATATTCCAAGTGTGGTCTAACCAGGGCTTTATAGAGCTGCAGCATAACCTCGCGGCTCTTAAACTCAATCCCCCTGTTAATGAAAGCCAACACACCATACGCCTTCTTAACAACCCTATCAAACTTGGGTGGCAACTTTGAGCGATCTATGGACATGGGCCCCAAGATCCCTCAGTTCGTCCACACTACCAAGAATCCTGTCTTTTAGCCTGTATTCTGCATTCAAATTCGACCTTCCAAAATGAATCACTTCACACTTTTCCAGGTTGAACTCCATCTGCCACTGCTCAGCCCAGCTCTGCACCCTGTCAATGTCCCGTTGCAACCTACAACAGCCTTCCACACTATCCACAACTCCAGCAACCTTCGTGTCATCGGCAAACTTGCTGACCCAGACTTCCACTTCCTCATCCAAGTCATTTATAAAAATCACAAAGCGCAGAGGTCCTAGAACAGATCCCTGCGGAACACCACTGGTCACCGAGCTCCAGGCTGAATACTTTCCATCTACTACCACCCTCTGTCTTCTATGGGCCAGCCAATTCTGTATCCAGACAGCCAACTTTCCCTGCATCCCATGCCTCCTTACTTTCTGAATGAGCCTACCATGGGGAACCTTATCAAACGCCTTGCTGAAATCCATATACACCACATCCACTGCTCTTCCTTCATCAATGTGTTTTGTCACATCTTCAAAGAATGTAATAAGGCTTGTGAGGCATGACCTGCCCCTCACAAAGCCATGCTGACTGTCTCTAATCAAACTATGCTTTTCCAACTAATCATAAATCCTGTCTCTCAGAATCCTCTCCAATAATTTGCCCACTACCTACGTAAGACTGACTGGTCTATAATTCCCAGGGTTATCCCTATTCCCTTTCTTGAACAAGGGAATAACATTTGCCACCCTCCAATCATGTGGTACTACTCCAGTGGACAGTGAGGACGCAAAGATCATCGGCAAAGGCGCGGCAATCTCTTCCCTCGCTTCCCGAAATATCCTTGGGTATATCCCGGCTGGCCCCAGGGACTTATCTGTCCTCATGTCTTTCAAAATTTCCAGCACATCCTCCCTCTTAACATCAACCTGTTCGAGCATATCAGCCTGTTTCACGCTGTCCTCACACACGTCCAGGTCCCTCTCACTGGTGAATACTGAAGCAAAGTATTCATTTAGGACCTCCCCTACCTCCTCCGACTCCAGGCACAAGTTCCCTCCACTATCCCTGATCGGCCCTACCCTCAGTCTGGCCATCCTCTTGTTCCTCACATAAGTGTAGAACGCATTGGGATTTTCATTAATCCTACCCGCCAAGACTTTTTCATGTCCCCTTCTAGCTCTCCTAAGTCCATTCTTCAGTTCCTTCCTGGCTACCTTGTAACCCTCTGGAGCCCTGTCTGATCCTTGCTTCCTCAACCTTAAGTAAGCTTCCTTCTTCCTCTTGACTCGCTGTCCCACATTTCTTGTCATCCAAGGCTCCTTCACCCTACCATCCCTTCCTTGCCTCATCGGGACAAACCTATCCAGCAGTCGCAGCAAGTGCTCCCTAAACAACCTCCACATTTCTGTCGTGCATTTCCCTGAGAACATCTGTTCCCAATTTATGCACCCCAGTTCCTGCCTAATAGCATTGTAATTCCCCCTCCCCCAATTAAATATTTTCCCATCCCGTCCGCTCCTGTCCCTCTCCATGACTACAGTAAAGGTCCGGGAGTTGTGATCACTATCACCGAAATGTTCTCCCACCGAGAGATCTGCCACCTGGCCTGGTTCGTTTCCAACCACCAAATCCAAAATAGCCTCCCCTCTAGTCGGCTTATCTACATATTGAGTTAGGAAACCTTCCTGGACACACCTGACAAAAACTGCTCCATCCAAACTATTTGCACGAAGGAGGTTCCAATCAATATTAGGGAAGTTGAAGTCACCCATGACAACAACCCTGTTACTTCTGCACCTTTCCAAAATCTGCCTCCCAATCTGTTCCTCCGTGTCTCTGTTGCTATTGGGGGGTCTATAGAAAACTCCCAATAAAGTGACTGCTCCTTTCCTGTTTCTGACTTCCACCCATAATGACTCAGTAGACAAACCCTCCTCGATGACCTCCCTTTCTGCAGCTGTGATACTATCCCTGATTAACAATGCAACTCCCCCACTTCTTTTACCTCCCTCCCTATTCCTTTTGAAACATTCAAACCCGGGAACATCCAACATCCATTCCTGCCCCTGTGATCTCCAAGTGTCCGTAATGGCCACAACATCGTAGCTCGAAGTACTGATCCATGCTCTAAGTTCATCACCCTTATTCCTGACACTTCTTGCATTAAAATAGACACACTTCAACCCATCATACTGGCTGAAACTTTGCCCTGTCAACTGTCTAACCTTCCTCACAGACTCTCTGCACTCTGTATCTGCCTGTTCAACAGCTACCCCATCCACTGATCCGTAGCTCCGGTTCCCATACCTCTGCCAAACTAGTTTAAACCCTCCCGAAGAGCTCTAGCAAACCTCCCGCCCAGGATATTGGTGTCCCTCCAGTTCAGATGCAACCCGTCCTTCTTGTCCAGGTCCCACCTTCCCCAGAAGGTATCCCAATGATCCACATAACTGAAGCCCTCCCTGCTACACCAGCTCTGTAGCCACGTGTTCAGCTGCACTCGCTCTCTGTTTCTAGCCTCACTAGCACGTGGCACCGGTATCAATCCTGAGATTACTACTCTGCTCGTCTTGCCTTTTAGCTTCCAACCTAACTCCTATATTCGCTTTTCAGGTCCTCATCCCTTTTCCTAGCTATGTCATATGTACCACGACTTCTGGCTGCTCCCCCTCCCCTTTAAGAATCCGAAAGACTCGATCTGAGACATCCCTGACCCTGGCACCCAGGAGGCAACATACCATCCGGGAGTCTCGTTCGTGACCACAGAATCTCCTGTCTGTTCCTCTAACCATTGAATCTCCTATCACTATCGCTCTCCTATTCTCCACCCCTCCCTTCTGAGCCGCAGAGCCAGGCTCAGTGCCAGAGACCTGGCCGCTGTGGCTTTCCCCTGGTAGGTCCCCCCCCCCCCCCACAACCGTATACAAAACGGTATACTTATTCTTGAGGGGAACGGCCACAGGGGATCCCTGCACTGTGTGCCTATTCACTTTCCCTCCCCTGACGGTCACCCAGCAACCTTTATCCTGTGACTTAGGTGTCAGGACTTCCCTATAACTGCTCTCTATCATCCCCTCTGCCTCCCGCATGATCCGAAGTTCATCCAGCTCCAGCTCCCGTTCCCTAACGCGGTCTGTGAGGAGCTGGAGTTGGGTGCACTTCTCACAGGTGAAGTCAGCAGGGACACAAGTGGTGACCCTTACCTCCCACATCCTGCAAGAGGAGTATGCAACTGCCCTAGCTTCCATCCCCTCTGCTCCAAATTGACGACAGAGAATAAAAAAATATAAAGGAAAACCTTACCTTACCAAACCCTCCACACAAGAGTCCTTTTTTTTGGTTGGAGGAGGAGGATGGGTGGGAGACACGACACGTGTAGTGTTTCGGGTTTAGCCACTGCCCGAATATATAAGTTCACTTACCCAGCAGTCCCCGTGTCCGCGTCCGCCGAATCGTCAGGTAAGTACTTTATAGTGAAACGTACCTTCCCGGCTGCCCCCTGGCTCGCACTATCACCGCTACTGCTGATCAAAGGTGTTGCTGTAATAAAAACAGAAAATGCTGGAAATGCTCAGTAGGTCTGGCAGCATCTGTGCAGAGAGAAACAGTTAACAGTACAGGTCTGTTTCCTTCGCTCACATTAACTTTGTTTCTTTCTCCACAGATGCTGCCAGACCTGCTGACTATTTCAAGCATTTTCTGTTTATGTTTCAGATTTCCAGCATCTGCAGTATTTTGCTTTTGTACGTGTGTTGCTATGTCTGGGACTGTTTGAGTGCAATGCTATTGCTTTATAAACAGCGTTGAAACAAACATTTATCTAGTTAACACACAGCACTAATACACAGCTGGATATAAACAGCAGCCTGCAGCAGAGGGTGCAGTGGAAGTTTATTAACACAAATAATTCACCAACAATATATTTACTGCGATCCTCAATCACACCACCCTTCATCTTAACACGTTTTATTCTTCATTGACATCAACTTCTTGCTTCCAATAAACACTTCAATTTGGAACACAGCTTCCAAATCACCTTTATTCACAAACCCGAACACAAGCTGCAAATGCTGCAAACACACACCAGCCCAGACTTTCCCCTTTCTGTCAACCCATTCCTGCATCACTGCCTCTCCACCAACAGTTGCTGCTAGAATCATACAATCATAGAATGGCTAAAGCACAGAAGGAGGCCATTCGGCCTGACGAACCCATGTTGGATCTCTGCTAAAGCAACTCACCTCGTCTCACTCCCCAGTCAGTTCAATGTCGGTGGTGGGAAAACTTCTCGAAAGAATAATTCGGGACAAAATTAATAGTCCCATGGACAAATGTGGGTTAATTCAGGAAAGACAGCATGGATTTCTTCAGGGAAAATCATGTTTAACTGTCCTGCTGGAGTTTTTTTGATGAGGTAACAGCGAGGGATGATGAGGGCAATGCTGTTGATGTGGTCTACATGGACTTTCAAAAGGTCTGGCAGCATCTGAATGGTCACTGACCTGAAACATTAACTCTGTTTCTCTCTCCACAGATGTTGCCAGACCTGCTGAGTATTTCCAGCACTTTTTGTTTACATTTCAGATTTCTAGCATCTGCAGTATTTTGCTTTTATTGACTTTCAAAAGGAGTTTGATACAATGCAACACAACAGACTTGTGAACAAAGTTATAACTCATGGAATAAAAGGGACAGTAGTAACATGGACATGGAATTGGCTGAATGACAGGAAACAAAGAGTAGTGATCAATGGATGTTCTTCGGGCGAGAGGAAGGTTTGTTGTGGAGTTCCCCAGGAGTCAGTGTTGGGACCCTTGCCTTTCCTGATATATATTAATGACCTAAACCTTGGTGTACAGGGCAGAATTTCAAAGTTTATGGATGATACGAAATTTTGGAAGCATTGTGAATTTGTAGTAACAATTCTGTGATTCTGTGATTCCAATATTCAAGTCATTTATATATATGGTGGTCCTGACACTGACACTTGTGGACATCACTGTTCACCATCTTCCATTCTGAAAAACAACTAAATACCACAACTCGCTTTTCTTGATATTTCATACATTTTTTAATCTAAGCAGATACTGACCCTCCTATTCCTGGAGCCTGAGTTTTGTTACCCAGCCTTTTATGTGGTAGTTTGTCAAACGCTTTCTTAAAATCCATATAGACAACATCCATTGCTTTCCCTTCACCAACCATTCTGTTACTTCATCAAAAAAATCAGTTATTTATTAATAGATGCAGTACTGAAACAGGCCCTTCGGCCCATCAAGTCTGTGCCGACCAACAACCACCCATTTATACAAATCTGACATTAATCCCATATTCCCGATCACAGCCCCACCATTCTTCTCCCACCTCCCTGCACTGGGGGCAATTTACAATGGCCAATTTACCTATCAATCTGCAAGTCTTTGGCTGTGCGAAGAAACCCACGCAGTCACAGGGAGAACTCAAACTGCGCACAGGGACTGAACACGGGTCGCTGGAGCTGTGAGGCTGCGGTGCTAAACACTGATCGCCCAAAATGACCGTGGCAGGACTCGAACCGACAATCTTCTGATAACCTTGTTAAACACATCGAAGTGAGACGCCTTACCCATTAGGCCACAAGGCCAATAGTGAAGAAGTGAAAAGGTGCTGAACCTCTCAGTTTTCGGTCTACCCAAACCAAGTTCAAGGCCTGAAAAATGAACCGATTGCCTCATTCGTTCTGTGAATAATACAATGATTTAATAGACAAAGTTTTGAAACATTCCTGCCCATAAATCTTGATAACAGAGAGTGTGTGGATCTCCTGACTCAGAATGTTTCATGGATACAGTCCTCAGATCCGACAAGGAACCCCTGAACATCCACAGTAAAGACAGTGTGGATGAGGAAATGTAAGAGCTGGGAGCTGAAACTCAGGGACGGCCGAGCTCTCCTGTCATTGAGCTTGTGTGTCTGCTCTGCTCGCCGCACTTCCGGCTCTACTTTGTTTCCAATGAAAAGATGAAAAGGGCCGTTCGGTTTTCCTCTCACTGACAGCGTGTTTCACTCGGGTTAATATAACCCGGGACTTTTGCTGCTGAAATGAATTCTGCAAGGTCCCAGCAAACACACCGGCTCCCTCCTTTCTCCCCTCTTTCTATCGTATTGTTTTACCTGGAGGGGCTCAATAATAACAAACCCCCTGCAGGGAATGACCGCAAATTGAGCATCCAAATGGGGCAAGTGGGCAGCTTTCTGGGTTCTAGGTTCCCCCTACACCGCCCCTCCCTCCCTCCAGTCCAAGCCCCTCTTCACTTTCTTTGGGACTTTGATGAGGGTGAAATGGGGAAAGTTCCCATTGATGTTTGAATGCTGAATTGCTGCAAAGATCTGCGCACGCGCGACATAACCCCGCCCCCAAGTGGGACGTCACAATGAGGAGTGGAGCGCATGCGCATCATTCCCCAACCCAGTCTGTGAGGCCATTCACTCAATCAGGGGAAGATGCTTTAAATCAGCTGCGAATGGAGACTTCCCGGGCTCGGGGGAAGGGAACAAACAGCATCTGCTTCCAGAAGCCACTGCTTTGGGAGCGTGTCCGCAGATGTGCTCAGAGATTAGCATTGAGTGGTGGGAAGTTGAGGGGGAGTCGGGGAGTGTTTGAAACAGACACTGTGGAGCAGGAGTTGCTCCTGGAACATGGAGTGAGCCGGGGACACGGGGAAGGGAGAGTTCATTCTCGGACAGTGTCTGTACAGGCTCAGGGAGACACAATGGGAAGAAATCACTATTGAAAATCACTGACAATTTCACCACCCAAAGGAGAGGGAATTTTCCTGCTTTAGTTCCAGTCTCTCACTGTTTGTTGGATTGTGAACAGTGGGGGGAAAATAGCTGCAAAATAACGATGTGGACAGTTGGACAAAGAACATATATTGCAGATAACAGGTGAGAAGTGTGAAAGGCACATTTTAAATAGTGGCTGCTGGTTTTTTCGTTGAAATAGAAATGTGACTGTGTGAAGGTCACTGCTCTATCGGACAGTCCCAGTCATTGAGCAGTTCAGGGCTTGTGTTGTTTCTGAATGTCACAAACCTCTTGTAAAACCACTGCAAACACCTGGTAAACAGAAACTGAATACTGCAGTGCTGCAGTGGAGTCAGACACTGACACTGTTTGTGTTCCTGGTTTTCATTTCGCGATTGTTCATAATGATTATAATTGGGACGATTACATTGATCGCTTTTGTATCTTCTATCTCACCAGTTCTTTCATTCCTGCAGGAAAATACATGAAGGAACCTGACTGGATGTGGTGATTCTTGGACACAAAGAAAAGTGCAGCGAGTTCGTTCCAACACACAGTCGGTACAGGATCACTCCCAAAGCACAGAGATACTGCCAGCTCATCAGTTCCACTGGAACAAATAAAAGTAGTCAGACAGACACTGATCCCAAAATCGAGAGACACATTTTCAATCCAACAGTCAAACAACAGCAGGACAGACAGAAGTTGTTTCCATTTCACTCCAATTCAGTACAGCTGACAGGTTGATACATCAATCACAGTATAAAAACAAACTCACTATCAGATCTAAATAAAGTCTGTCACCATGGTTACATTTTAAATATAAAACTTGAAACAGAACAGACACAATTTACCTCATTGAAAGGTACAGAATGAATGCAAGGAGGCTTCAAGGGGATTTGGACAGGGTAAGTGAATGGGCAAGAACATGGCAGATGGAATATAATGTAAATAAGTGTGAAGTTCTCCACTTTGGTAGAATAAACAGAAAGACAGAGTATTTCTTAAATGGTGAGAGGTTGAGAAGTGTCGATGTCCAAAGGGACCTGGGTGTCCTTGTTCATGAGACACTAAAAGCTGGTGTGCAGGTGCAGCAAGCAATTAGGAAGGCAAATGGTATGTTGGCTTCATTGAAAGCGTATTTGAGTACATGGTTAAACATGTATTGCTTCAATTGTATAAAGTCTAGCTGAGAATGCACCTGGAGTATTCTGTACTATTTTGGTTTCCTCATTGAAGGAAGGGTAGACTTGTCACAGAGGGAGTGCAACAGAGATTCACCAGACTAATCCCCTGGGATGGTGGGATTGTCTTATGATGAGAGACTGCAGAAACTGGGCCGACATTCTCTGGAGTTTCGAAGAATGAAAGGTGATCTCATTGAAACTTACAAAATTCTTATGGGGTGTGACAGGGTAGATATGGATAGGATGTTTCCTCTGTCTAGTGAGTCCAGAACAAGGGGACACAGTCTCAGAATAAGGGCAGGCCATTTGAGACTGAGATGAGCAGGAATTTCTTTACTCAGAGGGTGAGAAATCTGTGGAATTCTTTATCCCAGTGGGCTGTGGAAGATCAATCATTGAACATATTCAAGACAGAAATCGATAGATTTCTAAATACTAACGGGATCAAGGGATATGGAGATAGCAGGGAAAAATGGCGTAGATATAGATGATCAGTCACGATCTGTTTGAATATTGGAGCAGGCTTGATGGGCTGAATGGTCTAATGCCCCAATTTCCTATCATCCTTTGAATCCCAATAATGTACATCAGAACGTTAGACCAAGTTATGCATTACATACCAGTTCAAAAATCCCACAGAGATTAAGACTGAAAGATACAGTATCAATTCCATTACTACAAAATGAAGGACTTGGAGCTTGCAGACCAGCCCATGTATAAGATTGAAAGTTATATTTTCATTCACAATTGTTTTCACAGAGCTAAATATTGAATACCAATCCACAACTTGTACAGGACTACCAAATAATACCTACAACTGTAAAATACAGTTAATCCATATTTTGAATTAAACACAAGGCAAATAAATATTGATACATTAAGAGAGCTGGAAACAGTGAGAGCAGAGTGGAGCATAAAGAGCCCAGGAGAGGGAGCATGAGTTCACTCGGAGAGCAGGGAACAGTGAGAGCAGGCGTCAAAAAAGGCAAAGGAATCCACAATTAATGGGAGAACACTGAATGGTGCAGAGGAAGTGAGGGACGTTGGAGTGAATGTCCACAGATCCCTGAAGTAGCAGTACAGGTCAATAAGGTGGTTCAGCAGGTATATGGAATCCTTTCCTTTATTAACTGAGGTATAGAATGTAAGGGTGACCTGGGTGTCCATGTCAATAAGTCACTGACAGCTAACATGCAGGTGCAGCAAGCAATTAGGAAGGCTAATAGTATGTTAGCCTTTATCACAAGAGGATTTGAGTACAGGAGTAGTGAATTCTTGCTTCAATTGTTTCGAACCTTGGTTAGACTGCACTTGGAGTACTGTGTACAGTTTTGGTCTCCTTACCTTAAGCAGGATATTATTGCCATGGAGGGAGTTCAATGAAGGTTCATCAAACTTGTTCCTGGGATGGTGGGATTGTCCTATGAAGAGAGATTGGGGAAACTGGGGCTGTATTCTCTAGAGTTTTGAAGAATGAGAGGTGATCCCTTTGAAACCCACAAAATATTGAAAGGACAGTGAGGGCAGATGCATCTAAGATGTTTCCCCTGGTTGGGGAGTCGAGAACCAGGGGACGCAATTTCAAAATAAGGGGGAAGCTCCTTTCGACAGAGATGAGGAGAAATTTCTTTACTCGGAGGGTTGTGAATCTTTGGAATTCTGTACACCAGAGGGCTGTGGACGCTCAGTCATTGAGTATGTTTAAAGCAGAGATTGATAGATTTCTAAATACAAATGACATAAGGGAATATGAGGAAAGTGTGGGGAAAAGGGCATTGAAGTGGATGATCAGCCATGATCATATTGAATGGTGGGGTAGGCTCGATGGGCTGAATGGCCGACTCCTGCTCCTATGTTTCGATGTTCCTAATTCCACATGATCGGCGAGACACAGCCTCAGGCCGACTTGTCGGGTGTTGCAAACAGATAACACTGCTTCTGATCTTCACCAGAACAGAGAGTGAGATGTAACATTGATCATCAAACAAACTGTGAGAGAATACAACAGAATAAAACACATGGAGAGACATTGTGGAATAACAAATAGATTTGATTGGAATGTTGAATTTTGATTGGAATGGATAAAACACCAGAAACAGCAGATTAAATTGGGATTCTCATCATTATATTGATCTGAAACAAAAAGAGAAACTGATGGGAAGAAGGAAGAATGGAACTGTTCAGTTTTTTTGAGTTTTTCACTCACCCATGAAAGCGGATTAAAAAAAGATGCAAATAACAGAGAATTTCACCAAAAAGGGAGATTAAATGCTGCCGAAACCTTGGATCCAAGGATGCCCCAACAGATCACCTGTTTAACTGTCTCCTCACTGGGGGATTTCAATCAGTGAGCAATATTATTCTCTACCTTTTTTTTGTTAAATGAACCCAGAACTGTCACTTGGAGTTAATATCTGCATTCCGACTCCTGAATATTTTCTGGACACATTTCCTGCTGAAAGAACGAAGAACTCTTTTCTAATTTACACAATACTATATACACATTCATCAAACCTCTTAAGCTAGCATCCTTGGTGCTGCTCTCTCTTCTCCCAAACCTCATCTCATGTGACTGTTACATCACCACTCTGACAGTGGGAGGGGTTGATCCCACTGTCTTCAGCATTAACCCTTTACATCCTTATACTACACTGTCTGTCCAAACAAATGGGTGGAGGGAACTTCCTTCATTTATTCAAACACTTGAAAATCAACTCAAAGCCATCAGAGAGAGAGAGAGAGAGAGAGAGAGAGAGTGTCAGAGCACTTCCTGCATCCAGTCCTGACCCTGTCACACTCAGCAGCTGCTCACCCAGACCCCACTCTCATCAACACTGAACATTGTTACAGAGACCCTTCAAATAATGTTTATAAAAGGCGGAAAAATTCAAAGTTCATCGCAGCCGGATTGAATGGAACAAAGTTTAATATCTTCTCACCGTCTCTCAATACCCACGAGACATAGGTTTTCTTATTTGGTTCCTTTGATTTTTCTTGTTCCTGATTGACAAATATTCCAAACCTCGGATCAACCCTCCCACTTGCGTCATGTCCCCAGTCTCGGTTAAAAGCAACACATAACGACACAAACACTCTGAAATATACAACGCAGTCACACTTTCCTTCAGTGAGATTAATGTCGAGCTGTTTTCCAGATTGAATGTAACCGTGAACAAATTTGTATCAAAGAAGTTGCCTTTGGCGTCTCAGCACTGAATTTCTGGACAAGGAGGAACAGCCATTCCCAACTCACATCCTTCACAAAGGCTGTTTTCTCCTGTGACTGAAATTCATCATGTAATTTGAATTCCAAGTTCAAGTTCACAAAACAGAGATATAAATGATTGATAAGGAAACTTCTAAAGCATATCACAAATGTGAAATGAAGCTCTGCTGGGAGTTGAACCCAGTCTCTTCTGTTTATTGGAGAGGTGCTTTAACCAACTAAGCTACAGAGCCAGATCACAAATGATTGCGTCGTTGAAATCAGAGGAGGATCTGTTTAGTCTCATCGCACTTCTCCACTGGTCACAACATATTTTAACTTTTCCTACTTAGTGATACAGTCATATACTCTATTTTTCCCAAAACTGAGAATGGAGGTGGAGGGGCGACATGATAGAGGTTGACAAAGTTATGAGTGGCAGAGACAGAGTGGATAGTCAGAAGCTTTTTCACAGGGTGGCAGAGTCAGTTACGAGGGGACATAGGTTTAAGGCGAGAGTGGCAAAGTTTAGAGGGGATATGCGAGGCAAGTTCTTTACACAGAGGGTGGTGAGTGCCTGGAACTTGCTGCCGGGGAAGGTGGTGGAAGCAGGGAAGATAGCGATGTTTAAGAGGCATCTTGACAAATACATGAATAGGATGGGAAGAGAGGGATACGGTCCCCTGAAGTGCAGAAGGTTTTAGTTTAGACAGGCATCAAGATCGGCGCGGGCTTGGAGGGCCGAATGGCCTGTTCCTGTGCTGTACTGTTCTTTGTTTATAGATGTGGTCACCCCACAGCTTAAGTGTATGCAGGGAGAGAGGGAATGGGTGACCACCAGGCAGTCAAAAAGAATCAGGCAGGTAGTGCAGGACACCCCGAGTGCGTCTCACTCTCCAGCAGGTATTCAGTTCTGAATACAGAGGACAATGATGCTTCACCTGGGGAGTGCAGCCGGAGCCAAGTCCATGACACCATGGGTGACTCAGCTGCAAAGGGGAGTACAGGGAAGACTGGAAAAGCCATAGTGATAGGTGATTCAATCGTCAAGGGAACAATCAGGTGTTTCTATGGCCACAGACGTGAATCCAGGAATGGAGTGTTGGCTCCCTGGTGCCAAGGTCAAGGATGTCATTGAGCAGTTACAGAGCATCCTGAAGGGGGAGGGTGAACAGCCAGCAGTGGTAGTCCACATCAGAACCAACAACATAGGTAGATATAAGGATGTTGTGCTGCAGTCAGAACTTAGGGAGTGAGGTAAGAAATTAGCAAGCAGGACATCAAAAGTAATAATCTCCGGATTACTCTCAGTGCCACGTGCAAGTGAGTACAGGAATAGATGGATAAGAAAGATGAATGTACAGGAATAGATGGATAAGACAGATGAACGTGTGGCTGGAAAAATGGTGCAGGAGGGAGGACTTTAGATTTTTGGGACAGGTTGGACGGGTTGCACCTGAACCGAGCCAGGACGGAGTTCCTTGCAGGATGTTTTGCTAGTGCTGTTGGGAAGGGTTTAAGATAGTTTGGCAGGGAGATGGGGACTGGAAGGTAGAGTCAGATGGGACAAAATCAGAAATAAAAATGGGAGGCAGAAAATTAATGGAGTCTGGAAGAGAGAGGAAACACTGATTAGAAAATTCAAAACAAAAAATGTTGGCAGTGCTCAAGGATATCTAAATCAATGCAAGGAGTATAGCAAATGAAGCAGATGAGCTCAGGGCACAGTTAGACACATGGCAGTATGATATCATAGCTATTACAGAAACATGGCTAAAGGAGGGACAGGCATGGCAGCTCAATTTTCCTGGTTACAGGGTTTTCAGACGTGAGAGGGAAGGGGATAAAAAAGGAGGGGGAGTGGCAATTTTGGTCAAAGAAACTATTACAGCTGTGAGGAGGGATGATATGTTGGAAGGTTTATCAAATGAGACCGTATAGATTGAGCTGAGGAACAAAAAAGAAGCAATCACACTGCTGGGAGTGTACTATAGACCCCTAAACAGTCAGAGGGAGATGGAAGAGCAGATATGTAGGCAAATCGCTGAGAAGTGCAAGAACAATAGGGCAGTAACAGTGGGGGATTTGTACCACCCAAACATTAACTGGGATACTTTTTGTGTGGAGGGAATTGAGGGAGCAGAATTCTTGAGGTGCATTCAGGAGTACTTTTTTAGCCAATATGTAGCAAGTCCAACAAGAGAGGGTGAAGTTTTAGACTTAGTTTTAGGAAATGAAGAGGGGCAGGTGGAAGGAGCGGCAGTGGGACAGCATTTTGGTGGTAGTGATCATAATTCAGTCAGTTTTAATATAATTATGGAAAGGACAAGGACAGAACAGGAGTTAGAGTTCTCAGTTGGGGCAAGACCAACTTTACCAGGCTGGAGAGTGATTTACCGGAAGTGGACTGGAAACAGGTACTTGACGGTAAATCAGTGTCACAGCAGTGGGAAGAATTCAAAGGGGAGGTTCAAGGGGTTCGGAGTCAACATGTTCCCACAAAGAAAAAGGGTGGGAAGGCCAAATCTAGAGCCCCATGGATGTCAAGGAGTTTACGGGTATAATAAGGCAGTAAAGGAAAGTTTATGCCCAACACAGAGAACTGAATACTACAGAAAGCCGAGAGGAGTATAGAATGTGGAGGGGGGAAATCAACATTGAAATTAGGAAAGTTAAGCGAGAGCATTAAAGAATATTGGCAATCAAAATCATGGTGAACCCAAAGATGTTTTATCAATACATTGAGAGTAAAAGGATAAATAAGGAAAGAGTAGGGCACAGAAAAGACCAAAAAGGTAACCTATGTGTAGAGCAGAAGATGCTGACATTGTTCTGAATAAATGCTTTGCATCTGTCTTCACAAAAGAGGGGGAAGATGCATATATTGTAGATAAGGAAGAGGGGTGTGAAATATGGATGTGATTCATACAGAGGGAGAGAGGACATATTAATGGGATTAGTGTATATGAAAGTTGATAAATCATGAGCGCCGGATGGAATGCACCTCAGGCTGTTAAAAAGAAGCAAGAGAGGAAATAGCAGAAGAGCTGATCATCATTTTCCAGACCTCACTGGATACAGGTGTGGTGATGGAGGATTGGAGGACTGCTAACGTTGTACCTTTGTTTAAAAAGGGAGTGAGGGAGACCAAATAATTACAGGCCAGTCAGTCTAACATCAGTATTGGGCAAATTATTGGAATCTATTCTGAGAGACAGAATAAAATGTTACTTCGAAAGGCACAGATTAATCAAGGATAGTCAGCATGGATTTGTTAAGGGAAGATCTTGTCTGCCCAACTTGATCGAAATTTTGAAGAATTAAGAAGGAAGATAGATGAGGGTAGTGCAGTTGATGTAGTCTACATGGATGTAAATGTAGGGGGTATGAGTTTGCAGATGGCACAAAGATTGGCTGTGTGGTAAATAGCAAGGAGGATAGCTGTAGGCTGCAGGAAGGTCTTCATGGTCTGGTCAGATGGGCAGAAAAATGGCAAATAGAATTCAATTCAGAAGTGTGAGTTGCTGCATTTGGGGAGGTCAAACAAGGCAAAGGAATACACAATTAATGGGAGAGTACTGAGAGGTGTAGAGGAAGTGAGGGACCTTGGAGTAAATGCCCACAGATCCCTGAAGGTAGCAGGACAGGTCGATAAGGTGGTAAGAAGGCATATGGAATCCTTTCCTTTATTAGCCGAGGTATAGATTTAAGAGCAGGGAGGTTATGCTGGAACTGTATAAATCATTAGTCAGGCCACAATGAATACTGTATGCAGTTCTGATCACCTTATTACAGAAAGGATGTAATTGCACTAGAGAGGGTACAGAGGAGATTCACGAGAATGTTGCCGGGATTGGAAAAATGCAGCTATGAGGAAAGACTGGATAGGCTGAGGCTGTTCTCCTTGGCACAGAGAAGGCTGAGGAGAAATCTCATTGAAACATACAAAAGTTTGAGGTGCCTGGATAGAGTTGAAGTGACGGGCCTATTTACCTTAGCAGAGAGGTCAGTGACTAGGGGAAATAGATTTAAAGTGATTGGTAGAAAGATTACGGGGGAGATGAGGAAAAGTTTTTTTCAGCCAGAGGGTGGTGGGGGTCTGGAACTCACTGCCTCAATTCATTCAAAAGAAGTTTGGATATACATTCAAGTGCTGTATTCTACAGGGCGACAGACCAAATGCTAGAAGGTGGAATTAGAATGGGTGGAAAGTTTTTCATCTGGCACAGACACGATGGTCCAAGTGGCCTCTTTCTGTGCCTTAAACTTTCTTTGATTGGGGTGAAATGGAAACAACTTATTTTTCTCCTGCTTTGTTTGATTGTTGGATTGAAAATGTGTCTCTGGAACTCGGGATCAATGTGGGCCTGACTACTTCTGCAGTCTGAGACTAGGGAACTGATGAACTGTCTATCCCTCTGTACTCTGAGTGATAATGTACCTGCTGTGTGTGAGAGGAGCTGGCTGCACTGTTCCTTGTGCCTCGAGTGCAGCAACCATCACATTCATCATGATACCTTCAAGTATTTGCCTGTATGAAGAAAAAATATGTCTTAACTCAAGAACAGGGGAGGTGCAAAATATCAAAGGTGAATTTAATTTCGCAATTTATAATCATTAAAAACACCCACAAATGAAAACCAGTGTCAGTATCTGTCTCCACTGAAGTACTGAAGCTCCCAGCTCCTGCATCACAAGTATTCTGGGCAGATCCATCTGGACAAAACACTGCACTGGGATCGTCCCAACTTCTCTATGCTCTACACATATTTCCAGCCACCCTGCTTCATATGCACAAATAAACAAAAATAAAGCCCATTCTGTATATCCCTCAATTCCTTTCTTCCCATACAGTTGTTCCACCTCCCCTTAAATGCATCAATACTATTTGCCTCGACCTCTCCCTGTGGTTGCAAATTCCAGATTCTAACCACTCACTACGTAAATACATTTTTCATGAATTCCTCATTGGTTTTATGAATGTCGATTTTATATTTTTGGCTCGTTTCAGACACCACAAGTGGAAACGTGTCTCTGTGTATTCTATAAAAGCCCTTCACTATTTCCTCACTTTTTTCATTTGTTAGTGTGATGTAGGCATCACTGGCTATGCCAGCATTTATTGCCCATTCCAAATTGCCCTTGACAAAGTGTTGGTGAGCTGCCTTCTTAAGCCGCTGCAGTCCTTGAGCCACAGGAATTCCAGCAGTGCTGTTTGGAAGGGAGTTCCAGGATTTTTACCCAGCGACAGTGAAGGAATGGTGATATAGTTCCAAGTCAGGATGGTGTGTGGCTTGGAGGGGAACTTGCAGGTGGTAGTGTTCCCATGCATCTGCTGCCCTTGTCCTTGTTGGTGGTGGAGGTTCTGGGTTTGGAAGGTACTGTCGAAGAAGCCTTGGTGTGATGCTGCAGTGCATCTTTTAGCTGGTACGCACTGCTGCCACTGTGCATCAGTGGTGAATGGAGTGAATATTGAAGGTGGTGGATGTGGGCAATCAAACAGGCTACTTGAGTGTTGTTGGAGCTGCCTTCATCCAGGCAAGTGGACAGTATTCCGTCACAATCCTGACTTGTGTCTTGTGAATGGTGGACGGATGTGGGGAAACAGGAGGTCAGTTACTCGCCGCAGAATTCGTAGCCTCTGACCTGCTCTTGCAGTCACAGCATTTATATGGCTGGTCCAGTTCAGTTTCTGGTCGATGGTAACCAATGGTCAATGTTAATGGTGGAGGATTCAGTGATGGTAATGCCATTGAACATCAAGGGGAGATGATTAGATTCTCTCTTGTTTGAGATGGTCATTGCCTGGCACTTATCTGATGCCAATGTTACTTGCCACTTATCAACCCAAGCCTGGACGTTGTCCAGGTCTTGCTGCATCTGGACATGGGCTGCTTCAGTATCTGAGGAGTCATGAATGGTGCTGAACATTGTGCAATCATCAGAAAACATCCACACTTCTGGCCTTGTGATGGAGGGAAGGTCATTGATGAAGCTGCTGAAGATGGTTGGGCCTAGAACACCTCTCTGAGGAATTCCAGCTGTAATGGCCGGAGACTGAGAAGATTAACCTGAACAACCACAGCCATCTTCCTTAGTGCCAGGTATGACTGCAAACAGCAGAGCATTTTGCCCTGATTTCTATTTACACTGGTTTTGCTAGGGCTGCCTTGTTGCCATGCACGTCAAAGGCTGCCTTGATGTCAAGGGCAGTCACTCTCACCTCACAGAGCCCCATCTCTGGGCAAAAAGTCTCACTTCTCAAGGGGTGTCTCGAGAAGACACAGTGGGGCAGTGGTTAGCACCGCAGCCTCACAGCTCCAGAGTCCCCGATTCGATTCTGGGTACTGCCTGTGTAGAGTTTGCAAGTTCTCCCTGTGTCTGTGTGGGTTTTCCCCGGGTGCTCCGGTTTCCTCCCACAGCCAAAGACTTGCAGGTGATAAGTAAATTGGCCATTGTAAATTGCCCCAAGTGCAGGTAGGTGATAGGGAATAAGGGATTACTGTCGGGTTAGTATAAATGGGTGGTTGTTGGTCGGCACAGACACGGTGGGCCGAAGAGCCTGTTTCAGTGCTGTATCTCTAAATAAATAAAAAAATGCAATGTTTCTTTAACTCTAAAATAAAAGCAAAAGTCTGTAGATGCTGGAAATCTGAAATAAACAAAAATGCTGTAAATACTCAGCAGTTTAGGCAGCATTTGTGGAGGGAGAAACACAATTAACATTTCAGGTCTGTGTCCTTTCATTTTACAATATGTTTTATGTCCTGGTAGATAACAGTGCATTCAGTTTGCAGTAATGGAATTAATACTGTGTCTTCCAGCCTGACTATTTGTGAGATTTGTGGAGTGGTGTGTAACATGTAGCTCAGTCTGCAGTCTGGTTACATTATTGAGATTAATTCTGTACTTTACAATCGGGTACTGTTTGTCTGTTCTATCTGACATTGAATTTGTAGTTCAGGCTGCTGTCTTGTGAGAGTGACACAGTGCCTTGCAATCTGACAGTGGATGTGATTTTGGACTGGGATTGATGTATCTACCTGTCAGTGGGACAGAGTTGGGGTGAAATGGAAACAACTTCAGTCTGTCATGCTCTGTGTGACTGTTGGATTGACTGTTAGTCTCTGGAACTTGGGATCAGTGCCAGTCTGACTAGTACTGCTGGCAGTGATTGTGGAACTGATGTTTCTTTTCTCTCTGAATGATACTGTACTTACTGTGTGTGACGAGCCGGCTGCACTTCCTCTTGTGCTGAGGCATCATTATATTTATTCTACTTCCTTCAAGTATTTGCCTGTAGAAAGAAAAAGTATTTATTATAATTCAGGAAGAGGTGTGGTGGAAGTGACAAGAGAGACCAAAACAATCTTTGAATGAATAATCATTGTGAACAATCACAAAGGAAACCCAGCAATACAAACAGAGTCAGTGTCTGATTCCACTGCAGTCCTGCAGCCCCCAGCTACTGCATACCAGGGGCTTTGGCCGTTTTACAACAATTAAATGACATCCAGACATAATCCGCTGGGCCATGAATGGGACTGACCGACGGAACAGGGACTTTTACACAGGTCAGATTTCCAGTTCCCGCTCCCATGGTCTAACCGTTTAGTCGAAACCAAACAGCTGCTGTTCAAAATGTGTCCTTCACACTTCTCACCTGGTGCCTATA
Source organism: Heterodontus francisci (assembly GCF_036365525.1). Classification (NCBI taxonomy): domain Eukaryota; kingdom Metazoa; phylum Chordata; class Chondrichthyes; order Heterodontiformes; family Heterodontidae; genus Heterodontus; species Heterodontus francisci. Next base: position 6,912,706 of record NW_027141369.1, on the reverse strand, counting down.
ATAGATTCTCTTTGTGTAAATCTCCACATCCTGACTGTCCGCTTCTGTTTCCACACTTCACTGTCCAATAACAAGAAACTGTGGGAACAGGCTGGATCGCTCTCTTTGCGCTGGCACGGACATGATGGGCCGAATGGCCTCATTCTGCGCCGGAAATTTTCCATGTTTCTGTTTGCTGAATTGTTGCCGGAATCTGCGCCTGCGCTCCCCTCCCCCAGCACTGCCTGTGAGCGGAAGAAGATGGTTTAAAACAGCCGCGAATGGAGAGATCCCGGTCCCGGGGGAAGGGAGCAAACAGCAGCCTCCTTCCAGCAGCACATCGCTTTGGGAGCGTGTCCGCAGACTGACTCAGAGATCACTATCGAGTCCAGGGCAAGTTCAGGGGCAGGCGGGGGCTGTTTGTAAGAGGTGGAATGGAGAATCAACTGGTCCCGGAACATGGAGTGAGTGGGGGAAGGGAGAGGCCATTCTCAGGCTGTGTGTCGACAGGGAAAGGAGACAGAATGGGAAGAACCTGTTACTGCAGTGCAGTCAAACAATGATAATATTTGAATGACTGGGCTTCCTTTGTGGGGGCTCATTATTATTCGAGAGATTAAATTCATTAAAATCCTGTATCTTCTATCTCACCTGTATTTTAGTTATAAACATACTTTTGTTCAAACAGACAAATAATTGAATGAACCAGAATAAATGTGATGTTTCCTCCACCCAAGTTACAAGGAAGAGTGTCACCAGCTCCTTCTCACACACAGTCCGGACATTATCATTCACAGAGCGCAGAGACACAGACAGGTCATCAGTTCCACAGTCTCAGACAGCAGAAATAGTTCCAGAGACACATTTTCAATCCATCTATCCAACAGAACAGGAGAGACAGACGTTGTTTCCATGTCACCCCAACTCAGTACCACTGACAGGTAGATACATAAATCCCAGCCCAAATTCTCACCCACTATCAAATTATCAGTGTGTCAATCCCACAATAGTGCAACCGCAGCTGCAAATTAAATACACAAAGAACTGACACATGGTTCCCTTTTCAAAGTTACAGAATTAAGGGCGGCGCAGTGGTTAGCACCGCAGCCTCACATCTCCAGCGACCCGGGTTCAATTCTGGGTACTGCCTGTGTGGAGTTTGCAAGGTCTCCCTGTGTCTGCTTGGGTTTCCTCCTGGTGCTCTGGTTTCCTCCCACATGACCAAAAGATTTACAGGTTGATAGGTAAATTGGCCATGATAAATTGCCCCTAGTATAGGTAGGTGGTAGGGAAATATAGGGACAGGTGGGGATGTGGTAGGAATATGGAATTATTGTAGGATTCGTATAAATGGGTGGTTGATGGTTGGCACAGACTCGGTGGGCCGAAGGGCCTGTTTCAGTGCTGCATCTCCAAACTAAACTAATATAATCTGAGATTCAAGTTAAATACCAGCCCAAGATTTACACATGTTATCAGTTTATTATCAGTATTAATTCCCATAATGTGTCCAGACATATACATTAGATACAAGTCCAAATCTAAAATGCATAATCAGATTGAGAGATTCTGAAATATCGTATAACCTGAGATACAAACTCAGATTCCAGTTTAAAACTCATCCGGATTGTGAAACTAAGAGATACATTATAAATTTGATGAGTTTAGTCTGAGCTATAAATTACATACCAGTCCTAAAACCTCATAGTGTCAGATGGAAGATACTGTACAATTCCAGACTGAGCTCATTTTACACTCAAGTCCAAGATTCTCACTCAGAGTCAGGCTGAATGGCATTGATCAAATTGATTAGTACAGCCTGAGTTACACTTGCACATCAATCCTGTATCAGATTGAAAGATACATTATCTTTCACTATTATGTTCACAGTGCCAGATATTTAATACTTGGCAAAACTTCAAACATATTGTCTGCTTAAAACCGACCACATCTGTGGCCTGTTGCTGTGCTGACATTTTATGCAGAATGAATCCAGACTTGCAAACAGTCCCAGGGACGGAAGGTTATATAATGAATCCCCCACTCACACAGAGTACCAGATATTGACAGATAAAGTGATGCTGATACACATGCTCAGGGCCAGATGCTGAAAAGTATAGGTTGATTATTGCACTCACTCACAGTACCTCAGCCTGAGTCATCTAAAGCAACCTAACACACAAATAGTAGCACTGAGAGATTGAGAAAGAGTCCAAAACTCACATAGAGTACCAGACACTGACAGATACAAACTGAAAACTACACGCACATGGATATAGGATTGGCTAACTCACAGAAAAGAGAGTGGGGATAAATGGAGCATATTCAGATTGGCAAACTGTAACTAATGGAGTGCCACAGGTACAGTGCTGGGGCCTCAACTATTTATGGTCTATATTAATAACTTGCAAGAAGGGACCAAGTATATTGTTGCCAAATTTGTAGATGGTACAACGATAGGTAGGAAAGCAAGTTGTGAGGAGGACACAATGTGTCCGTGAAGAGATATAGAAAGGTTAAGTCGGTGGGAAAACATTTGGCAGATGGAGTATAATATGGGGAAATGTGAGATTGTCTACTTTGGCAGGTAGAATAGAAAAACATAATATTATTTATATAGAGAGAGACTGCAGAATGCTGCTGTACCAAGGAATTACAAAAATGTTAGCATGAAGGTATAGCAAGTAATTGGCATTTTTAGCAAGGGGAATGGAGTATAAAAGTAAGGAAGTTTTGCCATAACTTTACAGGGCATTAGTGACATCCCAACCCCATACAGTTTTGGTCTCCTTACATAAGGAGGAATATACTTGCATTGGAATCACTTCAAAGAAGGTTCACTCGGCTGATTGCTGGGATGTTTGATTGTCTTAAGAGAAAAGGTTGAGCAGGCTGGGTCTATACTCACTGGAGTTTAGAAGATTGAGAGGTGATCTTATTGAAACCTGCAAGATTCTCAGTGGGCTGGACAGGTAGATGCTGAGAGGAAGTTTCTCCTTGTAGGGGATTGTAGAATTAGGGGCCAGAGTTTCAGATAAGCAGTCTCTCTTTCAAGAAGGAGATGAGGAGGAATTTCTTCTCTGAGAGGGTTGTTAATCTTTGGAATTCTGCTCTCCAGAGGACTGTGGAGGCTGTGTCATTGAATATATTCAACGCAGCAATAGACAGATTTTTGATCTACAACAGAGTCAATGGTTATGGGGGCAGGCAGGAAAGTGAAGTTAAGGCCACAATCAGAACAGCCACGATCTTATTGAGTGGCGGAGAAGGCTTGATGGGCCAAATGGTCTACTCCTGTCCTATTTCGTATCTTCTTATGTTCTTATGCACACACACACACACACACAACCAATGTGTGGCGGATCTAGAATTAATCCCACTTTCATACACAATACCAGTGACTGAAAGGTACAGAATTAATCCCACAGATAGATACGGTACCACCGACAGGTACAGAATGAATCCCATGCTCACTGGCAGCACCCGGGATTGAAAGATACATCTGATTCCTACCCTCACATAACAATATCAGACTGAGTTACAGAATGATTTCCACATTCATACTGGGCACCAATGACTGCTAATTAATTCATCCCACAATCACACACACTACCAAAGGCTGACAGATACAGAATTAATCACACACTCCTATGTAGTAGCAAAGACTGACACATACAAAATCATTCTCAAATACTCCTACAGTAGCTGGCAGATTCAGTGACTGCCAAACTCACATAAATCACCAGAGACTAACAGATAAAGAATGAACTCACACACACACTGAGCTACTGACAGATATAGCTTGAATTCCACATATACAGAACAACTGACAGATTAAGACAAAGTCCCAAATTACATAACATTCCAGAGACTAACAGAATGAATCAAATACTCACATACTGTGGAACTGACAGAATGTATTCCACACTCACATACAATACTGAAGACTGACAAATACAGAATGTAACTCACACTTTCACAAAGTACCAGTGAGTGACAGGTACAGAATGAATCCCACATTCACACATGACACTAGAGATGGATCGCCAAAAAAACAATAAGGCTGCCAGAATAGATAGAATTCACATCAAAATTCTAAAATATGGCAGAGAAACACTCGACACAAATACATGTCTCATTTCCCTCATCTGGAAGGAGGAGAGCATGTCAGGGGATCACCGTGATGCGGTAATTGTGATCATCTTTAAAAAAGGTTGACACAACCGACTGTGTTAACAATAGAGGGGTATCCCTGCTGTCCACCACAAGGGAAGGTCATCACAAGAGCCCTTCTCAACTGCCTCCTCCCCGTGGCTGAAGAGCTCCTACTGGAAACACAATGTGGATTGTGTCCATCAACAGGCACAGTGAACATAATCTTCACAGCAAGACAACTTCAAGAAAATGTAGGGAGCAGCAGCAACATTTATACATGGCCTTCTCTGACCTGACAAAGGCCTTCGACTCTACCAGCCGAGAGGGATTATGGAATGTCCTCCTCAAACATACTGCACTACGACATGCAAGCTGTAATCCTTGCCAACGGATCTATCACTAACCCAATCCGAGTGCAAACGACGTCAAGTAAGGCTGTCATCGGCACCAATGCTCTTTTCCATCTTCCTTGCTGCAACACTCCACCTCATCTCCTCACACTCAAACACAGTACCTGACAGAGACAGAATGAATCCATCCAGCACCAGAGACTGAGAGTTACCAAATTACATAAAACACTCGAACACAGTAGCCGAGACTAAAAAGGAAATTAATTGCACAGTCACATGCAATAGCAGAGACACAACGACACAGAATCAGTCAATAAGTGTCCTCCCAACAACAGCCAGGACATTTCGAGGAAGCGCGACACAGTGAGCAGCTCTTTCAATATAAACTGGGGCTGGGGAGAGTCTTTGTGCAATATACTTCCTGATTGCAGTCAGGGTGTTTGTGATTGGTTGCAAATATTTAATCTGATTGGATGGCGAAAGAGACCACTGACAGAATTACAATAAAAAACCATTGTGACATCACTCCCAATCACGCAATCACAATCTTTACTTTCCCCCATCCCTCATTAGCATAGAGCTGTGGGATTGTCTATTTAATCCGCACTCGGAAGGGGTTTGGTTTATTTCTGTGTCTGAAATTGAATCTGAAGATGGTTGAGGAGAAGAAGAAAGCAGCTGCTAAGAAGGGCGCCAAGAAAACTGTGAGTAAACCGTCAGCAAAGGGTGGCAAGAAGCGGAGAAAGTCGAGGAAGGAGAGTTACTCCATCTACATCTACAAAGTGATGAAGCAGGTTCACCCCGACACCGGCATCTCCTCCAAGGCCATGAGCATCATGAACTCGTTTGTGAACGATATTTTCGAGCGCATCGCGGGTGAGGCTTCCGGCCTGGCCCATTACAACAAGCGCAGCACCATCAGCTCCCGGGAGATCCAGACCGCCGTGCGCCTGCTGCTGCCCGGGGAGCTGGCCAAGCACGCCGTGTCGGAAGGGACAAAGGCGGTGACCAAGTACACCAGCTCCAAGTAAAACTGCACAATGGACTGAAAAACATCCCAAACACAACGGCTCTTTTAAGAGCCACCCACAATCTCTCTGAAATAGCTGCATCCGAACATCTCTATGAAATCATTTTAAGACAATGTGTAACATAATAAATGTCCCACTCTTGTGTTTTTGTCTGCTGTCCCATAAACCGAACTCAAACCCATAATCCGCTCATCCGCCTTTCCTTTTTTGCATAAAGCTGTTATTGTGGTTTTGCACAGCCCCTGAATGACCGCATTAACAGCTGCTTTCAGCGTTAAGGGTCAGACCTCAGTCCCTTCACTCTATTCCTGAAATGTGAACTAATTCATCATTTTATTAACAGCAACTCTCCGCACTGTAACAGCCCGGAATGGGATTATTACACAGCAGACTAAGGGCAGTTTGAGGACTCGATCCGGCTCCCTCTTTTCAGAGAAGGACACTGGGCTCTGATTGAAGATAAACTGAACGTTTCGCTTCAGGGAAATGCTGTGAACAGGGATTTAGTCCCGGGACAGTTTGAAAGCGATTGGAGAAAGATCCACAATTTAAACAACATTTTAAACCCGCGTCTGCAATTGGTGACGGAACGAGTTGAATAGAACAAAATAAAGAGAAGGGATTTTAAATATTTGACTAAGGATGACATTTATTTTGATCCACTCCTTTCTGACAATGAAATTGGCGGGCTTTTTGAAATTGACACATTTTCTGCTTCTGATGTTGTGGCGGGAAAATCCCGCCCACTGTGTTTGTCAGTGACTTGATTGGTGAAGAATATAGGCAAATGAGGTGAATTTTGTAGCGACCAATGGGGAGAGTTTTCAGTCTATAAGTAAAGTAAATGCTGCAGAAAATATCCATTCTTTGTGAAAGTCTTTGTGAGATTGTGGAAATGTCTGGAAGAGGAAAGACCAGCGGCAAAGCTCGGGCCAAGGCCAAGTCTCGCTCCTCCCGGGCTGGACTGCAGTTCCCGGTGGGTCGTGTTCACAGGCACCTAAGAAAGGGTAACTATGCTGAGCGTGTGGGTGCCGGAGCCCCGGTCTATCTGGCTGCTGTGCTCGAGTATCTGACCGCTGAAATCCTCGAGCTGGCTGGTAACGCGGCCCGGGACAACAAAAAGACCCGCATCATCCCCAGACACCTGCAGCTGGCCGTCCGCAACGACGAGGAGCTCAACAAGCTGCTGGGAGGGGTGACTATCGCTCAGGGCGGGGTGCTGCCTAATATCCAGGCCGTGCTGCTGCCCAAGAAAACCAGCGCTCAGAGCTCCCAGAAAAAGTAAAGCGGCCAAAATGTCATCTAATAAACCAAAGGCTCTTTTCTGAGCCACCCACAGTCTCTGTGAAAGGGCTGGTTCCTGTCTGATTCCAAAATGTCAGTAACAGGACCGAATGAGAACTATTTCAAATGTTTAAGCATCTGTTTCAGTGATTTCTCACTCCCCTCAAAGCCTGTCTAATTTATTACTTTAACACCAAGTTTGAGTTATTTGTCCCGTTACAGATTGCTGAATAGAGTCTTTTCCCGCCAGATACAGATAAGTAGACAAAAAATTAGATTAGAACGACGTAATATATATAACCCATCAAAAACTTTTTTAATTCCGCTTTTATCAGCACAAAGTCCTGGCGCGATTTTACGAACAGCTTTAAACTAACGCCAGATTTTCCATCAATTCGCTTCTTTCCGACACTGAAATTGGCGGCTTTTTCGAATTCAAACTGTCTGCCAATTTAAGCCAGTGATTGTTGTATTTCCTAATTCGAAGCTCTGCGATTGGTTAAGACATGTGAATGAGAAGAGGATGACCAATCAGAAGTGGGCTCGGGATAGCGCGGGCTCAAACTGCGGGAATTCCAGGTCCCTGAATGATTGAGCTGAAACTGATCAGTTTCACAAACCCTGTCAGTTTCAGTGCAGGAAACACCGTCTCGGGGGAAATAACATCACAAGTGGGTTTGGCTCCAGTGAACGATTCAACGGCTGCTGCTAAACTCCCGGATTCCCTCATTGCAGCGAAATCATTTTGAAATTCTATGAAAACAATGAGTGATTCTGGAGGAGTGATGTGGCTTTTCACTGAGGGCATGTGTCGACTGGGGAAATAACTAACTGTAGAGTCTCGGGCACAGTTTACACAGCCCGTTTAGAAAATCAAATCCACTGCACATCCTTGCTGCAAATGAAATGTCAAATTCGGGGATTCCATTTTTTTTCATCCCGAACACAGCAGATTGATTGAACAAAGAAGTAAAAGCAAAATACTGCGAATGCTGGAAATCTGAAATATTTCAGATTGATTGAACTGTTCTAAACAGCCTATCCCAGCTCCCATTTCTAGGTCACTGCTCGCTCTGTGAGGCAGTGGGTGGCTCTTAGAAGAGCCTTTGTTGTGTGTTTGCTGAAAAGGGTCGAATTGTTCAGCCGCCGAATCCGGAGAGTGCGGCCCTGCCGTTTCAGAGCGTACACCACATCCATGGCAGTGACCGTCTTGCGCTTGGCGTGCTCAGTGCAGGTGATTACATTGAGTGCGAGACAAATTCCATCCATCTTTTGTACTTCATGAGATTAATTTTGACACTTTCTGGTACATTATGTGACAGCGAGTTTAATTCTACATCTATCTGTCTGTGGTACTGTGTCTGAGTGTGAGATTATTTGAGTATCAGTCTATGAAACTAAATGTGATTGTGTGATTCATTCTGTATGTCAATCATGAGTATTGTATGCGTGGCAGCTTCTGTATCTATCTGCTACTGTGGCTGAATGTGGATATCATTCTGTATCTGTCAGTGTCTGGAACTAAATGTGAGTGTGAGATTCATTCTGTATGCACCACTCTTCACAGTCAGAATGTGACTGTGTGATTCATTCTCTATGTGTCAGTCTAAAGTACTATATATGCCATGGTTTTAATTATGTGTCTGTCATTTTATGTGAGCTTGGGTATCAATGTATATATGTCAATCTCTGGTTCTTTCTGTGAGAGTGAGATTAATTCTCTATCTGCTGGTCTCTGAAATTAATTGATTTTGTGATTCACTCTGTGTCTGTCAGTCTATGATACTGTGAATAAGTGGGGGGTATATATGGTGTCTGTCTGAACTTGGTATTGAACATGATTGTAGGATTCATTGTGTATCTATCAGTATCCAGACTGAATGTGAAATAAGGTTCATTCTGTACATGAAAATCTCTGGTATTCTATGGAAGTGAACTCAAATATGCCTATCAGTCTTTGACACTGTATCTGATTATGGGATTGACTCAATACCTTTCAGACTTTGCTACTATGCATATGTGTGGTTCAAGTTCTGCACGTCAGTCTCTGTTACTCTATTTGAGTGTGGATATCTTTTATGTATCTCAGTCTCTCGCAATGAATACAAGTGTGGGATTAACTCTCTTTTCAACAGTATCTGGTAATGATTGTGAGCATGTGAGTCCGACAGTATCTGTCAGTATTTTCTATTGTATGTGACTGTGCAATTCTTCCTTTTTCTTTCAGTGCCTAGTACAGTGTGTATGGGATTCATTCTGTACCTGTCAGTATCTGGTACTGAATGAGATTGTGGGATTCATTCTGTTGTCTGTCAATCTCTGCTAATGTATGTGAGTGATATCTGTTATGCATATATTATTTTCTGGTACTGGAAGTGAATATTGTATTTATTCTTTACCTGTTAGCCTCTGGTACTACGTATGAGTGTGGGTCTCATTCTGTATCAGTCAGTTTCTGGTACAGTCTGCGTGTGCATATCCAGGGCTCATTTTGCATTTGGCAGTCTCTGGTACTGAATGTGTGTTACAATTTATTTTTTATGTGTCTATCTCCAGGACAGTCCATTACAGTAGGATTCATTTTGTATCTCTCAGCTACTGGTATTGTCTGCAATCGTGATACATTCTGTATCTATGTGACGCTGGTGCTGTATGAGTGTGGAATTCTTCTGTACCTGTACTTAATATGTATCTACGGGATGCTATTGAGAACTATTTGTTGGACACCATAATGTATCACTATTTTCTTGTCTCACTGGTATTTTAAAATATAAACCACTGCACATTTTAACTGTGTGTTTTACTCAGTTGTGGTCTGAGCTTTTTGGACTAGTATTTAGTCTGCAACTGTATGAACACATTTGTGAATGACAACATATATTTCAAACTCACACATGGCATGCTCAGTATAATCAGAATCATTCATTTGATACGATATCATTCAGTACAGCTCTTACAGAGATTATTGGATTGGTATGTAATGTGTAGTGCAGTGTGCACTAATTGACATAATACTGTAACTTTCCTTTTGATACTGTATCAGATGTTTGTACTACATTGTAAGCTGTCACTCAGTCTGCAGTCTGGGCTACATTATTAGGATTCATTCTGCACGTTTCCATCAGCTGCTCTACCTCATATTTAATTTGTAGCTTAGGGTGCACTCTTGTGGGATTGATCCGGTGCCTTTCAATCTGATAGTGGGTGTGATTTTGAACTGAGATTGATGGATCTACCTTTCAGCAGTACTGAGTTGGGGTGAATTGGAAACAACTTCTGCCTCTCCTGCTTTGTTTGATTGTCTGCTGGATTGAAAATGTGTCTCTGGAACTTGGGATCAGTGTGAGTCTGACTGCTTCTGCTCTCTGTGACTGTGGAACTCATGGCCTGTCTGTGTCTCTGAGCTCTGGGAGTGATAATGTACCTACTCTGTGTTAGAAGGAGTGGACTGTACATATCCTTGTGCTGGGGAATCATCACAATCCTTCTGGTTCCTTCAAGTATTTCCTGACAGAAAGAAAGAAAAATATCTCTTGTAACTCAAGATCAATTGAGGTAGAAACTAGAAAAGACATGAATGTAATATTTCAATTAATAATCATTATGACCAACCACACAGGATGATCAGTAATACAAAGAATGTCAGTGTCTGATTCCACTGCAGCACTCAGCTTCTGCTGATCAGGTTTTCTTTGGTAGTTTTATACCAATTTAGTGACATCCAGGAACAACCCAACATCTGCACTGCTCCATGAATGGGAATACCTGCTGGAGCAGGGATATTTGCACAAGTCAAGTTTTTAATTCCACCTGGCATTATAATGCAAGAACATAATAACACGGAGCAGGATTAGGCCATTCCGCCACTCAGTCTGTTCCACCATTCAATAAGATCATGGCAGATCTGATCAAAGTCTCAACTCCACTGTCCTGCGTGTCCCAATAACACTTCACTCCCTTGTAAATCAAAAGTCAGTCTAACTCAGCCTTGAATATATTCAATGACCAGCCTCCACCATCCTCTTGGGTAGAGAATTCTAAAGAACAACAACCCTTTGAGAGAAGAAATTCCTCTTCAATTCCATCGAAAATGGGAGCCCCCTTATGTTGAAACTGTTCCCCCTAGTTCTTGATTCCCTCATGAGGGGAAACATCATCTCAGTAAATACCCTGTCAAGCCCCTTCAGTATCTTATATGTTTCATAAGATCACCTCTCATTCTTCTAAACTCCAATGAGTGTAGCACAACCAGGTCAAACGTTCCTCATAAGACAACATCTTCATCCCTGGAATCAACCTAGTGATGTTTGCCTGAACTACCTCCAATGCAAGTATTTTCCTCCTTAAATAGGGAGACCAAAACTGTATACACACTCAAGGTGTGGTCTCACCAACACGCTGTACAGTGGTAGCAAGACTTCCCTACTTTTCTACTCCAACCCCATTGCAATAAAGGCCGAAATTCCAATAGCCTTCCTAATTACTTGCTGTACTTCCATGCTAACTTTTTGTGATTCATATAAGAGGACACCCAGATCCCTCTATACCACAGCATTCTGCAGTCTCTCCCTATTTAATATTCTTCTTTTCTCTACATCATACCAAAGTGGATAACCTCACATTTTCCCACATTATACTTAATATGCCAAATTTTTCGCACACACTTAACCTGTCTTTATCTCTTTGCAGACTCATTGTGTCCTCCGCACAACTTGCTTTCACACCTTTCTTTGTATCAACAGCAAATTTAGTTACAATACACTCGATCCCTTCATCCAAATCATTAATCTAGGCTGTAAGTAGTTGAGGCCCCAGCACTGATCCCTGTGGCACTCCACGAGTTCCAGTTTGCAAACCTGAAAATGACACATTTATCCTAATTCTCTGGTTCTTGTTAGTTAGCATGTACCAGCGACCTGGGTTCGATTCTGGGTACTACCTGTGCAGAGTTTGCAAGTTCTCCCTGTGACCGCGTGGGTTTTCGCCGGGTGCTCCGGTTTCCTCCCACAGCCAAAGACTTGCAGGTTGATAGGTAAATTGGCCATTATAAATTGCCCCTAGTATAGGTAGGTTTGCGTCTGCCTGCAATGAATTTGGCCTAACCATCAGCCTCAAGAAAACGAACATCATGGGGCAGGATGTCAGAAATGCTCCATCCATCAATATTGGCGACCACACTCTGGAAGTGGTTCAAGAGTTCACCTACCTAGGCTCAACTATCACCAGTAACCTGTCTCTAGATGCAGAAATCAACAAGCGCATGGGTAAGGCTTCCACTGCTATGTTCAGACTGGCCAAGAGAGTGTGGGAAAATGGCGCACTGACACGGAACACAAAAGTCCGAGTGTATCAGGCCTGTGTCCTCAGTACCTTGCTCTACGGCAGCGAGGCCTGGACAACGTATGCCAGCCAAGAGCGACGTCTCAATTCATTCCATCTTCGCTGCCTTCGGAGAATACTTGGCATCAGGTGGCAGGACTATATCTCCAACACAGAAGTCCTTGAAGCGGCCAACATCCCCAGCTTATACACACTACTGAGTCAGCGGCGCTTGAGATGGCTTGGCCATGTGAGCCGCATGGAAGATGGCAGGATCCCCAAAGACACATTGTACAGCGAGCTCGCCACTGGTATCAGACCCACCGGCCGTCCATGTCTCCGTTATAAAGACGTCTGCAAACGCGACATGAAATCGTGTGACATTGATCACAAGTCGTGGGAGTCAGTTGCCAGCATTCGCCAGAGCTGGCGGGCAGCCATAAAGACAGGGCTAAATTGTGGCGAGTCGAAGACACTTAGTAGTTGGCAGGAAAAAAGACAGAGGCGCAAGGGGAGAGCCAACTGTGCAATAGCCCCAACAAACAAATTTCTCTGCAGTACCTGTGGAAGAGCCTGTCACTCCAGAATTGGCCTTTATAGCCACTCCAGGCGCTGCTTCACAAACCACTGACCACCTCCAGGCGCGTATCCATTGTCTCTCGAGATAAGGAGGCCCAAAAGATAGGTAGGTGGTAGAGGAATTGAGGGAAGTTGGGGATGTGAGAGGGTAATGGGATTAATGTAGGATTAGTATAAATGGGTGGTTGATGGTCAGCACAGACTCGGTGGCTGAAGGGCCTGTTTCAGTACTGTATCTCTAAATAAATAAAATAAATAATATAGTACTCGTTAACACCACAAGCGCTTAGCTTGTGTAAGAACATTTTGCATGGCACTTTAGCGAATGCCTTTTCAAAATACAAATACATTACATCTACTGGTTCCCCTTCAGTTACCGTGCTTCTTACATCCTCAAAGAACGCTAATAATGTTGGCAAACTTGATTTCCTTTTCATAAATCCATGTTGACTCTGCAAGATTGTATTATAATTTTCTAAATGTTCCACGGATTGGAGGGTGGCAAATGTAACCTCACTATTTAAAAAAGGAGAGAGAGAAAAAACAGGGAATTACGGACCAGTTAGCCTTACATCAGTAGTGGGGAAAGTGCGAGAGTCTATTATAAAGGATGTGGTAGCAGAACACCTGGAAAGCATAAACGGGTTTGGACAAAGACAGCATGGGTTAACGAAAGGGAAATCTTGCTGAACAAATCTACTGGCGTTTTTGAGGATGGAACTAGTAGAATAGATAAAGGAGAACCAGGGCATGTGTTGTTGCTGGATTTTAAGAAGGCTTTTGATAAGGTCCCACATAAGAGGTTCGTGTGCAAAATTAAAGCAGATGGAATTGGGGGTAATATACTGGCATTGATTGATAATTGGTTGACAAACAGGAAACAGAGAGGAGGAATAAACGGGCCTTTTGCCAGGTGGCAGGCAGTGACAAGTGGCGTACTACAGGGATCAATGCCTGGGCCCCAGCTATTCACAATATATATTAATGACTTGGGTGAGGGAACATTTCCAGGTTTGCAGACGACACAAAGCTGGGGAGGAAACTGAGTTGTGAGGAGTATGCAAAGAGGCTCCAATGTGATTTGGACAAGTTGGGTGAGTGGGCAAATGCATGGCAGATGCAGTATAACGTGGATTAATGTGAGGTTATTCACTTCGGTTGTAAAAACAGAAAGGCAGATTATTATCTGAATGGTGACAGATTGGGAAAGGGGGAGGTACAAAGAGACCTGGGTGTCCTTGTACACCAGTCGCTGAAAGCAAATATTCAGGTGCAGCAAGCAGTTAGGAAGGCAAATGATATGTTGGCCTTCATTGCAAGCGGATTTGAGTACAGGAGCAAGGAAGTCTTACTACAGTTATACAGGGCTTTGGTGAGAGCACATCTGGAGTATTGTGTGCAGTTTTGGTCTCCTTATCTGAGGAAGGATGTTCTTGCCATGGAGGGAGTGCAAAGAAGATTTACCAGGCTGATTCCTGGGATGGCAGGATTGACATTGAGGAGAGATTGGGTTGACTAGGCGTATATTCACTAGAGTTTAGAATAATGAGAGGGAATCTCATAGAAACCTATAAAATTCTAACAGGACTAGGCAGGCTCGATGCAGGGAGGATGTTCCTGATGGCTGGGGAGTCCAGAATCAGGGGTCACGGTCTCAGGATACGGGTATGCCATTTAGAACCGAGATGAGGAGAAATTTCTTCACTCAGAGGGTGATGAACCTGTGGAATTCTCTGCAAAGAAAATTACAGCACAGGAACAGGCCCTTCGGCCCTCCAAGCCTGCGCCGATCCAGATCCTCTATCTAAACATGTCGCCTATTTTCTAAGGGTCTGTATTTCTTTGCTTCCTGCCCATTCATGTATCTATCTAGATACATCTTAAAAGACGCTATCGTGTCCACGTCTACCACCTCCGCTGGCAACGTGTTCCAGGCACCCACCACCCTCTGCGTAAAGAACTTTCCACGCATATCCCCCCTAAACATTTCCCCTCTCACTTTGAACTCATGACCCGTAATAATTGAATCCCCCACTCTGGGAAAAAGCTTCTTGCTATCCACCCTGTCTATACCTCTCATGATTTTGTACTGCAGAAGGCAGTGGAGGCCAAGTCATTAAATATATTCAAGAAGGAGATAGATATATTTCTTAATACAAAAGGGATCAAGGGATATGGGGAGAAAGCGGGAAGAGGGTACTGAATTATATGATCAGACTTGATCATTTTTGAATGGCAGAGCAGGGCCGAATGGCCTACTCCTGCTCCAATTTTTCTATGTTTTCTGCGATAACTGACTTAATCATTGGTTCCAGCATCTTCTCAATGGCAGACATTAGGCTAACAGGCCTATCGTTGCCTGCTTTCTCTTTACTGCTTTCTTGAACAGGGACATTGCATTTGCAGTTTAATATCCACTGGAACTGTTGCAGGATCTAGGGAATTTAAGAAGATTACAACCAATGCATCCACTATCTATGCAGACACTTCTTTTAAACCTTAGAATGTAGGCCATCAGATCCAGTGGACTTGTCAACCTTTCGTCCCATTTGTTTTCCAAAAACATGTTTTTCTCGCGATGGTGATGTTTTAAGGTCCCCCCTCCTTACTCCCCTTGATTTTCTACTATTCTTGGGATGTTTTTTGTGTCTACTTCTGTGAAGACAGATGAAAAATTCTTGTTCAGAGTATCTGCCATTTCCTTGCTTCTCTTGGATCAATCGTTCAACGGAAACCGACAGCTGCTGTTTAAAATGTTTCCTTGACACTACTCACCTGGCGCCAGCAATAGGTGTTGTTTGCATAACTGTCCCCATCCCTACTGTCTGGCTCTGTTCCCTGTATTCACGGCTCAATAACAACACAGTGTGAAACTGGAGCTAAACCATGAACATGCATTACAGGTTTGAGGAGAGAAAACAACAATGATTTTCAACAGCAGCTTCTTCCTGCTCTGTCTCCGTTACCTTGTCCACAAACAGCCTGAGAAAGGCTACTCCTTCCGCGCTCACTCCATGTTCCTGCTCCACTCCGCCTCTTACAAACAGCCCCCAACTCCCCCTGAACTTGCTCCGTAGTCAATGCTGATCTCTGAGCCCCTCTGCGGACAGGTTCTCAAAGCAATGTGCTGCTGGAAGGAGACTGCTGTTTACTCACTTATCCCGGGGCTCTCAGTCTCCATTCCCGTCTGTTTCAAACAAACTTCTTCCGCTCACTAATTAAATGACGCAGAAGGACACGGCTGGAGGAGGCGCATCGCGCATGCGCTTCTTTCCCCACTCATTGACCAAAAAAAATAAATTGGAAGAAAAGCAAAATACTGCGGATGCTGGAAATCTGAAATAAAAACAAGAAATGCTGGAACCACTCAGCAGGTCTGGCAGTATCTGTGAAAAGTGAAGCAGAGTTAACATTTCGGGTCAGTGACCCTTCATCGGAACTGACAAAAATAAACTGGAACTTTCCCCAGTTCAGTTTTCTCCGAGTTTGAGCAAAGGAACTGGGGCTTTGGGGAAAGGTCAGAGAACGTTTCAAGCTGGGGGATTCCCCCTTTCTGAAGCTCAGTTTGACATCATTCCCTGCAGTGTGTTTGCTCTTCATTCACCCGTCTTCTCAAAGCAATCCTCCGAGGGAGTCGCTGTGTTTGCTGCGATCGCGCAGGAGTTAATATCTGACAGTAACAGTCCCAGATTAAAGTCATCACATTGAAACTGTCCCTCACTGACAGTCATATCGAACGGTGTGAGCTGAGAGATTACAGAGATCAACAGGGCCAAGATCCTTAAATTTGGAACATTGTTCACCTCACTCTCTAACTGTTACCCAGAGTCTAGGAATAATAATGTGTCTGTTTCTGAGACAATATCAGTTAGAGATGAGACTGCACCGTCTGTCTCCCACGGATCTTTCAAGATAAAATGAGGCTTCCAGGTCAGCCTGTAACTGCTGATGGGGATCTCTCTCTCTCTCTCACTTATTCACTTTCAGCTCTGTCTCTAGTGCTCTATAAAAACGTGGGACCCAGTTATTGGGTGTGATATGGACACACGAATAGAAAATGCACTGTTGACACTCCCTCTCTAATGCTGTACATATGTTTGGGATACCATTATTTAGGATGATATGTATGCACTTTATTGTGTTACTAATACTGTCTCTGATGATACATAAGAATGTGTAATACAGTGTGATATGGACACACTGTTACGAATGGCCGGACTGATTCTCTCTCTCTCTGTGGTGCTGTATATGAAAAGGGGATAATGTTAGTGAGCATCATAGAATCATAGAAGGTTTAAGGCAGAGAAAGAGACCACTTGGCCCATCATCGTATGCGGCAGCCGAAAAACAGTGAACGTAAAGGAATGGCAGGGGGGCTTCAACCTCGAGAGTGCACCTCCTGTGCTATGTGGAAGCTCCTGGATGCTTCCCGTGTCCTGGAGAACCATTTGGCGGTCATCACCTCGTAGCAGATGTAATGTACAACAATACTCCGCTCTCGTCGATTGACGTCTACGCCCCGGATCAATGCAGCGAGCATCTGACCGTCTTCCAGCATCTCCCACTGCTGCTGGAGACGTCCAGGCCGGTCATCCTAGGCAGTGACTTCAACGGCATCATCGATGCACCTGGATGATCCGGCAGAGACGACAGCAAATTGGATGCTATGTCCATATTCTTAATAGAAACAGTAAAAGATGCCAAACTGCACGACGTCTTCAGCAAACCTGCAGACAGAGCGCAGCATAGATACACATGGTCAAGAACGGACGGGTCTGCCCATTCCAGGATTGACTTCCTATTTGTGTCCCGTGTTTTCACGGTCAGATTCAGCGACGTCAAGCCGGTGTTCTTCTCCAAGAATTGCCTTTTACTGGCTGACTTTCACTTACAGGATGACCAGCGGGTTGGCAGGGGGACATGGACGCTCAATGCTACACTGCTAACCCCAGAGAATGTTGAGGAACTCAAAAGAGATTACAAAGGTTGGAGGACCGTGAAACCCCACCTTTGAGTCTCCAGTTCCCTGGTGGGAAGCGATCAAGGAGAACATCAAGAGGTTCTTTATCTTCAAAGGGGTTCAGAGGGTGAGAGAGAGAGACAGATGGAAATGTCACGACTCCAGAAAAGTATGCAAAATCTGCTCTGGCTTCAGTCGATGGGGGTCAAGGTCAAGGAGGACCTTCATGAGGTGAAGAGCCAGCAGGCCTCGCTCTTTGCCAAGGAGGCCTACAAGATCATCTTCCAGTCCAGAGTCCGCTCCATTGAGCAGGATGAGATGTGCTCGTGTTACTTCTTCTAAAAGGTACACAGAGAGAGCTCTGTTATCAGCAGCCTGAAGGAAGAGGATGGCTCGGTAACGTCTTCGCAGTCCGACATACTAAGGACCAGCAAATCCTTTTATGTTGGGCTGTATGACGCGAAGCCTACAGACAGCAGAGCCTCCCAGTCCTTCCTGTCATCTATCACAGAGGTCTTCGATGACAGCAGGAGGGAGAGACTGGACAAACCGCTAATTCTGGATGAGCTGACTAAGGCCATCAAATCCTTCGAGATAAATAAAACTCCTGGAAGCGACGGCTTACCGGTTGAGTTGTATTTGGTCCTGTGGGACTGGGTCGGCCCGGACCTGCTGGAAATATTCGACAGTATGCTCCTAGCCGGCAGCATGTCAGAATCCATGAGGAAAGGCATCATCACCCTCATCAACAAGGGGAAGGGGAGAGGGCAGAAATCAGAAATTGGCGGCCCATCTCACTGCTTAATGTCGATTACAAGATACTGTCAAAAGTCATAGCAAGTCGAGTCAAGTCTGCTCTGGAGTTGGTGATCCACCCTGATCAGACCTGTACTTTACCCACTCAGGGACACGATCACCCACATACGGGACAGGAGGGTGGACACCTGCCTCATCAGCCTGGACCAGGAGAAGGCTTTTGACAGGATATCGCACACCTGCATGATGGACGTACTTTCCAAAATGGGGATTGGGGAGGGAATCTGCAATTGGATCAAACTGCTCTACACAAACATCAGTAGCACCGTCTCAATCAATGGGTGGGAATCGGAAAGTTTCCCGATCCAATCCGGAGTCAGACAGGGTTGTCCTCTCTCCCCTGTCTTGTTTATTTGCTGGATTGAACCCTTTGCTGAGTCTATCAGGAAGGATGCGAGCAGAAGAGGGGTGACAATCCCAGACAGTGGAGGCACTCAGGTTAAAACCTCCCTGGACATGGATGACGTCGCGGCCTTCTGCTCGAACCCGCTGTCTGTGCGCAGAGATGAGCATCTGCGACCAGTTCGCACTGGCCTTGGGAGCCAACGTTAACCACGGCAAGAGAGAGGCCATGTTCTTTGGGAACTGGGCTGACCGATCCTTTGTCCCCTTCACCGTCAGGTCAGACTACCTGAAGGTGCTGGGGATATGGTTCTGAAGGGCCGTGGCATGCACCAAAACCTGGAAGGAGCGAGTAGCCAGGGTCCAACACAAGCTGAGCATGTGGGAGCAGCAACTCTCTCCATTATGTGTAAGAACCTGGTCATCAGGTGCGAGGCGCTCACGTTGTTGTTGTAAGTGGCACAGGTCTGGCCCATACCCCATTCCTGCGCTGTGGCGATCACCCGAGTCATTTTCAGCTGCATCTCTGGATCCAAAATGGAGCGGGTCCAAAGGGACACGATGTTCAAACCTCTGGATAAGGGCGGGCATAATGTACCCAATATCACCCTCATCCTGATGACTACCTTCGTGTGCAGCTGCATCAAGCTGTGTGCAGATCCCCAATACGCCAACACCAAGTGTCACTACGTGCTGAGATTCTCTCTGTCCCCAGTGTTGTGAAGGAAGGGCCTGGTCGCATTGCCGTGGAACGCTCCATCTAGTTGGACTGTGCCGTACCACCAATCCTTCGTGGAACAGTTTCTGCGGAAAACACCTTTGACCACCAATCCATCAGGCAGTGGTCTGCACGGAATGTCCTCAAGGCCCTACGGGAAAAGGAGATGGTGGATCCTGTCGGATGGTTACCAGAGCAGACCGCCAAATCATTTGGCGGAATGCCTCATCACCAGAACTTTCAAACAAGCACCAAGGTGTAGCTTGGCTGGTGGTGAGAAGAGCCCTCCCCGTCAGATCCTTCCTGCACGCCCGAAGTCTCACCCCCTCCGCACAATGCCCTCGAAGTGGCTGTGGTGGGGATGACATGGTTGCCCAGCTTCTTCTGGAATGTGTCTTTGCAAAGCAGGTGTGGAAAGAGATGCATTGGTTTTTGTCGAGGTTCATCCCAAGCAGCTCTGTAACACAGGAGTCTGTGCTCTGCGGGCTGTTCCCAGGGACACACACCGAGATAACCACAACTGCTGCTGGAGGACTATCAATTCGGTGAAAGACACTCTTTGGTCTGCCCAAAACTTGCTGGTCTTCCAGCACAAAGAGTTGTCCAATGTTGCAGACTGGCACACTCCAAGGTCCAGGACTACGTGTTGAGGGACGCACTAAAGCTTGGGGTAGCCACAGCAAAGGCTCAATGGGGAAAGACCACCATGTAAGCTCCCCCCACCAAGCTGAACTGAGGGGCTGGATCCATGGAAAACCCCTCAAACTGCAGCGGGAAAATTTTCGTTTGCCATAAAATGTATATGGCATGAAAAATGAAATGGAAGGGTTGTGAGGCAACTCCCTCCTGTATTGAATGAAACTGACCTCCTTTGCACTGTTTGTATTTTTTGACTTGGTGCTGTTTGGAACTGTTTTGTAAAGTATTTTTTACAGATCTTTATGAATAAAGTATATTTTGGAAAGAAAAAAAACATTTGTGCAAGTAAGTGTTGTCAATTGCGGATGCTTGAGCTCTGGGTTTGGAACTTGAGCAGCAGCTGGAGACACCGCTGTGCATTCATGAGGAGAGTTACATGGAAAGCATGTTCTTAGATGTGGTCACCCCACAGCTTAAGAGTACGCAGGGAGAGAGGGAATGGGTGACCACAAGGCAGTCAAAAAGAATCAGGCAGGAAGTGCAGGACATCCCGAGTGCATCTCACTCTCCAACAGGTATTCACTTCTGAATACGGAGGACAGTGATGCTTCACCAGGGGAGTGCAGCCAGATCCAAGTCCATGGCACCATGGGTGACTCAGCTGCAACGGTGGAGACAGGGAAGATTGGAAAAGCCATAGTGATAGATGATTCAATAGTGAAGGGAACAATCAGCTGTTTCTGTGGCCACAGACGTGAATCCAGGAATGGTGTGTTGCCTCCCTGGTGCCAGGGTCAAGGATGTCATTGAGCAGTTACAGAGCATCCTGAAGGGTGAGGGTGAACAGCCATCCTTTGTGGTCCACATCGGAACCAACAACATCGGTAGAAATAAGGATGTTGTCCTGCAGTCAGAATTTATGAAGCTAGGTAAGAAATTAGCAAGCAGGGCATCAAAAGTAGTAATCTCCGGATTAATCCCAGTGCCACGCGCAAGTGAGTACACGAATAAAAGGATAAGACAGATGAACGTGTGTCTGGAAAGATGGTGCAGGAGGGAGGGCTTTAGATTCTTGGGACAGGTCCCACGGATTGCAGTTGAACAGAGCCTGGACAGAGTTCCTTGCGGGACATTTTGCTAGTGCTGTTGGCGAGGGTTTAAACTCATTGAGCAGGGGGATGGGAAACGGAAGGTAGAGTCAGATGGGACAAAATCAGAAATGAAAATGGAAGTCACAAAATTAATGGATGAGTCTGGAAGAAAGAGGAAACAAAGGTTAGAAAATTTAAAAAGAGTTTGGCAGTGCTCAAGCATATCTATTTCAATGCAAGGAGTATAGAAAATAAAGCAGATGAGCTGAGGGCACAAATAGACATGTGGCAGTATGATATCACAGCTATTACAGAAACATGGCTTAAGGAGGGACAGGAATAGCAGCTCAACATTCCTGGTTACAGGGTTTTCAGATGTGATAGGGAGGGGGATAAGAAAGGAGGGGGGGTGGCAGTTTTGCTCAAAGTAACTATTACAGCTGTGAAGACGGATGATATGTTGGAAGGTTTATCAAATGAGGCCGTATAGATTGAGCTGAGGAACAAAAAAGGGGCAATCACACTGCTGAGAGTGTGCTATAGACCCCCAAACAGGAGATAGAAGAGCAGATATGTAGGCAAATCTCTGAGAATTGCAAGAACAATAGGGCAGTAATAGTAGGGGATTTTAACCACCCCAACATGAACTGGGATACTTTTAGTGTGAAAGAAATTGAGGGAGCAGAAGTCTTGAGGTGCATTCAGGAGAACTTATTTAGCCAATATGCAGCAAGTCCAACAAGAGAGGGTGCAGTTTTAGATGTAGTTTTAGGAAATGAAGATAGGCAGGTGGAAGGAGTGGCAGTGGGAGAGCATTTTGGTGGTAGTGATCATCATTCAGTCAGTTTTAACATAATTATGGAAAGGACAAGGATAGAACAGGAGTTAAAGTTCTCAGATGGGGCAAGGACAACTTTACTAAGCTGAGGAGTGAATTAGCAAAAGTGGACTGGAAACAACTACTTGAAGGTAAATCAATGTCAGAGCAGTGGGAAGCACTCAAAGGGGAGATTCCAGGGGTTCAGAGTCAATGGGGCGGCACAGTGGCGCAGTGGTTAGCAGCGCAGCCTAACAGCTCCAGGGGCCCTGGTTCGATTCCGGGTACTGCCTGTGTGGAGTTTGTAAGTTCTCCCTGTGTCTGCGTGGGTTTCCTCCGGGTGCTCCGGTTTCCTCCCACAAGCCAAAAGACTTGCAGGTTGATAGGTAAATTGGCCATTATAAATTGTCACTAGTATAGGTAGGTGGTAGGGAAATATAGGGACAGGTGGGGATGTTTGGTAGGAATATGGAATTAGTGTAGGATTAGTATAAATGGGTGGGCCGAAGGGCCTGTTTCAGTGCTGTATCTCTAATCTAATCAATATGCTCCCACAAAGAAAAAGGGTGGGATGGCCAAATCTAGAGCCCCATGGATTTTATAAGGTAGTATTATAAGACAGTAACGGAAAGCTTATGCCCGACTCAGAGAACTCAATACTGCTGAAAGCCGAGAGGTGTATAGAATGTGAAGGGGGGGATATCAACATTGAAATTAGGAAAGCAAAGAGAGGGCATGAAAGAATATTGGCAATCAAAATCAAGGTTCGCACAAAGATGTTTTATCAATACAGAAAAAGGATAACTATGGAAAGAGTAGGGCCCATAAAAGATCATGAAGGTAACCTATGTGTAGGGGCAGAAGATGGTGGCACTGTTCTTAATAAATACTTTGCATCTGTCTTCACAAAAGAGGGTGATGATGCAGATATTGGAGTTAAGGAAGAAGGGTATGAAGTATTGGATGTGATCAATCGAGGGAGAGAGGACATATTAGTGACAGGACATACAAATAGCATATTTGTAAGTTGATAAATCACTAGGGATGGATGAAATGTACCCCACGCTGATAAAAGAAGCAAGAGAGGAAACAGCGGAAGGTTTGACCATCGTTTTCCAGACCTCACTGGATACAGGTGTGATGCTGGAGGATTGGAAGACTGCAAACATTGTACCTCTGTTTAAAAAGGGAGTGAGGGATAGACCGAATAATTACAGGACAGTCAGTCTAACCTCAGTAGTGGGCAAATTATTGGAATCTATTCTGAGTGACAGGATAAAATTGTTAAGGGAAGATCTTGTCTGACCAACTTGATTGAAATTTTGATTGGCTGTGTGGTAAATAGCAAGGAGGATAGCTGTTGGCTGCAGGAAGATCTTCATGGTCTGGTCAGATGCACAGAAAAATGACAAATTGAACTCAATCCAGAGAAGTGTGAGGTGATGTATTTGGGGAGGTCAAACAAGGCAAAGGAATACACGATTTAGAGGAAAATGTTGAGAGGTGTAGAGAAAGTGAGGTACCTTGGAGTAAATGTCCACAGATCCCTGAAGGCAGCAGGACAGGTCGATAAGGTGGGAAGAAGACAATATGGAATCCATTCCTTTATTAGCTGAGGTATAGAATATAAGAGCAGGGAGGTTATGCTGGAACTGTATAAATCATTAGTCAGGCCACAACTTGAGTACTGTGTGCAGTTCTGATCACCTCATTACAGAAAGGATGTAATTGCACTAGAGAGGGTACAGAGGAGATTTACGAGGATGTTGCCGGGACTGGAAAAATGCAGCTTTGAGGAAAGATTGGATAGGCTGGGGCTATTCTCCTTGGCACAGAGAAGGCTGAGGGGAGATCTGACTGGCATGTACAAAATTTGTGGAGTCTGGATAGAATTGAAGTGAAGGGCCTGTTTACCTTAGCAAAGAGATCAGTGACTAGGGGAATAGATTCAAAATGATTGGCAGAAAGATCACAGGGGAGATGAGGAAAATACTTTTTAGCCAGAGGGTGGTGGGGGTCTGGTGGAATTGATACTGTATTTTAGTTTGATATTGCATCACTTTTTAGAATGGTATGTAATGTTTATATCTATCTACACTGATGGAATTGATTCTGTCTCTTTCAATTTCACAGTGTGGGCGAGGTCTGAACTGGTATTTAATTTGTGTCTCAGCTGACAATATCTTTCAGCACCTTTGAAACATTCACTGCAATGAATGTTGGACTTGTATGTAACTTGTACCTCAGGGTACATCATGGGGATGTTTAAACATCCTTTATAATGAATGGGTGTAAGCTTTGGGTATGATATTTAATTTAAATCTCAGGGTACATCACTAGGTTAGATTCTGTGCCATTCAATCAGTAGCGTGTGCCAATTCTATTTGATATTTAATTGCTAGCTCAGTCTGCATTATATTTGACAGGCAGAGATACTTGGGCTTACAGGTCCACAGGTCAATAAAAGTGGCAACGCAGGTGGATAAGGTAGTCAAGAACGCATATGGCATGCTTTCCTTCATCGGTCGGGGCATCGAGTATAAAAATAGGCAAGTCATGCTGCAGCTGTACAGAACTTTAGTTCGGCCACACTTAGAATATTGCATGCAATTCTGGTCGCGACACAACCCGAAGGACGTGGAGGCTTTGGAGAGGGTACAGAAGAGGTTTACCAGGATGTTGCCTGGTCTGGAGGGCATTAGCTATGAGGAGAGGTTGGATAAACTCGGATTGTTTTCACTGGAACGACGGAGGTGGAGGGCCGACATGAAAGAGGTTGACAAAGTTATGAGCGGCATGGACAGAGTGGATAGTCAGAATCTTTCTCCCTGGGTGGAAGAGTCAGTTACTAGGGGACATAGGTTTAAAGTGCGAGGGGCAAAGTTTAGAGGGATGTGCGAGGCAAGTTCTTTACACAGAGGGTGGTGAGTGCCTGGAACTTGCAGCCGGGGGAAGTGGTGGAAGCAGGTACGATAGCGACGTTTAAGAGGCATCTTGACAAATACATGAATAGGATGGGAATAGAGGGATACGGACCCCAGACGTGCAGAAAGTTTTAGTTTAGGCAGGCATCAAGATCGGCGCAGGCTTGGAGGGCCGAATGGCCTGTTCCCGTGCTGTACTGTTCTTTGTTCTTTGTTAGATTGACACATTGCATTTCAATCTGCTAGTGGGTGTGATTTTGACGTGGGATTGAAGTATCTGACTGTCAGTGGGACTCAATCGGGGTGAAATGGAAAAAACTTCTTTCTCTCCTGCTTTGTTTGGTTGTTGGATTGAAAATGTGTCTCTGGAACTTGGGATCAATGTGAGCCTGACTATTTCTGCAGTCTGAGACCAGGGAACTGATGCACTATCTGCACTCTGAGTGATAATGTACCTACTGTGTGTGAGTGGAGCTGGCTGCACTGTTCCTTGTGCTTCGAGTGCAGCAACCATCACATTCATCACAATATCTTCAAGTATTTGCCTGTATGAAGAAAAAAATACATCTGATAACTCAAGAACAGATGCGGTGCATAATATCAAAGAGGTCAATTTAATTTCTCAATTAATAATCATTAAGAACATCCACAAATGAAAACCGGTGTCATTATCTGCCTCCACTGAAGTACTGAAGCTCCCAGCTCCTGCATCGCAAGTGTTCTGGGCAGATCCATCCAGACAAAACACTGCACTGGGATCGTCCCAACTGCTCTCTGCTCGACATATATTTCCAGCCATCCTGCTTCATATGCAAAAAAATTTTTTAAATGAAGCTCGATATGTATATCCCTCGATTCCTTTCTCCACATACAATTGTTCATTTGTTCCACCTCCCCTTCAGTGCATCGATACTATTCACCACAACATCTCCCTGTGATAACAAATTCCAGATTCGAACCATTCACTAATTAAATACATTTTTCATGAATTCCTCATTGGTTTTATGAATGCCGATTTTATATTTTGGCTCTTGTTTCAGACGCCACCACAAGTGGAAGCATGTCTCCATGTATTCTAAAAAAGCCCTTCACTATTTCCTCACTTTTTTCATTTGTTTGTGGAATGTAGGCATTAGTGGCAATGCTAGCATTTATTGCCCAATCCAAATTGCCCTTGACAAAGTGGTGGTGAGCTGCCTTCTTGAGCCGCTGCAGTTCCTGAGATGTAGGAACACCAACAGTGCTGTTTGGAAGGGAGTTCCAGGATTTTTACCCAGCGACAATGAAGGAATGGCGATATAGTTCCAAGTCAGGATGTTGTGTGGCTTGGAGGGGAATTTGCAAGTGGTAGTGTTCCCTTGCAAATGCTGCCCTTGTCCTCCTCAGTAGTAGAAGTTCCAGGTTTGGAAGGTACTGTCAAAGGAGCTATTGTGTGTTGCTGCTGTGCACCTTGTAGATGGTACACACTGCTGCCACTGTTCATCAGTGGTGAATGGGGTGATTGTTGAAGGTGGTGCTTGGGGGCAATCAAGCAAGCTACTTGAGTGTTGTTGGAGCTGCACTCATCCAGGCAAGTGGAGAGTATTCCATCATACTCCTGACTTGTGTCTTGTGAATGGTGGATAGGTTTGGGGAGACAGGAGGTAAGTTACTCACCACAGAGTTCCTAGCCTCTGACCTGCTCTTGTAGGCACGGCATTTATGTGGCTGGTCCAATTCGGTTTATGGTCAATGGTAACCCCCCCCACCCCCCCAATGTTGATGGTGGGGGATTCAGTGATGGTAATGACATTGAACATCAAGAGGAGATGATTAGATTCTCTCTTGTTTGAGATGGTCATTGCCTGGCACTTATCTGACGCGAATGTTACTTGCCACTTATCAGCCCAAGCCTGGATGTTGTCCAGGTCTTGCTGCATCTGGGCACGGGCTGCTTCAGTAGCTGAAGAGTCATGAATGGTGCTGAACATTGCGCAATCATCAGTGAACATCCCCACTTTCGGCCTTGTGATGGAGGGAAGGTCATTGATGAAGCAGCTGAAGATGGTTGGGCCTAGAACACGAGCCTAAGGAATTCCAGCTGTAATGTCCTGGGACTGAGATGATTGACCTGAACAACCACAGCCATCTTCCTTAGTGCGAGGTATGACTCCAACCAGCAGAGAGTTTTGCCATGATTCCCATTTACACTAGTTTTGCTCGGGCTCCTTGGAGCCATTAATGGTCAAAGGTTGCCTTGATGTCAAGGGCAGTCACTCTCACCTCACAATGCAATGTTTCTTTAACTCTAAAATAAAAGCAAAATTCTGCAGATTCTGGAAATATGAAATTTAAAAAAACAAAAATGCTCAAAATACTCAACAGTTCAGGCAGCGTATGTGGAGAGAGAAACAGAATTAACATTTCAGGTCTGTGTCCTTTCATCTTACAATATGTTTTATGTCCTGGTATGTAATGGTCAGGTTCATTCAGTTTGCAGTAAAGGAATGAATACTGTGTCTTCCACTCTGACTATTAGTGAGATTTGTGGAGTGGTGTGTAACATGGAGCTCAGTCTGCAGTCTGGGTACATTATTGAAATTAATTCTGTATTTTACAATCAGGTACTGTTTGTCTGTTCCATCTGACATTGAATTTGTAGTTCAGGCTGCTGTCTTGTGAGAGTGACACAGTGCCTTGCAATCTGATAGTGGGTGTGATTTTGGACTGGGATTGATGTATCTACCTGTCAGTGGGACTGAGTTGTGGTGAAATGGAAACAAGTTCAATCTTTCCTGCTCTGTGTGACTGTTGCATTGACTGTTGGTCTCTGGAACTTGGGATCAGTGCCAGTCTGACTACTTCTGCTGGCGGTGATTGTGGAATTGATGTCTCTGCTCTCTGTGAGTGATACTGTACTTACTGTGTGTGAGGAGCTGGCTGCACTTCCTCTTGTGTCGAGGAACCACGACATTTATTCTGCTTCCATCAAGTATTTGCCTGCAGAAAGGAAATGTATTTATTATCATTCAGGAAGAGATGTGGTAGAAGATACAAAAGTGACCAAAACAATTTTTCAATTAATAATCATTATGAACAATCACAAAGGAAACCCAGCAATGCAAACAGAGTCAGTGTCTGATTCCACTGCAGTCCTGCAGCCCCCAGCTACTGCATACCAGAGGCTTTGGCCATTTTACAACAATTAAATGACATCCAGAAACAATCCACTGGGCCATGAATGGGACTGACCGACGGAACAGGGACTTTTACACAGGTCAGATTTCCAGTTCCCGCTCCCATGGTCTAACCGTTCACGCGAAACCAAACAGCCACTGTTTAAAATGTGTCCTTCACATTTCTCACCTGGTGCCTATAATAGATTCTCTTTGTGTAAATCCCCACATCCTGACTGTCCACTTCTGTTTCCACACTTCACTGTCCAATAACAAGAAACTGTGGGATGAGGCTGAATCGCTCTCTTTGCGCTGGCACGGACATGATGGGCCGAATGGCCTCATTCTGTGTCGGAAATTTTCCATGTTTCTGTTTGCGGAATTGTTGCAGAAATCTGCGCCTGCGCTCCCCTCCCCCAGCACTGCCTGTGAGCGCAAGGAGATGGTTTAAAACAGCCGCGAATGGAGAGATCCCAGTCCCAGTGGAAGGGAGCAAACAGCAGCCTCCTTCCAGCAGCACATCGCTTTGGGAGCGTGTCCGCAGATGGACTCAGAGATCAGCATCGAGTCCGGGGCAAGTTCAGGGGCAGGCGGGGGCTGTTTGTGAGAGGCGGAGTGGAGCGGGAACTGGTCCCGGAACATGGAGTGAGTGGGGGAAGGGAGAGGCCATTCTCGGGTTGTGTGTGGACAAGGGGATGGAGACAGAATGGGAAGAACCTGTTACTGCAGTGCAGTCAAACAATGATAATATTTGTATGGCTGGGCTTCCTTTGTGGGCGTTTATAATTATTATGAGAGATTAAACTCATTAAAATCCTGTATCTTCTACCTCACCAGTATTTGAATTATAAAAATTATTTTGTTCAAACAGGCAAATAATTGAATGAACCAAAATAAATATGATGTTTCCTCCACCAAGTTACATGGAAGAGTTTCACCAGCTCCTTCTCACACACAGTCCGTACATTATCACTCACAGAGCGCAGAGACACAGACAGGTCATCAGTTCCACAGTCTCAGACAGCAGAAACAGATCCAGAGACACATTTTCAATCCATCAATCAAATGGAGCAGGAGAGACGCACGTTGTTTTCATGTCACCCCAACTCATTACCACTGACAGGTATATACACAAATCCCAGTCCAAATTCTCACCCACTATCAAATTATCAGTGTGTCAATCTTCTAATATTTGTCAGTTCCGAAGAAGGGTCACTGACCCGGAACGTTAACTCTGCTTCTCTTTCTACAGATGCTGCCAGACCTGCTGAGTGAATCCAGCATTTCTTGTTTTTGTTTCAGATTTCCAGCATCCGCAGTATTTTGCTTTTATCACAATAGAGCAACCTCAGCTACAAATTAAATACACATAGAACTGACACATGGTTGCTGTTTCAAAGTTACAGAAATAATCTCAATGAAGTGCTCCGAGATTCAAGTTAAATACCAGCCTAATATTTACACGGGTTTTGACTTTATTATCAGTATTAATTCCCATAATGTGTCCAGACATATACATTAGATACAAATCTCAAGTGCATCATCAGATTGCAGAGGTACAAACTCAGATTCCACTTTAAAACTCATCCGGATTGTGAAACTAAAAGATACAATATAAATTTGATTAGTATAGTTTGAGCTATAAATTACGTACCAGTCCTAAAACCTCATATAGTGTCAGATGGAAGATACTGTACAATTCCAGACTGAGCTCAATTTATATGCAAGTCCAAGATTCTCACTCAGAGTTGGACTGAATGGCACTGATCAAATTGATGAGTACAGCCTGACTTACACTTGCACATCGATCCTGTATCAGATTGTAGGATACATTATATTTCACTATTGTGTTCACATTGACAGATACTATTTAATACCAGGCAAAACCTCAAACAGGATTTATGTATCTACCTATCTGCTTAAAACCTACCACATCAGTGGCCTGTTGCGGTGCTGAATTTTTATGTAGAATAAATCCAGACTTGCACCAGTCCCAGTGACGGAAGGTTATGTAATGAATCTCACACTCTCACAGAGTACCAGACACTGACAGTTAGAGAGTGATTTTGAAACCCATGCTAGGTGCCAGATGCTGAAAGGTATAGGTTGATTACTGCACTCACTGACAGTACCTCAGCCTGAGTCATCTAAAGCAACCTAACACACAAATAGTAGCACTGAGAGATTGAGAAAGAGTCCAAAACTCAGAGTAACAGACACTGATAGACACAATCTGAAAACTGCATGCACATGGATACAGTATTGGCTAACTCACAAGAAACAGAGTGGGGATAATTGGGGAATTTTCAAATTGGCAAACTGTAACTAATGGAGTGCCACAGAGATCAGTGCTGGTGCCTCAATCTTTATGGTCTTTATTAATAACTTGCATGAAGGGACCGAGTGTAAATCCAAATTTATGGATGGTACAACGATAGGGAGGAAAGCAAGTTGTGAGAAGGACACAAAGTGTCTGCAAAGAGATATAGCTAGGTTAAATCAGTGGGAAAAAGTTTGGCAGATGGAGTATAATATGGGAAAATGTAAGATTGTCTACTTTGGCAGGAAGAATAGAAAAACAGAATATTACTAACATAGAGAGAGACTGCAGAATGCTGCTGTACCAAGGAATCTGTGTGTCCAGGTACATGAATTACAAAAAAGTTAGCATGCAGCTACAGCAAGTAATTAGGAAGGCAACTGGAATGTTGGCATTTTTAGAGAGGGGAATGGAGTTTAAAAGTAGGGAAGATTTGCTGTAACTGTACAGGGCATTAGTGACATCCCAACTAAAGTACTCCACACAGTTGTGGTCTCCTTACTTAAGGAGGGATATACTTGCATTGGAATCAGTTCAGAGAAGGTTCACTCGGCTGATACTTGGGAAGTTGGATTGTCTTAGGAGAAACAGTTGAGCAGGTTGGGCCCATATTCACTGGAGTTTAGAAGATTGAGAAGAGATCTTATTGAAACCTATAAGATTCTCAGTGGGCTGGACAGGTAGATGCTGAGAGGATGTTTCTCCTTGTGGGGGAATGTAGAATTAGGGGCCACAGTTTCAAGATAAGTGGCCCCCCATTCAAGAAGGAGATGAGGAGGAATTTCTTCGCTCAGAGGGTTGTTCATCTTTGGAATTCTGTTCTCCAGAGGACTGTGGAGGCTGGGGCATTGAATATATTCAAGGCTGTGATAGACAGATTTTTGATCTACAAGGGAGTCAATGGTCATGGGCGTAGGCAGGAAAGTGGAGTTAAGGCCACAATCAGAACAACCCCGATCTTATTGAATGGCAGAGCAGGCTCGATGGGCCAAATGGCCATCTCCTGCTCCTATTTTGTATCTTTTTATCTTCTTACACACACACACATACACACTCAACCAGTGTGTGGCAGTGGATCTAGAATTAATCCCACTTTCGTACAAAATACCAAAGACTGAAAGGTACAGAATAAATCCCACAGATACGTACAGTATGACTGACAGGTACAGAATGAATCCCATGCTCACACACAGCACCAGGGATTGAAAGATACATGTGATTCCCACCCTCACAGAACAATATCAGACTGAGTTACATAGAACATAGAACATAGAAAAATACAGCACAGAACAGGCCCTTCGGCCCACGATGTTGTGCCGATCCTTTGTCCTCTGTCAAGGACAATTTAATCTATACCCCATCATTCTCCTTTATCCATATACCTATCTAAAAGCCGTTTGAAAGTCCCTAAAGTTTCTGACTCAACAACTTCCCCAGGCAAGGCATTCCATGCCCCGACCACTCTCTGGGTAAAGAACCTTCCCCTGACATCCCCTTCCCCTGACATGATTTCCACATTCACATCGAGCACCACTGACTGCTAATTAATTCATCCCACAATCACACACACTACCAGAGGCCGACAGATACAGAGTGTATTGCACACTTTCACAAAGTTCCAGTGAGTGACAGGTACATCATCTCTATGGTATCAATTTGTTTTTTTAATGAAGAGTCTGGAACTTTCCAATTACCTTTGTGATCTCTGTTTTAACCCCATGGATTCTGGGTGATTCACTTTCACTGTTGGGATCTTTGTGTCTCTACTTAATGCCCTGTAAATTAATTACTGATCACTGACCCCATGTGCGCGTTCATTTTCGTTATTGTACTATTTCGTCAATAAGCTGACAGATCAGTTCTCAGTCACTTGTTTCCCTTGTTCAAGCTCGGCCTCAATAATAAGTACATTTACTAGAAACCCCGCTGTTGTAGGAAACCTCAGTCTCTCATTTCAACTCCTGACAGTAAAAATCTTCTCTCCGCTTTTGTCTCCCACAAATAGGTTCAATCTAGAATCAGTGATGCGGTATCTTCACAAAGATTGACCTGAAATGTGTCCGCTTCCAGAATGCTGTGAGAGACTTTCTGCTGCCGCTTACAGACTGTTTCAAAAAGGACGGAGAATAGTCCGAGATCAAAGCGCACATGGGCTCAGTGATCAGTAATTAATTTACGCCGCATTATTAAGTAGAGACACAAAGATCTCACAGACAGTGAAACTGAATCACCCAGAATCCATGGGGTTAAAAGAGATCAGAAAGGCAATTAGAAAGTTCCAGACTCTCCGTATAAAAAAACAAAACAAATTAAAACCAGAGATGATGATGTAGCTTTTTCAGAGAGATTGTGGGTGGCTCTTAAAAGAGCCGTTGTGTTTGGGATGTTTTTCAGTCCATTGTGTAGTTTTACTTGGAGCTGGTGTACTTGGTCACCGCCTTTGTCCCTTCCGACACGGCGTCTTTGGTCAGCTCCCCGGGCAGCAGCAGGCGCACGGCGGTCTGGATCTCCCGGGAGCTGATGGTTCTGCGCTTGTTGTAATGGGCCAGGCGGGAAGCCTCACCCGCGATGCGCCCGAAAATATCGTTCACAAACGAGTTCATGATGCTCATGGCCTTGGAGGAGATGCCGGTGTCGGGGTGAACCTGCTTCATCACTTTGTGGATGTAGATGGAGTAACTCTCCTTCCTCGACTTTCTCCGCCTCTTACCGCCCTTTGCTGATGGTTTACTCACAGTTTTCTTGGCGCCCTTCTAAGCAGCTGCTTTCTTCTTCTCCTCAACCATCTTCAGATTCAATTTCAGACACAGAAATAAACCAAACCCCTTCCGAGTGCGGATTAAATAGACAATCCCACAGCACTATGCTAATGAGGGATGGGGGAAAGTAAAGATTGTGATTGCGTGATTGGGAGTGATGTCACAATGATTTTATATTGTCATACAAAAATTGGTGTCCTTCACCATCCAATCACATTCAAACTTTGCAGCCAATCACAAACATTCGTACTGCAATCAGGAAGTCTGTTTCACAAAGACTCTCTCCAGCTGCAGTTTACATTGAAAGAGCCGCTCCCTGTGTCAAGCTCTCTGGAAATGTTCTGCATGTTGTTGAGAGGACGCTTATTGATGATTCTGTGTCGTTGTGAGTGTGCAATTAATTCCATTTCTTTTATTCTCTGCTCCTGTGTTTGATTGCGTTCTGTCATTCAGCAGTTCTCAGTCTCTGGTGCTGTATGGATTTATTCCGTATTTATTTATTTCGCGATATATTATAAATTGTCCCTAGTATAGGTAGGTGGTAGGGAAACACAGGGACAGGTGGGGATGCGGTAGGAATATGGGATTCGTGTAGGATTAGTATAAAATGGGTGGTTGATGGTCGGCACAGACTCGGTGGGCCGAAGGGCCTGTTTCAGTGCTGTATCTCTAAACTAAACTAAAACAAATAGCACTGAAACAGGCCCTTCGTCCCACCGAGTCTGTGCCGACCAACAATCACCCATTTATACCAACCCTGCAGTAATCCCAACCTACACTAGGGGCAATTTACAATGACCAATTTACCTATCAACGTGCAAGTATTTGGCGCTGGGAGGAAGCCGGAGCACCCGGCGAAAACCCACGCGGTCACAGGGAGAACTTGCAAACTCCGCACAGGCAGTACCAAGAATCGAACCCGGGTCCCTGAAGCTGTGAAGTTGCAGTGCTAACCACCGCACCACTGTATCTTTCAGACTCTGGTACTGTGTTTGAGTATGACATCCATTCTGTATCTGTCAGTCTCTGTTGCTGTGTTTGAGTGTGAGGAGTTGAGGCGGAGTGTTGCGGCGAGGAAGATGGAAAAGAGCGTTGGTGCGATGACACAGACTTAGTTGACCCCAGTTTGCATTGGGATTGGGTCAGTGGTAGGTCCGTTGGGAAGGATTTCAGCTTGCATGTCATCATGCAGTCGTTGGAGGTTGGTGACGAATTTTTCCGGCAGCCAAATTTGAGGAAGACGTTCCATAATCCCTCCTGGTTGGTAGAGTCGAAGGCCTTTGTAAGGTCAGAGAAGACCAGGTAGAAAGGTTGCTGCTGCTCCCTACATTTTCTTGGCATTGTCTTGCTGTGAAGATCATGTCCACTGTGTCTCTTGATGGACAGAATCTACATTGTGATTCCAGTGGGAGATCTTCAGCCACGAGGAGGAGACAGTTGAGAAGGACTCTTGTGATGACCTTCCCTGTAGTGAACAGCTGGGATACCCCTCTGTCATTACCACAGTCGGTCTTGTCACCATTTTTGGTGATGATCACAATGACAGCATCTCAGAGATCCCTGGCATGCTCTTGTCCTTCCAGCTGAGGGAAATGAGACCATGTATTTGTGTTAAGTGTTCTTCTCTGTCGTATTTTAGATTTTCAGAGGGAATTCCATCTCTGCCGGTGGCCTTCATTTTTTTTTTTACCTGTTAGATTGCCTTTTCAATTTCTGTTGGGCTGGGATTGTGCTGACGTCATGGTGGGTAACATGCTGTGGAATGTGGCACTTGCATCAAGGACTGAGATGCGATTGAGAAGATCTTCAAAGTGCTACTTCCAACGAGTGCTGACTGCCTCTCTGACCTTGATCAGTGTCACTCCATTCTTTGCTCTCAGTAGGGTAGGTCCTTGGTAATTTGGGCCATAAATGGTCTTGATGGTGCTGAAGAATCCACACATGTCGTGGCTGTCAGCAAGTTGCTGTATTTCCTGCACTCTTTCAGCCCATCAGCTGTTCTTTAGTTTGTGTAAGCAGATCTACTCTACAGGACGAGTGGGAAACTATTGAAACTACATTGCCAGCAGTCCTGAAGCAAGGCCACTCCAACATCTGTCATCGGGCTGCAATATGCTGACAATGCTTGCATATGCGCACACTCAGAGGCCAAGCTTCAAACCCTCATCGATGCATTCATGGAGGCGCATGAAAGAATTGGCTTGAAGCAAAACATCCGGAAATCTAAGGTCCTCTGCCAGCCTGCTCCCCGACACTGCCCCCGAGTATTAAGATCCACGGCGAGTCACTGGACAATGTGGATCACTGCTCATACCTTGGGAACCTCCTGTCACCAAGGGCAGATATCGACAATGACACTCAGGATCGCTTCCAGAAGGCCATGTGGCCCATAAATCCTGCTCTGCCATTCAATAAGATCATGCCTGTTCTGATTTAGGCCTTAATTCCACTTTCCTGCCTGTGCCCATTGACCAATGACTCCCTTGTACATCAAAAAATCTGTCTATCACAGCCTTGAACATATTCAATGACCCAGCCTCCACAGTCCTCTGGAGAACAGAATTCCAAAGATGAGCAACCCTCTGACAGAAGAAATTCCTCCTCATCTCTTTCTTGAATGGGAGACCACTTATCTTGAAACTGTGGCCCATAATTCTACATTCCCCCACAAGGAGAAACATCTTCCCAGCATCTACCTGTCCAGCCCACTGAGAATCTTATAGGTTTCAATAAGATCACCTCTCAATCTTCTAAACTCCAGTGAGTAGAGGCCCAATCTGCTCAACTTATTCTCACAAGTCAACCCTTCATCCCAGGAATCAGCCTAGTGAACATTATTTGAACTGATTCCAATACAAGTATATCCCTCCTTAAGTAAGGAGACCAAAACTGTTTGGAGTACTTTAGTTGGGATGCCACTAATGCCCTGTACAGTTACAGCAAAACTTCCCTACTTTTATACTCCATTCCCCTTGCGAAAAATTCCAACATTCCATTTGCATTCCTAATTACTTGCTATACCTTCATGCTAACGTTTCTGTAATTCATGTACCTGGCACCCAGATCCCTCAGTACAGCAGCATTCTGCAGTCTCTCTATGTAAGTAATATTCTGTTTTTCTATTCTTCCTGCCAAAGTAGACAATCTCACATTTTCCTATATTATACTCCATCTGCCAAACTTTTGCCCACTGACTTAACCTATCTATATCTCTTTGCAGACACTTTATGTTCTCCTCACGACTTTCTTTCCTACCTATCTTTGTACCACACATAAATTTGGCAACGGTACACTCAGTGCCTTCACGCAATTATTAATATAGACCATAAATAGTTGAGGCACCAGCACTGATCCCTGTGACATTCCATTAGTTACAGTTTTCCAATCTGAAAATGCCCCATTTGTCCCCACTCTCTGTTTCCTGTGAGTTAGCCAATCTTATATCCATGTGTGTGTAGTTTTCAGTTTGTATCTATCAGTGTCTGGTACTCTATGTGAGTTTTGGACTCTTTCTTACTCTCTCACTGCTATTTTTTGTGTGTTAGGTTGCTTTAGATGACTCAGGCTGAAGTACTGTGAGTGAGTGCAGTAATCAACCTATATCTTTCAGCATCTGGCACTGAGCATGTGTTTCAGCATCACTATCTATCTGTCAGTATCTGGTACTCTGTGTGAGTGTGGGATTCATTATATAATCCTCCGTCCCTGGGACTGATGGCAAGTCTGGATTTATTCTTAATAAAATGTCAGCACAGCAACAGGCCATTGATGTGGTAGGTTTTAAGCAGACAATATATTTGAGGTTTTGCTTAGTATTAAATATCTGTCACTGTGAACACAATAGTGAAAGATAATGTATCCTACAATCTGATACAGGATTGGTGTGCAAGTGTAACTCAGGCTGTACTAATCAATTTGATCAGTGCCATTCAGTCTGAGTGAGTATCTTGGACTTGCATGTAAAATGAGCTCAGTCTGGAATTGTACAGTATCTTCCATCTGACACTATGAGGTTTTAGGACTGGTATGTAATTTATAGCTCAGACTATACTGATCAAATTTATAATGTATCTTTTAGTTTCACAATCCGGATGAGTTTTAAACTGGAATCTGAGTTTGGATCTCAGGTTATACTATATTTCAGAATCTCTCAATCTGATTATGGACTTGAGTCTAATGTATATGTCTGGAAACATGATGGGAATTAATACTGATAATAAACTCATAACCTGTGTAAATATTGGGCTGGTATTTAACTTGAATCTCAGAGTACATTATTGAGGTTAATTCTGTAACTTTGAAACAGGAACCACGTGTCAGTTCTCTGTGTGTTTAATTTGTAGCTGAGGTTGCACTATTGTGGGATTGACACACTGATAATTTGATTGTGGGTGAGATGTTGGACTGGGATTTATGTATCTACCTGTCAGTGGTAATGAGTTGGGGTGACATAGAAACAACGTCTGTCTTTCCTGCTCTATTTGATTGATGGATTGAAAATGTGTCTCTGGAACTATTTCTGCTGTCTGAGACTGTGGAACTGATGACCTGTCTGTGTCTCTGCGCTCTGTGAGTGATAATGTACGTATTGTGTGTGAGAAGGATCTGGTGGCACTCTTCCTTGTAACTTGGGTGGAGGAAATAGCCCATTTATTCTGGTTCATTCAATCATTTGCCTGTTTGAACAAAAGTATGTTTGTAACTAAAATACAGGTGAGATCAAAGATATAGAGTTTTAATGAATTTAATCTCTCAAATAATAATCATTATGGATACCCGCAAAAGAACCACCGCAACACAACTATTGTCAGTGTTTCACTCCGCTACAATAAGTTTCTTCCCATTCTGTCTCCATCCCCTTGTCCACACACAACCGGAGAATGGCCTCTCCACTCACTCCATGTTCTGAGACCAGTTTCAGATCCACTCCGCCTCCTACAAACAGCCCCCGCCTGCCCCTGAACTTGCCCCGGACTCGATGCTGATCTCTGAGTCTATCTGCGGACATGCTCCCAAAGCGATGTCCTGCTGGAAGGAGGCTGTTGTTTGCTCCCTTCCCCCGGGACCGGGATCTCTCCATTCGCGGCTGTTTTAAACCATCTTCTTCCGCTCACAGGCAGTGCTGGGGGAGGGGAGCGCAGGCCCAGATTTCTGCAGCACATCAGCCAGAAACGTGGAAAACTTCAGGCACAGAATGAGTCCATTCGGCCCATCATGTCCGCGCCAGCGGAATGAGAGTGATATAGCCTGTTCCCACAGTTTGTTGTTATTGGACAGTGAAGTGTGGAAACAGAATCGGACAGTCAGGATGTGGGGAGTTACACAAAGAGAATCTATTATAGGCACCAGGTGAGAAGTGTGAAGGACATATTTTAAACAGCGGCTGTTTGGTTTCATTTGAACGGTTAGACCATGGGAGCGGGAACAGGAAATCTGACCTGTGTAAAAGTCCCTGTTCCGTCGGTCAGTCCCGTTCATGGCCCAGTGGATTGTTTCTGGGTGTTATTTAATTGTTGTAAAATGGCCAAAGCCCCTGGTATGCAGTAGCTGGGGGCTGCAGGACTGCAGTGGAATCAGACACTGACTCTGTTTGTGTTGCTGGCTTTCCTTTGTGATTGTTCACAATGATTATTCATTGAAAAATTGTTTTGGTCTCTCTTGTAACTTCCACCACATCTCTTCCTGAATTATAATTAATACTTTTTCTTTCTACAGACAATACTTGAGGAAGCTGAATAAATGTAGTGATTCCTCGACACAAGGGGAAGTGCAGCCAGCTCCTCACACACAGTAAGTACAGTATCACTCACAGAGAGCAGAGACATCAGTTCCACAATCACCGACAGCAGAAGTAGTCAGAACACAAAAACACACAAAATAGGAGCAGGAGTAGATCATGTGGCCCGTGGAGCCTGCTCCGCCATTCAGTACCATTGTGGATGATCTTAGGCTTCAATTCCACTTTCCCACCTGCTCGCCCTGATTCTCTGAGAGATCAAAAATCTGTCTATCGCAGCTTTGAATGTATTCAATGATGGAGCATCCACAATCCTCTGGAGTAGAAAATTCCAAAGATTCACAACCCTTTGAGTGAAGTAATTTCTCCTCATCTCAGTCCTAAATGATCAGCCCCTTATCGTGGGACTGTGTCCCCATGTTTTAGATTGTCTGACCAGCAGAAACAATCTCTCAGTGTCTCCCCTATCCAGCCCCTTTGGAATTTTGTATGTTTCAATGAGATCACCTCTCATTCTTCTAAACTCCTGAGTATAGGCCCAATTTACTCAGCCTCTCATCATAGGACAATCCCCTCATCCCAGGGACTAATTTAGTGAACATTTGCTGCACCGCCTCCAATGCACATATATCCTTTCTTAAGTGTGCAGACCAAAACTTCACACTGTATTCCAGATGTGGTCTCACCGAAATCCTGTACAATTGTAGCAAACTTCTTTATTCCTGTATTCTAATCCCCTCGCAATAAAGGCCAACACGCCATTTGCCTTCCTAATTGCTTGTTGTACCTGCATGCTAACTTTCTGTATTCCTTGTACAAGAACACTCAATTCTCTTTGAACACCAACAGTTACAAGTTTCACACCTTTTATCAAATATTCTACTTTTCTATTCTTATGACCAAAGTGAAGAACTTCACACTTCCCTACATTATACTCCATCTACCATCTTCTTGCCCACTCACTGAACTTGTCTATATCTCTTTGCAGCCTCTCTATGTCCTCCCACAGCTTCCCTTTCCACCTACCTTTGTATCATCAGCAAACTTAGATACATTACTCTCTGTCTCTTCATCTAAGTCATTAATTTAGATTGTAAATAGCTGAGACCCCAGCACTTATCCTTGCAACACTCCATTATTCACTGCCTGCCAATCTGTTTATACCCACTCTTTGCTTCCTGTCCATTAACCAATCCTCTATCCATGCTAATATATTACCCACAATTCCATGAGTCCCTTATCTTCTCTATTAACCTTTTATGTAGCACCTTATTGAATGCCTTTTGGAAATCCAGGAATATGACTAGTTTCCCTTTACCCTGCTAGTTACATCCTCAAAAAACTCTCATAAATTTGTCAAACAAGATTTCCCTTCAGGAAAATCATGTTGACTTGTTTGAATGCTTTTCTCAATGCATTGTTCAGACTTCCTGCATTTTCCCAAGGACTGATATTAGGCTAACTGGCCTGTAGTTCACAGTTTTCTCTCTCCCTCCTTTCCTGAAAGGCAGTGTAACATTTGCCAACTTCCAATCTGATGGAAATTTTCTGACCCCTCCCACACCCACTGCAATATTACAGGGAACGGGGGTGGGGAGAAACAGCCTGTCTGCCCCAGGCCAACCAAGGCCCTTAATTGGCCAATGAACAGCCACTTATGGGCCTCCTCTCTCTGCTGCAGGTATTTTATCCTCGGTTGGGTTGGGGGCGGGGAGGCAGTGTGGCAAAGGCACCAAGAACCCTGCCTGATAAAACCAGGCATCTTTCTTGCGGGCTGCGGGGGGGTCCTCCTGATTAGGCACCCTGTTCCCCATGGAGGGCCACCCTCAAAGCTCCAACCGCCCCCATTGGGCACCCCCGGACCCTGTACCTGACCCCCCATTGCCTCAGACTTAAAGGTAACATTATATATTCTATCAGAACAGACTGAATGACAAATAACATAGCACTCCACAAAACTATAGTGTTAGAGTGAAAGATATTGTCTCAGTTATTTATTGCAGCCTGAGCTACACATTATATGCCAATCTAAAATCACATACAGTTTCAGACTGAGATACAGTATTTATTCCATAAATGCAAAATGAGCTATATGTTCCACAGGAGTTCATACTATTGAACAAGCCTGGGCTCTTTTCTCTAAGTGGTCACCTAATAGAAGCATTGCATAATATGAAGGGTTTCGTTAGGGTAGAGGTAGAGATGTTTCCCACTTGTGGTGGAGTCCAAAGCTGTCGATATGAAATAGTCAGTAATAAATTAAATAAATAACTCAGGGGAATCTTCTTTACCCTGCTTTGACAGCACTTGAGCTGCTGAACATTGTTACATTTAACATCAAGCTAAATGATTAAATGCGGCAGAAACAATTTGAGAGATTTGCTGATGGGATTAGATGAAGTAGGGTTGGAGTAACCTCATTGGAACTACCAGCACTTGGGCAGAAAAGCTTGTCTCTGTGCTGTAAATACTATGTAATTTTGTGTAGAGTGAATCCAGAATGACAAACTAACCCAGAGATTAATGGCTACTGAATGCATAACACACACAGGCAGTACCAGAGACTGACAGATACTGAACAAAACCCACACTCACAGATAGTACCAGAGACTGACAGATGCTGAACATAACTCACACTCACAGGAAGTACCAGAGACTGACAGATACTGAACAAAACCCACACTCACAGGCAGTACCAGAGACTGACAGATACTGAACATAACCTACACTCACAGGCAGTATCAGAGAATGACAGATACTGAACAAAACCCACACTCACAGGCAGTACCAGAGACTGACATATACTGAACAAAACCCACACTCACAGGAAGTACCAGAGACTGACAGATACTGAACAAAACCCACACTCACAGGCAGTACCAGAGACTGACAGATACTGAACATAACCTACACTCACAGGCAGTGCCAGAGACTGACAGACATTGAAAATAACCTACACTCACAGGCAGTACCAGAGACTGACAGATACTGAACATAACCTACACTCACAGGAAGTACCAGAGACTGACAGATACTGAACAAAACCCACACTCACAGGCAGTACCAGAGACTGACAGATAGTGAACAAAACCCACACTCACAGGCAGTACCAGACACTGACAGATACTGAACATAACCTACACTCACAGGCAGTGCCAGAGACTGACAGACATTGAACATAACCTACACTCACAGGCAGTACCAGAAACTGAAAATATTGAACAAAAAGTACACATGCGGACACTACCTGAGACTGACAGATACTGAACAAAATACACACTCACAGGCAGTACCAGAGACTGACAGATGTTATGTCCATCCCAAATTCACAACAGAAAAAATAACTGAGAGATCCAACAGAAATCCAACACTTACATATAATACCAGTGACTTAAAGGTACAGAATTAATCGCACTCTCAAATATAGTGCATGTGACTGGGATACAGAATGAGTCTATACTGACACATACTACCAGGGAATGACAGATACAGAATGAATCACACAGTCACATACAGCAACAGGGACATTTTGGCACAGTATGAATCTGACAGTCGTGTACAGAAACAGAGGCTGACAGATATCAAATGAAACCCACACACACATACAGTGACACTGAGAGCTATAACATATATGCCACATTCATATATAGTACCAGAGATTGACAGATGCAGAATGAATTCCACACACACAAACAGTTCCAGAGCCTTATACATTCAGAGTGAATATGACACTTTGTACCAGAGACTGACCAATGCAGCATGAATCCCACACTCCCACTCAGTAATAGAGACTGACAGATAGCCACAAGTAAAGAATGATTCTCATTCTCATGCACAGGACAACAGACTGATTTGCCACAATGGTGTCTCTAATCTTTGGGCAAACTCAGTGTGATAACAACTCATCTCCATTCCCAGTATTTCTAAATCCCACCTGTCCTCCATAATCTGAACAATTATTGCATGTCGTGTTGACTGTCTGATCTGTAAACTGCACTGGATCACAGATTGCTGACATTTGCTAGCTGAAAGTGAGAACTGCAAAATAGAAGCAGAAATTGGCACAGCCTGTCAGGGTTAATAAACAGGTAATGTGAGGTAATAAACTTTGTAATAAACTCATATTGCTTCACATTTTTATACTGAAAATAAAAGTAATCAATTCTTAATAAAAATGTTTACTACATTGATCTGATATTTGTAAATGTGCCCTGTTATATATTACACTACATTGAGCAGTATTTCTGTCTAAGTTTTCAGGATACTATTTGCATTACTTCAAATAAAGAAAACATAACGACACAAAGAACTGAGCACAATGCTGAAAGTTTCACAGCAAACAGTCAAAAGGGAAAGAGATAACATATAGAAAGAAAAAAAGCTAAAATACTCTAAACACTCAGCCAGTCCGGAAACAACTGTGGAGAAGAGAAGCTCGGGTTAATGGTCCAGTTCTGTGACCCTTCTATAGACCTGAAACATTGCTCCTCCCTTCCTCTCTCCACAGATACTGCTGGAACTGCTGAGTGTTTCCAGAATCTTCTGTTATTCAGATTTCGAGCGGCTGCAGTATTTCTCTTTTTGAAGAATAAAACAATCCCTGGGAGGGAATGAAAGTTTACATAAGAAATAAGAGCAGGAGTGGCCACTCTGCCCATCTAAATAGTTCCACCATTCAATAATATAACAGCTGT
Source organism: Heterodontus francisci (assembly GCF_036365525.1). Taxonomy (NCBI): domain Eukaryota; kingdom Metazoa; phylum Chordata; class Chondrichthyes; order Heterodontiformes; family Heterodontidae; genus Heterodontus; species Heterodontus francisci. The sequence continues at coordinate 6,869,037 of NW_027141369.1, read as the reverse complement.
TCTCCAACCTCAACTCCATCTTACCACACTGGCACAGCCCCCTTGATTCCCTTAATATCCAAAAACCTATCGATTTCTCTTGAATATACACAATGATTGAGCATCCAGAGCACTCTGGGATAGAGAATTCCAAAGATTCATAACCCTTTGACTGAAAAGAAAATCTCCTCTTCTCAGTCAAATATGACCAAGCCCTTTATACTGAGACTGTAACCCTTCATTCTAGATTGCCCAGCTAGAGGAAACATCCTCCCAGCATTTACCATGTCAAGCCACTGAGCATTTTATCTGCCAGTGAGATTACCTCTCACTCTACTGAGTTCTGGGGAATAGAGGCCTAGTCTATTCAATCTCTTCTCATAGGACAATCCCCTCATCCTAGGAAGCAGCCTAGTGGCACGTCTCTGTACTCCCTCTAAGGAAAGTATATCCTTCCTTAGATAAGGGGACCAAAACTGCACAGCACTCCAAGTGTGATCTCACGCTGTATAATTGCAATAAATACTCATACTCTAATCTCTTTGCAATAAAGACAAACATATCATTTGCTTTCCTAATTGGTTGAGTACCTGCACGTTAACTTTCTGTGATTCCTGGACAAGGACACTCGGGTCCCTCTGAATGTAAACATTTCCCATTCTCTCACTAATTTCAAAAATGTTCTGTATTGCTGTTTTAGATTAGAGATACAGCACTGAAACAGGCCCTTCGGCCCACCGAGTCTGTGCCGAACATCAACCACCCATTTATACTAATCCTGCACTAATCCCATATTCCTACCAAACATCCCCACCTGTCCCTATATTTCCCTCCCACCTACCTAATCTAGTGACAATTTATAATGGCCAATTTACCAATCAACCTGCAAGTCTTTTGGCTTGTGGGAGGAAACCGGAGCACCCGGAGAAAACCCACACATGCACAGGGAGAACTTGCAAACTCCACACAGGCAGTACCCGGAATCGAACCCGGGTCCTTGGAGCTGTGAGTCTGCGGTGCTCACCGCTGCGCCGCCCTGCCAAAGTGTGTAACTGTACACTTCTCCCCATTATATTCCATCTCTCACATTCTTGCCCACATACTTAGTCTGTCTAAATCCCTTTTCTCCCCCTTTGCATCCTCCTCACAGTTTACTTTGCCACCTCACTTTATATCATTGGCAAACATGGATAACATGACATTCAGTCACCTCATCTAAGTCATTGATGCAGAATGGAAATAACTGAGTCCCGAGCACCAATCCTTGCAGTATCCAACTACTTACAGCTTTCCTGCCGAAAATGACTCGGTTATTCCTACTCTCTGTTTTTTGTCTGTTAACTACTACTCAATCTATACTAATATATTATCCCCAAATTGCATGGGACCTACATTGGTGTAATAACCACTTGTTTGATAACTTATTGAATGCTTTTTGAAAATCCAAACAGACTACATCCACTGGTTCCCCTTATCTACCCTGGCAGTTACAACATCAACATATTCTAATAATTTATCATTGACAATTTCCTTTTAATAAATCCATGTTGACTCTGCCCAACCATATTCTGATATTCCACATCACCCTTTACCATGTCTGTAATAATAGATTGTAGCATATTCCCCATTGCTGATGTCAGGCAAACTGGCCTCTAGTTCTTTGCTTTCTCTCTCCTTCCTTTCTCGAATAGTGTCGATATGTTTGTTTCCCTCCAATTCACAGCTTCCAGAATCCAGGAATTGGTTCTTATAAGGAACGGGAATAGCTGTGGAAAAATGAATCTGAGTAATTCTATTCTGAGTCCACTGTATGATTCAGGTCAAATAATAATTATCAATAAAAAGGAGTAAAATCAGAGTTCAATTGAACTTTAATTTGAAGGAAATCAGCGTTGGAAATATGTTTATTCAAATTATACACTTCTTGCTTTGGGAAACAAAATTCCTTCGAGACAGCACCCAACTCAGTTCCTATCTTTCAGTTTACCATCTGAGGAATTTAAGGAACGCCAAACTGTAATGGCTGGGAATCAAACACGGGCACAGCTGCTTGGAAGGTCATTGACCTGAAACATTAACTCTGTTCTCTCTCCACAGATGCTGCCTGACCTGCTGAGTATTTCCAGCATTTTCTGTTTTTATTCCAGCTGTTTGGAAGGCAGCTATGCTCATTGCTCTAACAGCATCGCTCACATGGAGCAATGCATTGAGTCTTTCTGTGGATTTTGGGACTGGGCCGCTGTCTTTTGGTCTCTGATGCTATAATCACAGCCAATAAAATACTCAGCTCAGTTCCAGGTGTTTAAAACTGGTGAACTGAAAGGCGACATGATGTGTCAGGATGTTTCTGAACAGCAATTATCACAATTTTGCAACACAGAAAGAGTTCATTTGAACAATTGTGCTGCTCTTTGAACGATCTATCCAATCAGTCCCACCTCCCTGTCATTTTCACATTGCCCTGTAATTTCCCCATCAAATAATGATCCAATTCCCTCAGGAAAGTTATTATTGAATCTGTTTTCACCTCCCTTTTCAAGCAGTACATTTCTGATCATCAGAACGCGTGTTAAAATATCACCTCATCTTCCCCTGATTCTTTTAACAATTCTGCGTCCATTGGTTACAGACCCTTCTGCCAGTGGGAACAGTTCCTCTTCAACCCATTAGAATGTAGAACACAACTATTAAATATTACATTAACATCTCTGCACCAAGAAGAACGACCCTAGATTTGCTACAAAAACAAGAAAAGCTGGAATCACTCAGCAGGTCTGGCAGTATCTGTGGAAAGAGAAGCAGAGTTAACATTTCGGGTCAGTGACCCTTCTTCGGAACTGACAAATATTAGAAAAGTCACAGATTATAAGCAAGTGAGGTGGGGGTGGGGTAAGAGATAACAAAGGAGAAGGTGCAGATTGGACCAGGCCACATAGCTGACCAAAAGGTCACGGAGCAAAGGCAAACAATATGTTAATGGTGTGTTGAAAGACAAAGCATTAGTGCAGATTAGGTGTGAATATACTGAATATTGAACAGCAGCAAGTGCAAACCTGAAAAAAAACCTGAAAAAAACAGTGGGTAAGCAAACTGAACAAACTAAGATGAAATGAAATAAATGCAAAAAAAGATAGTAAAAAATGTAAAAAAAGAATGTATAAAAAAGGAAGAAAAAATAACTAAAAATGAAAGTAAAATGGGGGGCTGTCATGCTCTGAAATTATTGAACTAAATGTTCAGTCCGGCAGGCTGTAGTGTGCCTAATCGGTAGATGAGATGCTGTTCCTCGAGCTTGCGTTGATGTTCACTGGAACACTGCAGCAATCCCAGGACAGAGATGTGAGCATGAGGGCAGGGGGGAGTGTTGAAATGGCAAGCAACTGGAAGCTCAGAGTCCTGCTTGCGGACTGAGCAGAGATGTTCCGCAAAGCGGTCACCCAGTCTGCGCTTGGTCTCCCCAATGTAGAGGAGACCACACTGTGAACAGCGAATACAGTGTACTACATTGAAAGAAGTACAAGTAAATCGCTGCTTCACCTGAAAGGAGTGTTTGGGGCCTGGGATAGTGATGAGAGGGGAGGTAAATGAGCAGGTATTACACCTCCTGCGATTGCAGGGGAAGGTGCCCTGGGACGGGGACGAGGTGGTGGAGGTAATGGAGGAGTGGACCAGGGTGTCGCGGAGGGAACGATCCCTTCGGAATGCTGACAGGGGAAGGGAGGGGAAGATGCGACTGGTAGTGGCATCACGCTGGAGGTGGCGAAAATGGCGGAGGGTGATCCTTTGGATATGGAGGCTGGTGGGATGAAAAGTGAGGACAAGGGGAACCCTGTCACGGTTCTGGGAGGGAGGGGAAGGGGTGAGGGTAGAGGTGCGGGGAATGGGTCGGACACGGTTGAGGGCCCTGTCATCCACAGTGGGGGGAAATCCTCGGTTGAGGAAAAAGGAGGTCATATCAGAAGCACCGTCATGGAGGGTAGCATCATCAGAGCAGATGCGTCGGAGATGGAGAAACTGGGAGAATGGAATGGAGTCCTTACAGGAGGTAGGTAGGGTGTGAAGAAGTGTAGTCGAGGTAGCTTTGCTATCCTTTCACGCATCTCTAGTGCCATTCTAGTCAATCTCCTCTGCACTCTCTCTCAGGCCTTGATATCCCTGCTAAAATGTGGAACCTAGAATTAGACACAATGCTCCAGCTGAGGCCGATAACCAGTGAGATTTATAAAGGTTCAACATAAACTCCTTGTTTGTGACCCGTATTCCTATTTCTGGTTTCTAACCCAGTGTCGGCTCTGAGCTGTTGAAACTGCCTGAATAAATATTTCCGCCCAACAAAGCGCTCAACTTAAAGGCCGGAATGTGAGAAGCTGCTGAGAATAAGAGACCCTCGCAGCCAGGCGTCATTTCCCGGTGGAGTTTTCAATAGAAACTGGGGCTGGAGAGAGTCTTTGGGAAATGTAATTCCTGAATGCAGTGAGAGAGTTTGTGATTGGTTGCAGATATAAAACTATTGTGACATCACTGCCAATCACCCAATCACAATCTTTACTTTCTCCCATCCCTCATTAGCATAGAGCTGTGGGATTGTCTATTTAATCCGCACTCGGAAGGGGTTTGGTTTATTTCTGTATCTGAAACTGAAAATGGTAAGGTCCCCCCATCAGGCTCCCAGTGGAGCCATCATCCACCCTCCCTCCAGCTTCGCTATCGGGGGAAGTCGAGGCTTCTTGGTCTACGCTGGGCAGCCCAGAGTTTGCCGCACCTGTGGCAAATCTGGTCACATGCCAGCCAACTGCAGCACGGTTGTTTGCAAGAACTGCAAGGAGGAAGGCCATCAGACCAAGGACTGTAAGCAGACTAAGTGTTGCAACTTGTGCGGTGCGGCAGGCCATCTCTACAAGACCTGCCCCAAACGTTGCCTCAGCTATGCTCAGGCGGCAAGGTCCAAGGAAAGGCCGGGAGAAGGTTCGACGAAGGCGTCCGCTGTTCGAAAGGAGACCAGCAACCTTCTTCGCAGTGAGGAACTTCAACCTGAGAAGGAAGAGGAGGCAGCTGAAACCAACGACCCAGCACCTACCCAGCGCCCGGAAACCCCTCCTCCACAGACAGAATCAATGGAGGAGGAGGCAGCAGATGGACAAACAGGTCAGTGGCAAGTGGTCCAGAGGAAAACCACAAAGAAAAAACATCCCAAAGCCACCACCCAAACCAGTGGCAAGAGGAGGCTCTCTTCTGAATCAGACTGCAACAACTCCTCTTCGCTGGACGGGGAAATGCTGGAACGACAGCCCCTTCAAAAGAGGCGGCAGAATTCCGAGATGGATGATAAGGCATCCCAGCCCCCGGGCACTGGAAGCTGTGATGGGCCCGGTGTGCCCCAACCCCAATGACTCACACGTAACGACGTGGCCAACGCATCTCAGCTCCGGGACAGCGGGAGCAAAGACACGTCTGGCGCTGTGATGTTTTCGAGGAGGAACAGATGGAAGCAGCTGAGGACAACCCAATGCTCTCTGCCTACAAGACCCCCCCCGATGTCACCCGAGCGGCACAAACCCTGCATGAAAAATCAGGAGGGGTTTCTGAGCCCAACCAACGTGAAACTGCTTGCGCACACGATGGGTATGCAGGAACATCCCGAAGGACTGGGACCAGCGAGGACAAATGGTATGGGAAGCAACAACTAATTTTTAGTAAAGAATGGGTGTAAGAATTGCTTCCATTAATGTGCGTAGCATTAAATCTACTACGCGATGTGTTTCAACCTTGGATTACCTTGCCAAGGTCAAAGCTGACCTACTGTTTCTGCAGGAGTGTGGAATACCACACCTCAGCACATACAGGCAGTCGTCGCGATGGTGGTCCCACGGGCCATCGATCTGGTCGGGGGGTAATGACTGCCGCTCCTCCGGCCTGGGTATTCTGCTGTGGGGAGGTAACTTCACCATCTCCGTAGTTAAGGAGGTGGTGGGCGGCCGCCTCCTCGTAGCAGACGTGATGTACAACAACGCTCCGCTCCGGTTGATTAACGTGTCCGCCCCGGGACAACGCTGCGAGCGGCTGACCGTCTTCCAGCAGCTCCCACTGCTGCTGGCGACGTCCAGGCCGGTCATCCTAGGCGGTGACTTCAACTGCATCATCGATGCGGCTGGACGATCCGGCAGTGACGACAGCAAACTGGACGCTCCGTCCAGATTCCGAGTAGAAACAGTTAAGGATGCCAAACTGCACGACGTCTTCAGCAAACCTGCAGACGGAGCGCAGCGCAGATACACATGGTCAAGATCGGACGGGTCTACCCGTTCCAGGATTGACTTCCTGTTTGTGTCCCGTGCTGTCACGGTCGGATCCACCGACGTCAAGCCGGTGTTCTTCTCCGACCACTGCCTCTTACTGGCCGACTGTCACTTACAGGACGACCAGCGGGTTGGCAGAGGGACGTGGAAGCTCAATGCGACACTGCTGACCCCAGAGAACGTTGAGGAACTCAAAAGGGATTACAATGGTTGGAGGACCGTGAAACCCCTCTTTGAGTCTCCAGTTCACTGGTGGGAAGCGATTAAGGAGAACATCAAGAGGTTCTTCATCCACAAAGGTGTTCAGAAGGCGAGAGAGAGACAGAGGGAACTGTCCCGACTCCAGAAAACTATGCAAAATCTACTCCGGTTGCAGTCAATGGCGGTCGAGGTCAAGGAGGACCTCCAAGAGGTGAAGAGCCAGCAGGCCTCGCTCTTTGCCAAGGAGGCCTCCAAGATCATCTTCCGGTCCACAGTCCGCTCCATCGAGCAGGATGAGACGTGCTCGCGTTACTTCTTCCAAAAGGTACACAGAGAGAGCTCTGTTATCAGCAGCCTGAAGGAAGAAGATGGCTCGGTAACGTCTTCGCAGTCCGACATACTAAGGATCAGCAAATCCTTTTATGCTGGGCTGTATGACGCGAAGCTCACAGACAGCAGAGCCTCCCAGTCCTTCCTGTCATCTATCACAGAGGTCCTAGATGACAGCAGGAGGGAGAGACTGGACAAGCCGCTAACTCTGGACGAGCTCACAAAGGCCGTCGAGTCTTTCGAGACGAGTAAAACCCCCGGGAGCGACGGCTTACCGGTCGAGTTGTACTCGGCCCTGTGGGACTGGGTCGGCCCGGACCTGCTGGAGGTATACGAGAGTATGCTCCTGGCCGGCAGCATGTCAGAGACCATGAGAAAAGGCATCATCACCCTCATTTACAAGCAGAAGGAGGAGAGGGCAGAAATCAGAAATTGGCGGCCCATCTCACTGCTTAATGTTGATTACAAGATTCTGTCCAAAGTCATCGCCAGTCGAGTCAAGTCTGCTCTGGAGTTGGTGATTCACCCCGATCAGACCTGTACTGTACCCGGCAGGAAGATCTCTGATAGCCTCGCGCTACTCAGGGATACGATCGCCTACGTACGGGACAGGAGGGTTACACCTGCCTCATCAGCCTGGACCAGGAGAAGGCTTTTGACAGGATATCGCACACCGACATGATGGACGTGCTTTCCAAAATGGGGTTTGGGGAGGGAATCTGCAATTGGATCCAACTGCTCTACACAAACATCAGTAGCGCAGTGTCAATCAACGGGTGGGAATCTGAAAGTTTCCCGATCAAATCTGGAGTCAGACAGGGTTGTCCTCTCTCCCCTGTCTTGTTTATTTGCTGTATTGAACCCTTTGCTGAGTCTATTAGGAAGGAAGCGAGCATAAGAGGGGTGACAATCCCAGGCAGCGGAGGCACTCAGGTCAAAACCTCCCTGGACATGGATGACGTCGCCATCTTCTGCTCGGATCCGCTGTCCGCGCGGACTGATGAGCATCTGTGACCAGTTCGAACTGGCCTCGGGAGCCAAAGTTAACCACGGCAAGAGCGAGGCCATGTTCTTTGGCAACTGGGCTGACCGATCCTTTGTCCCCTTCACCGTCAGGTCTGACTACCTGAAGGTGCTGGGGATATGGTTCGGAAGGGCCGGGGCGTGCACCAAAACCTGGGAGGAGCGAGGAGCCAAGGTACGACAAAAGTTGGGCATGTGGGGGCAGCGATCTCTCTCCATTGTGGGTAAGAAGCTGGTCATCAGGTGCGAGGCGCTCACGTTGTTGCTCTACGTGGCGCAGGTCTGGCCCATACCCCACTCCTGCGCCGTGGCAGTCACCCGAGCCATTTTCCGCTTCGTCTGGGGATCTAAAATGGACCGGGTCCGGAGGGACACGATGTTCAAATCTCTGGACATGGGCGGGAAAAATGTACCCAACATCGCCCTCATCCTGATGACCACCTTCGTGTACGGCTGCATCAAGCTATGTGTAGATCCCCAGTACGCAAACTCCAAGTGTCACTACGTGCTGAGGTTCTATCTGTCCCCGGTGTTGCGAAGGATGGGCCTGGTCACATTGCCGCGGAACGCTCCGTGCAGTTGGGCGGCGCCGTACCACCTATCCTTCGTGGAGCAATTTCTGCGGAAAAACACCTTTGACCACTGGTCCATCAGGCAGTGGTCTGCACGGAATGTCCTCAAGGCCCTACGGGAAAAGGAAACGGTGGATCCTGTCGGATGGTTCCCCGAGCAGACCGTCAAAGTCATTTGGCGGAATGCCTCATCACCAGAACTTTCAAACAAGCACCAAGACGTAGCTTGGCTGGTGGTGAGAAGGGCCCTCCCCGTCAGATCCTTCATGCACACCCGAAGTCTCGCCCCCTCCGCACAGTGCCCCCGCGTTGGCTGTGGTGGGGAAGAGACGGTCGCCCACCTCCTCCTGGAATGTGCCTTTGCAAAGCAGGTGTGGAAAGAGATGCAGTGGTTTTTGTCAAGGTTCATCCCAAGCAGCTCTGTAACACAGGAGTCTGTGCTCTACGGGCTGTTCCCAGGGACGCACACCGAGCCAAGCATCAACTGCTGCTGGAGGACTATCAATTCGGTGAAAGACGCCCTTTGGTCTGCCCGAAACTTGCTGGTCTTCCAGCGCAAAGAGTTGTCCACCACCGAATGTTGCAGACTGGCACATTCCAAGGTCCAGGACTACGTGCTGAGGGACGCACTAAAGCTTGGGGCAGCCGCAGCAAAGGCTCAATGGGGAAAGACCACAGTGTAAGGTTCCCCCACCAAGCTGGACTGAGGGGCTGGAACCATGGGAAACCCCTCGAACTGTATCGGGAAAATTTTCATTTGCTGTAAATGTAAAAATGTAATTGGCATGACAAATGTGCAATGGAAGGGTTGTGAAGCAACTCGTGATTGTATTGAAGGAAACTGATCTCCCTTGCAATGTTTGTATTTTTTGGTGCTGTTTGAAACTGTTTGGCAATGTATTTTTAACAGATTTTTATGAATAAAGTATATTTTGGAAATAAAAAAGAGAAGAAAGTAGCTCCTAAGAAAGGCGCCAAGAAAACCTTAAATAAATCGTCAACAAAGGGCGGAAAGAAGCGGAGGAAGGAGAGTTACTCCATCTACATCTACAAAGTGATGAAGCAGGTTCATCCCGACACCGGCATCTCCTCCAAGGCCATGAGCATTATGAACTCGTTTGTGAACGATGCTTTCGAGCGCATCGCGGGTGAGGCTTCCCGCCTGGCCCATTACAACAACCATCAGCTCTGGGTGATCCAGACCGCCGTGCGCCTGCTGCTGCCCGGGGAGCTGGCCAAGCACGCCGTGTCGGAAGGGACAAAGGCGGTGACCAAGTACACCAGCTCCAAGTAAAACTGCACAATGGACTGAAAAACATCCCAAACACAACGGCTCTTTTAAGAGCCACCGACAATCTCTGAAAAAGCTGCATCCGACATCTTTATGAAATCACTTTAAGACGATGTATAATATAATAACGATCCCACTGCTGTGTTTGTATCTCCTGTTATTAACCGAACACGAACCCATAATCTGATCACCTGCCTTCACTTTTTTTGCTTAAAGCTGCTCTTATTCTGGTTTTTCACAGCCCCTGTATGACCGCATTAACAGCTGATTTCAGCGGTAAGGATTAGACCTTAATCCCTTCACTGATTAATCATTTTATTAACAGCAACTCTCCGCAGTGTAACAGCCTGGGATGGGATTATTACAGAGCAAGTTTAGGGCCGTTTGAAGACTTGATCCGGCTCCCTCTTTTCAGAGAAGGACACTGGGCTCTGATTGAAAACTAAACTGAGTATTTCACTTCAGGCCAATGCAGGCCCCACCCGGGACAGTTTGAAAGCGATTGTCGAATGAGTCACAATTTAAATAACATTTTACAAGTTGAATAAAACAAAATCAAGAGATGGGACTTTAAATCTTTGACTAAGGATGACATTTATTTCAATCCGCTCCTTTCCGACAATGAAATTGGCGGGCTTTTTGAAATTGACAAATTATGTGCTTCTGATGGCGTGGCGGGTAAATCCCGCCCTCTTGTGTTGGTCAGTGACCTGATTGGTGAAGAATATAGGCAAATAGAATTAAGTACCGACCATTGAGGAGAGTTCTCAGTCTTAAAGTAAAGTAAATGCTGCGGAAATTATCCATTTGTGAGATTGTGGAAATGTCTGGAGGAAAGACCGGCGGGAAAGCTCGGGCCAAAGCCAAGTCTCGCTCCTCCCGGGCTGGACTGCAGTTGCCGGTGGGCCGTGTTCACAGGCTCCTGAGAAAGGGCAACTATGCTGAGCGTGTGGGTGCTGGAGCCCCGGTCGATCTGGCTGCTGTGCTCGAGTATCTGACCGCTGAAATCCTCGAGCTGGCCGGCAACGCGGCCCGGGACAACAAGAAGACCCGCATCATCCCCAGACACCTGCAGCTGGCCGTCCGCAACGAGGAGGATCTCAACAAGCTGCTGGGAGGGGTGACCATCGCTCTGGGCGGGGTGCTACCCAAGAAAACCAGCGCTCAAAGCTCCCAGAAAATGTAAAGCAGACAAAATGTCATCTAATAAACCAAAGACTCTTTTCAGAGCCATCCACAGTCTCTGAAAGGGCTGATTACTGTCTGATTCAAGCATGTCAGTAACAGAACAGAATAGGAACTATTTAAAATGTTTATGAGCAACTATTTCAGTGGCTTCTCACTGTCCCCCTGATCCCTGTGTGAAGGGGAATTACCAATAGTCTAATTTATTCCTTTCCACACCGAGTTTGAGTTATTTGTCCCTTAAGGATTGCTGAATGGAGTCTTCCACCGCCGGTTCCAGATAAGAAGTGGGGGGGGAAAATGACAGGTTAAAGCTGTGCGTAAAATAGCGCCAGGAATTTGTGGCGATAATAGCGGAATAAAGAAAGGTTTTTAAAAGTTGGTGGAAAATATTTTACGAACAACTTTAAATAGATTTTCCAGTAATTCGCTTTTTGCCGACACTGAAATTGGCGCCTTTTTCGAATTCAAACGTTCTGCCAATTTCGACAATTTAAGCCAATGATTTGCTGCATTTTCCCCAATTCGAGGCTCTGCGATTGGTTAAGAAATGCGAATGGGAAGAGGGTGACCAATCAGAAGTGAGCGCGGGCTCAAGCTGTGGGAATTCCAGGTCCCAGAATGATTGAGCTGAAACTGATCAGTTTCACAAACCCTGTCAGTTTCAGTGCAGGAAACACCGTCTCGGAAGAAATAACATCACAATTGGGTCTGGTTCCAGTGACCGATTCAACGGCTGCTGCAAAATTCCCGGATTCCCTCATTGCAGCGAAATCATTTTGAAATTCTATGAAAACAATGAGTGATTCTGGAGGAGTGATGTGGCTTTTCACTGAGGGTATGTGTCGAATGGGGAAATAACTAAGTGTAGAGCCTCGGGCACTGTTTACACAGCCCGTTTAGAAAATCAAATCCATTGCACATCCTTGCTGCAACTGAAATGTCAATTTCGGGGATTCCAGTTTTCTACACGAATACAGCACAGATTTATTCCAGACAGTTCTGAACAGCCTATCCCAGCTCCCGTTTCCAGCGCATTGCTCTCTCTGTGAGACGGTGGGTGGCTCTTCGAAGAGTGTGTGTTTGCTGGAAAGGGTCGAGTTGTGCGGCCCTGCCGTTTCAGAGCCTACACCACATCCATGGCAGTGACCGTCTTGCGCTTGGCGTGCTCAGTGTAGGTGACCGCATCCCTGATCACATTCTCCAGGAAACCTTTCAACACCCCGCGAGTCTCCTCATAGATCAAACCCGAGATCCGCTTGACCCCGCCACGGCGAGCCAGGCGGCGGATTGCTGGTTTGGTGATGCTCTGGATATTGTCAGGAAGCACTTTGCGGTGCCGCTTTGCTCCGCCTTTGCCTAGTCCTTTCCCTCCTTTACCTCTGCCAGACTTTCTTCTATGAACTTCCAAAATATACTTTATTCATAAAAATCTGTAAAAAAAATACATTACAAAACAGTTCCAAAAAGCACCAAGTCAAACAATACAAAGAGTGGAAAGGAGATCAGTTTCCTTCAATACAGGAGTGAGTTGCCTCACAACCCTTCCATTTCATTTCTCATGCCATGTACATTTGACAGCAAACAAATAATTTCTGGCTACAGTTCGAGGGGTTTCCCATGGATCCAGCCCCTCAGTTCACTATGGTGGGGGGACCTTACACTGTGGTCTTTCCCCATTGAGCCTTTGCTGCAGCTGCCCCAAGCTTTAGTGCGTCCCTCAGCACGTAGTCCTGGACCTTGGAATGTGCCAGTCTGCAGCATTCGGTGGTGGACAACTCTTTGCGCTGGAAGACCAGCAAGTTTCGGGCAGAGCAAAGAGCATCTTTCAACGAATTGATAGTCTTCCAGCAGCAGTTGATGTTTATCTCGGTGTGCGTCCCTGGGAACAGCACGTAGAGCACAGACTCCTGTGCTACAGAGCTGCTTGGGATGAACCTCGACAAAAACCATTGCATCTCTTTCCACACCTGCTTTGCAAAGACACATTCCAGAAAGAGGTGGGCAACTGTCTCTTCCCCACCACAGCCACCTCGAGGGCATTGTGCAGAGGGGGTGAGACTTCGGGCATGCAGGAAGGATCTGACGAGGAGGACTCTTCTCACCATCAGCCAAGCTACATCTTGGTGCTTGTTTGAAAGTTCTGGTGATGGGGCATTCCGCCAAATTACTTTGGAAGTCTGCTCGGGGAACCATCCGACAGGATCCACCATCTTCTTTTCCCGTAGGGCCTTGAGAACATTCCGTGCAGACCAGTGCCTGATGGATTGGTGGTCAAAGGTGTTTTTCCACAGAAACTTTTCCATGAAGGATAGGTGTTACAGCACAGTCCAACTGGATGGAGCGTTCCACGGCAATATGACCAGGCCCATCCTTCGCAACACCGGGGACAGATAGAACCTCAGCATGGAGTGACACTTGGAGTTTGCGTACTGGAGGTCTACACACAGCTTGATACAGCCACACACAAAGGTAGCCATCAGGATGAGGGCGATGTTGGGTACATTGTTCCCGCCTTTCTCCAGAGGTTTGAACATCGTGTCCCTCGGGACCTGGTCCATTTTGGATCCCCAGATGAAGCGGAAAATGGCTCAGGAGATCACCACAGTGCAGGAGTGCAGTATGGGCCAGACCTGCACCACGTACAGTAACCTGAAACAATGGAGAGAGATCGCTGCTCCCACATGTTCAGCTTATGTTGTACCCTGGCTACTCGTTCCTCCCAGGTTTTGGTGCACGCCCCGGCCCTTCCGAACCATACCCCAGCACCTTCAGGTCGGCTGACCTAATGGTGAAGGGGACAAAGGATCGGTCAGCTGTGTTCCCACAGAACATGGCCTCGCTATTGCCGTGTTTTACATTGGCTCCCGATGCCAGTTCGAGCTGGTCACAGATGCTCATCAGTCTGCGCACAGGCAGCGGGTTCAAGCAGAAAACGGCGATGTCATCCATGTACAGGGAGGTTTTAACCTGAGTGCCTCCACTGCCTGGGATTGTTACCCTTCTGATTATCGCATTCTTCCTAATAGACTCAGAATCGGTCCAATACAGCAAACAAACAAGACAGGGGAGAAAGGACAGCCCTGCCTGACTCCAGATTGGATTGAGAAACTTTCTGATTCCCACCCATTGATTGAGACTGCGCTACTGATGTTTGTGTAGACCAGTTTAATCCAATTGCAGATTCCCTCCCCAAACCCCATTTTGGAAAGTACGTCCATCATGTCGGTGTGCGATATCCTGTCAAAAGCCTTCTCCTGGTCCAGGCTGATGAGGCAGGTGTCCACCCTCCTGTCCCGTACATAGGTGATCGTATCCCTGAGTAGCGCGAGGCTATCAGAGATCTTCCTGCCTGGTATAGTACAGGTCTGATCAGGGTCAATCACCAACTCCAGAGCAGACTTGACTCGACTGGCGATGACTTTTGACAGAATCTTGGAGTCGATGTTAAGCAGTGAGATGAGCCACCAATTTCTGATTTCTGCCCCCTCCCCCTTCCGCTTGTAGATGAGGGTGATGATGCCTTTCCTCATTGATTCTAATATGCTGCCGGCCAGGACCATACTCTGGTATACTGCCAGACTTTTTTTTTTAATTTGCAAAATATACTTTATTAATAAAAATCTGTAAAAATTACATTCCCAAACAGTTTAAAACAGCATCAAGTCAAAAAATACAAACAGTGCAAAGGTGATCAGTTTCCTTCTATACAATCACGAGTTGCCTCACAACTCTTCCATTTCATTGTCATGCCATATACATTTCTACATTTACAGCACACAAAATTTTCCCGATACGGTACGAAGGGTTTCCCATGGATCCAGCCCCTCCGCTCAGCTTGGTGGGGGGACCTTACATAATGGTCTTTCCCCATTGAGCCTTTGCTGCGGCTGCCCCAAGCTTTAGTGCGTCCCTGCCCACGTTGTCCTGGTCCTTGGAATGTGCCAGTCTGCGACATTCGGTGGTGGACAACTCTTTGCGCTGGAAGACCAGCAAGTTTCGGGCAGACTAAAGGGCGTCTTTCACCGAATTGATAGTCCTCCAGCAGCAGTTGATGTTTGTCTCGGTGTGCGTCCCTGGGAACAGCCCGTAGAGCACAGACTCCTGTGTTATCGAGCTGCTTGGGATGAACCTCGACAAAAACCACTGCATCCCTTTCCACACCTGCTTTGCAAAGACACATTCCAGGAGGAGGTGGGCGACCGTCTCTTCCCCACCACAGCCACCATGATAATTCTTGCCTCAAATCAGTGCACAATAAAAGAGACTGATTCCGTCAGCTTCCTTTTTTTTACAGGCCACCCGGACCAGGCTGAGAAAGGCAGAGTGAGAGCAGGGAGGGGAGGAGACAAGAGTGAAGATTAAACAGAGAGCGAGAATGAAGGAGACACCCAGAGTGACAGACAGAGAGAGAACGGCACCTTATCTTTCATCTCCACCTCCAGTTTCCTCCGGGCTGCCAATTTCAAACCCTTTATTAACAGTAGAACCGAAACCCAGCTCTCCACGCAAACCCTTCCAGACTCGACCTTCACAGTCAAGGCTTTCCAGAAAGCCGGAGCGTTTAAATATGATCCTGCTACAATTAACACTCAGTAATATTCCCACCAAAACACAATCCATTCTATAACAAGGAACCTCCTCAGTAACATCACCATTTCCACACACATCCGCTTCCAACAGTTTACAAACACCCTATTGCAGCTGTTTGGGGAATCTCCTGTGTTAAGATTGGAGTTGGAAAGCGGCCTTTACCCGGCAGTGTTATCGTCTCACACTGAATCTGCCAGACATCCTGTTCTCTTTATTGCGAGAGAGAAAGCACGGATTTAGGAAATGTTCATTTGAAATGATCTCTATTGAGAACGAGCCCGGCCGTGGGACAGGTATTCCAGTGCAAAGAGCTGTCTATGACCGAGTGTTGCAGACTGGCACATTCCAACATTCAAGACTATGTGCTGTGGGACGGCATTAAAGCTTGGGGAAGCCACCATGGAGTCTCAATAGAAAGGCGACAGACTAAGGCCCTAGTGCAGCGAGAGGCTGGAACCTGTGTAAAACCGCTCGGGCTGTTTGCACCAGAGAATGTTTGATGTGTAATGTAAATACTGTAAATATAACCTGTGCATGGATAGTGAGATACCTCATGTACATTATTGAAGGAAACTGATCTGTATTGTACCTTATGTAATATTAAATTTGAGCTGCTTTGCAATGTAATTGCACAAATTATATGAATAAAATACATATTGTGCAAAAGAAAGCAGCTTTCCTGTCAACACACACCTTGTCTCAGGGCACAACTTTCCTGTGATCCTGTCATACCCAACTTCGCTCTATATCTTCTGACACGCACACTTTACAGTCTGTCATTTCCAAAAACAAGCATTCTAAAATCAAAAGACCTTTTGTTTATTTCTCCTTTCTTTTCATTTCTCCTCTATTCTTCTCAATCACTCCCTTCAACAGTCCTATTCAGATCAAGGTGGAATGTGAATAGTGTCACAACTCACCTCTGACACTATTATTACCCTTCTCTTCTCTTGTCTTATTCAATGGGAAAGTTTTATTCACCAGTCTGTTGCTGTTTTACACTCTTGCCATACCATCTGGTATTGCATCCATCTGAATTCTGTGCTTTCATGGCCTTATATTTCTTTTCCACTTCTGGATGATTTGTTTGCTTCAGTTCCATTCAACCAGGCTGGACCACAGGGAAGCTTAGAACAAAGAACAAAGAACAGTACAGCACAGGAACAGGCCATTCGGCCCTCCAAGCCTGCGCCGATCTTGATGCCTGCCTAAACTAACACCTTCTGCACTTCCGTGGCCTATATCCCTCCATTCCCTTCCTATTCATGTATTTGTCAAGATGTCTCTTAAACGTCGCTATCGTATCTGCTTCCACCACCTCCCCTGGCAGCAAGTTCCAGGCACTCACCACCCTCTGTGTAAAAAACTTGCCTCGCACATCCCCTCTAAACTTTGCCCCTCGCACCTTAAACCCATGTCCCCTAGTAACTGACTCTTCCACCCTGGGAAAAAGATTCTGACTATCCACTCTGTCCATGCCGCTCATAACTTTGTAAACCTCTATCATGTCGCCCCTCCACCTCCGTCGTTCCAGTGAAAACAATCTGAGTTTTTCCAACCTCTCCTCATAGCTGATGCCCTCCAGACCAGGCAAAATCCTGGTAAACCTCCTCTGTACCCTCTCCAAAGCCTCCACGTCCTTCTGGTAGTGTGGCGACCAGAATTGCACGCAATATTCGAAGTGTGGCCGAACTAAGGTTCTGTACAGCTGCAACATGACTTGCCAATTTTTATACTCTATACCCCGACTGATGAAGGCAAGCATGCCGTATGCCTTCTTGACTACCTTATCCACCTGCGTTGCCACTTTCAGTGACCTTTGCCTTGGGTGGGTCCACGTTGATCCATTACATTCAGAATCACCTCCTTGAAATAACTCCATAGTACAACTACAGTAACCACACAGAATCTGTTTCAAACACTCCTCCACATTTTATCTGTTCTGACTGTCAACACCTCCAGCTCTTTGGTTTAAGTGGACCCATCAGGTTTGTATAGGCTCCTTCTATTCTGAAAGCTGTAGAACTGGTTCAGGGAATTCAGCCCTGTTTCTCTACTCTAAAGGCTCAGCCATGCTTGATCTGCGTGGTATTTTGCTTTTATTGCAACGTTACAAGACCTCCAATCCTCTGGAAAATGATGGTCAGACCTTCCACTATTTCTTCCCTGGCTTCATTCAACAGCCTGGGGTACATTTCATCTGGTCCTGGTGATTTATCCACATTCAAGGATGCTCATCCCATTAAGACTTCCTCTCTCCTTAAGTTATCACATCCAATACTTCACACTCCTCCTCCTTCATAACAATATCTGCATCACCCCCTCATTTGAGAAGACAGTAATGCATTCATTAAGGATGTTGGCAACATCTTCCACCCCGATACAAAGGTTACATTTTTGATCTTTTCTGTGCCCTGCTGTTTGCTCAGTTGCCTCTTACTCTAATGTTTTGATGCAACATCTTTGGGTCCATTGTTATTTTGCTTGTCCATGTTCTTTCCTGTTCTCTCTTTGTTCTTCACCTCTGCTCCCAAACGCCTCCAGAGCAGTCAAAACACAAGGTGTCAGAAGTGGGATTTGAACCCACGCCTCCAATGGAGACTGCGACCTAAACGCAGCGCCTTAGACCGCTCGGCCATCCTGACCGCCTGCTAGTTATCATTAATGCTAAGGAAATTATTCATTCTTTGTGAAAGTATTTGTGAGATTGTGGAAATGTCTGGAAGAGGAAAGACCAGCGGAAAAGCTCGGGCCAAGGCCAAGTCTCGCTCCTCCCGGACTGGACTGCAGTTCCCGGTGGGCCGTGTTCACAGGCTCCTGAGAAAGGGTAACTATGCTGAGCGTGTGGGTGCTGGAGCCCCGGTCTATCTGGCTGCTGTGCTCGAGTATCTGACCGCTGAAATCCTCGAGCTGGCCGGTAACGCGGCCCGGGACAACAAGAAGACCCGCATCATCCCCAGACACCTGCAGCTGGCCGTCCGCAACGACGAGGAGCTCAACAAGCTGCTGGGAGGGGTGACTATCGCTCAGGGCGGGGTGCTGCCGAATATCCAGGCCGTACTGCTGCGCAAGAAAACCAGCGCTCAGAGCTCCCAGAAAAAGTAAAGCGGCCAAAATGTCATCTAATAAACCAAAGGCTCTTTTCAGAGCCACCCACAGTCTCTGTGAAAGGGCTGGTTACTGTCAGGAGGGAGTCAGTGATGGAGTTATTGTAACCGTGGATTGACCTGTTTCACATCTGTCCAGGTGTGTTTTCAGTTCCCTCTCTGGATTTCGCTCTGTTTCTCTGCTCACACATCTCCCCCTCTAGTTAAGTGAAGAAGTGAACTCCAGGGTGTCAGAATCAACAATTTAATAAATCACGCTGCCTTCGATTTGATAAATCCCGAGATTATCCCGGTACATTAACGGGAACTGGTTCGGAGCTGATGAATTAATTTAATAATGGAAGTGTCCGGGTTAATTCTCTGTTTTTCATTTGGACAGTTTGAATTGTGTTTTTTTTTTCTCTCCGGTGATCTGAGCGCCGCTTGAGTGTGTTCTGTCATTCAGCAGTTCTCAGTCTCTGGTGCTTTGTGGATTTATTCCGTATTTATTTATTTCGAGAATATGAGCACTGAAACAGGCCCTTCGGGCCACCGAGTCTGTGCCGACCAACAATCACCCATTTATACTAGCCCTGCAGTAATCCCAACCTACACTAGGGGCAATTTACAATGACCAATTTACTTATCAACCTGCAAGTCTTTGGCGGTGGGAGGAAACCGGAGCACCCGGCGAAAACCCACGCGGTCACAGGGAGAACCCAGAATCGAACCCGGGTCGCTGGAGCTGGGAGGCTGCAGTGCTAACCACTGCACCACTGTATCTGTCAGACTTTGGTACTGTGTTTGAGTATGACATCCATTCTGTATCTGTCAGTCTCTGTTGCTGTGTTTGAGTGTGAGGAGTTGAGGCAGAGTGTTGCGGCGAGGAAGATGGAAAAGAGCGTTGGTGCGATGACACAGACTTAGTTGACCCAAGTTTGCATTGGGATTGGGTCAGTGGTAGGTCCGTTGGGAAGGATTACAGCTTGCATGTCATCATGCAGTCGTTGGAGGTTGGTGACGAATTTTTCCGGCAGCCAATTTTGAGGAAGACGTTCCATAATCCCTCCTGGTTGGTAGAGTCGAAGGACTTTGTCAGGTCAGAGAAGACCAGGTAGAAAGGTTGCTGCTGCTCCCTACATTTTCTTGGAGTTGTCTTGCTGTGAAGATCATGTCCACTGTGTCTCTTGATGGACAGAATCCACATTGTGATTCCAGTAGGAGATCTTCAGCCACGGGGAAGAGACAGTTGAGAAGGACTATTGTGATGACCTTCCCTGTAGTGAACAGCTGGGATACCCCTCTGTCATTACCACAGTCGGTCTTGTCACCATTTTTGGTGATGATCACAAGGACAGCATCTCAGAGATCCCTGGCATGCTCTTGTCTTTCCAGCTGAGGGAAATGAGACCATGTATTTGTGTTAAGTGTTCTTCTCTGTCGTATTTTAGATTTTCAGAGGGAATTCCATCTATGCCGGTGGCCTTCATTTTTTTTTTACCTGTTAGATTGCCTTTTCAATTTCTGTTGGGCTGGGATTGTGCTGACGTCATGATGGGTAACATGCTGTGGAATGTGGCACTTGCATCAAGGACTGAGTTGCGATTGAGAAGATCTTCAAAGTGCTACTTCCAACGAGTGCTGACTGCCTCTCTGACCTTGATCAGTGTCACTCCATTCTTTACTCTCAGTAGGGTAGGTCCTTGGTAATTTGGGCCATAAATGGTCTTGACGGTGCTGAAGAATCCACACATGTCGTGGCTGTCAGCAAGTTGCTGTATTTCCTGCACTCTTTCAGCCCATCAGCTGTTCTTTAGTTTGTGTAAGCAGATCTACTCTACAGGACGAGTGGGAAACTATTGAAACTACATTGCCTGCAGTCCTGAAGCAAGGCCACTCCAACATCTGTCATCGAGCTGCAGTATGCTGACAATGCTTGCATATGCGCACACTCAGAGGCCAAGCTTCAAACCCTCATCGATGCATTCATGGAGGCGTATGAAAGAATTAGCTTGAAGCAAAACATCCGGAAAGCTAAGGTCCTCTGCCAGCCTGCTCCCCGACACTGCCCCCGACTATTAAGATCCACGGCGAATCACTGGACAATGTGGATCACTGCTCATACCTTGGGAACCTCCTGTCACCAAGGGCAGATATCGACAATGACACTCAGGATCGCTTACACAAGGCCATGTGGCCCATAAATCCTGCTCTGCCATTCAATAAGATAATGCCTGTTCTGATTGAGGCCTTAATTCCACTTTCCTGCCTGTGCCCATTGACCAATGACTCCCTTGTACATCAAAAAATCTGTCTATCACAGCCTTGAATATATTCAATGACCCAGCCTCCACAGTCCTCTGGAGAACAGAATTCCAAAGATGAGCAACCCTCTGACAGAAGAAATTCCTCCTCATCTCTTTCTTGAATGGGAGACCACTTATCTTGAAACTGTGGCCCATAATTCTACATTCCCCCACAAGGAGAAACATCTTCCCAGCATCTACCTGTCCAGCCCACTGAGAATCTTATAGGTTTCAATAAGATCACCTCTCAATCTTCTAAACTCCAGTGAGTAGAGGCCCAATCTGCTCAACTTATTCTCACAAGTCAACCCTTCATCCCAGGAATCAGCCTAGTGAACATTCTTTGAACTGATTCCAATACAAGTATATCCCTCCTTAAGTAAGGAGACCAAAGCTGTATGGAGTACTTTAGTTGTGATGCCACTAATGCCCTGTACAGTTACAGCAAAACTTCCCTACTTTTATACTCCATTCCCCTAGCTAAAAAATTCCAACATTCCATTTGCATTCCTAATTACTTGCTATACCTTCATGCTAACTTTTCTGTAATTCATGTACCTGGCACCCAGATCCCTCAGTACAGCAGCATTCTGCAGTCTGTCTCGATGTAAGTAATATTCTGTTTTTCTATTCTTCCTGCCAAAGTAGGCAATCTCATATTTTCCTATATTATACTCCATCTGCCAAACTTTTGCCCACTGACTTAACCTATCTATATCTCTTTGCAGACACTTTATGTTCTCCTCACGACTTTCTTTCCTACCTATCTTTGTACCACCCATAAATTTGGCAACAGTACACTAAGTGCCTTCATGCAATTATTAATATAGACCATAAATAGTTGAGGCACCAGCACTGATCCCTGTGACATTCCATTAGTTACAGTTTTCCAGTCTGAAAATGCCCCATTTGTCCCCACTCTCTGTTTCCTGTGAGTTAGCCAATCTTATATCCATGTGTGTGTAGTTTTCAGTTTGTATCTATCAGTGTCTGGTACTCTATGTGAGTTTTGGACTCTTTCTTACTCTCTCACTGCTATTTTTTGTGTGTTAGGTTGCTTTAGATGACTCAGGCTGAAGTACTGTGAGTGAGTGCAGTAATCAACCTATATCTTTCAGCATCTGGCACTGAGCATGTGTTTCAGCATCACTATCTATCTGTCAGTATCTGGTACTCTGTGTGAGTGTGGGATTCATTATATAATCTTCCGTCCCTGGGACTGATGGCAAGTCTGGATTTATTCTCCATAAAATGTCAGCACAGCAACAGGCCACTGATGTGGTAGGTTTTAAGCAGACAATATATCTGAGGTTTTGCTTAGTATTAAATATCTGTCACTGTGAACACAATAGTGAAAGATAATGTATCCTACAATCTGATACAGGATTGGTGTGCAAGTGTAACTCAGGCTGTACTAATCAATTTGATCAGTGCCATTCAGTCTGAGTGAGTATCTTGGACTTGCATGTAAAATGAGCTCAGTCTGGAATTGTACAGTATCTTCCATCTGACACTATGCGGTTTCAGGACTGCTATGTAATTTAGATCTCAGACTATACTGATCAAATTTATAATGTATCTTTTAGTTTCACAATCTGGATGAGTTTTAAACTGGAATCTGAGTTTGGATCTCAGGTTATACGATATTTCAGAATCTCTCAATCTGATTATGGACTTGAGTCTAATGTTTATGTCTGGAAACATGATGGGAATTAATACTGATAATAAACTCATAACCTGTGTAAATATTGGGCTGGTATTTAACTTAAATCTCAGAGTACATTATTGAGGTTAATTCTGCAACTTTGAAACAGGAACCACGTGTCAGTTCTCTGTGTGTTTAATTTGTAGCTGAGGTTGCACTATCGTGGGATTGACACACTGATAATTTGATTGTGGGTGAGATGTTGGACTGGGATTTATGTATCTACCTGTCAGTGGTAATGAGTTGGGGTGACATAGAAACAACGTCTGTCTTTCCTGCTCTATTTGATTGATGGATTGAAAATGTGTCTCTGGAACTATTTCTGCTGTCTGAGACTGTGGAACTGATGACCTGTCTGTGTCTCTGCGCTCTGTGAGTGATAATGTACGTATTGTGTGTGAGAAGGATCTGGTGGCACTCTTCCTTGTAACTTGGGTGGAGGAAATAGCCCATTTATTCTGGTTCATTCAATCATTTGCCTGTTTGAACAAAAGTATGTTTGTAACTAAAATACAGGTGAGATCAAAGATATAGAGTTTTAATGAATTTAATCTCTCAAATAATAATCATTATGGATACCCGCAAAAGAACCACTGCAACACAAATATTGTCACTGTTTCACTCCACGACAATAAGTTTCTTCCCATTCTGTCTCCATCCCCTTGTCCACACACAACCGGAGAAAGGCCTCTCCACTCACTCCATGTTCCGAGACCAGTTTCAGATCCACTCCGCCTCCTACAAACAGCCCCCGCCTGCCCCTGAACTTGCCCCGGACTCGATGCTGATCTCTGAGTCTATCTGCGGACATGCTCCCAAAGCGATGTCCTGCTGGAAGGAGGCTGCTGTTTGCTCCCTTCCCCCGGGACCGGGATCTCTCCATTCGCGGCTGTTTTAAACCATCTTCTTCCGCTCACAGGCAGTGCTGGGGGAGGGGAGCGCAGGCCCAGATTTCTGCAGCACTTCAGCCAGAAACTTGGAAAACTTCCGGCACAGAATGAGTCCATTCGGCCCATCATGTCCGCGCTAGCGGAATGAGAGGGATATAGCCTGTTCCCACAGTTTGTTGTTATTGGACAGTGAAGTGTGGAAACAGAAGCGGACAGTCAGGATGTGGGGAGTTACACAAAGAGGTACACTATTATCGGCACCAGGTGAGAAGTGTGAAGGACACATTTTAAACAGCGGCTGTTTGGTTTCATTTGAACGGTTAGACCATGGGAGCGGGAACAGGAAATCTGACCTGTGTAAAAGTCCCTGTTCCGTCGGTCAGTCCCATTCATGGCCCAGTGGATTGTTTCTGGATGTTATTTAATTTTTGTAAAATGGCCAAAGCCCCTGGTATGCAGTAGCTGGGGGCTGCAGGACTGCAGTGGAATCAGACACTGATTCTGTTTGTATTGCTGGGTTTCCTTTGTGATTGTTCACAATGATTATTCATTGAAAAATTGCTTTGGTCTCTCTTGTAACTTCCACCACATCTCTTCCTGAATTATAATTAATACTTTTTCTTTCTACAGGCAATACTTGAGGAAGCTGAATAAATGTAGTGATTCCTCGACACAAGGGGAAGTGCAGCCAGCTCCTCACACACAGTAAGTACAGTATCACTCACAGAGAGCAGAGACATCAGTTCCACAATCACCGACAGCAGAAGTAGTCAGAACACAAAAACACACAAAATAGGAGCAGGAGTAGATCATGTGGCCCGTGGAGCCTGCTCCGCCATTCAGTACCATCGTGGATGATCTTAGGCTTCAATTCCACTTTCCCGCCTGCTCGCCTTATCCCCTGATTCTCTGAGAGATCAAAAATCTGTCTATCGGAGCTTTACATGCATTCAATGATGGAGCATCCACAATCCGCTGGAGTAGAAAATTCCAAAGATTCACAACCCTTTGAGTGAAGTAATTTCTCCTCATCTGAGAGATGGCAAATGGAGTTTAATGCGGAAAAGTGTGAGGTGATACACTTTGGAAGGAGTAACAGGAATGCAGATTACTGGGCTAATGGGAAGATTCTTGTTAGTGTAGATGAGCAGAGAGATCTTGGTGTCCAGGTGCATAAATCACTGAAGGTTGCTAACCAGGTTAATAGGGCTGTCAAGAAGGCATATGGTGTGTTAGCTTTTATTAGTAGGGGGGTCGAGTTTCGGAGCCACGAGGTCATGCTGCAGCTGTACAAGACTCTGGTGAGACCGCAGCTGGAGTATTGCGTGCAGTTCTGGTCACCGCATTATAGAAAGGATGTGGAAACTATGGAAAGGGTGCAGAGGAGATTTACTAGGATGTTGCCTGGTATGGAGGGAAGGTCTTACGAGGAAAGGCTGAGGGACTTGAGGTTGTTTTCGTTGGAGAGAAGGAGGAGGAGAGGTGACTTAATAGAGACATATAAGATAATCAGAGGGTTAGATAGGGTGGATAGTGAGCGTCTTTTTCCTCAGATGGTGATGGCAAAAACGAGGGGACATAGCTTCAAGTTGAGGGGTGATAGATATAGGACAGATGTGAGAGGTAGTTTCTTTACTCAGAGAGTAGTAAGGGCGTGGAATGCCCTGCCTGCAGCAGTAGTAGATTCGCCAACTTTAAGGGCATTTAAGTGGACATTGGATAGACACATGGATGAAAATGGAATAGTGTAGGTCAGATGGTTTCACAGCTCGGCGCAACATCGAGGGCCGAAGGGCCTGTACTGCGCTGTAATATGCTAATTCTAATTCTAATTCTAAAAACCTCAGTCCTAAATGATCAGCCCCTTATCGTGGGACTGTGTCCCCATGTTTTAGATTGTCTGACCAGCAGAAACAATCTCTCAGTGTCTCCCCTATCCAGCCCCTTTGGAATGTTGTATGTTTCAATGAGATCATCTCTCATTCTTCTAAACTCCAGAGTATAGGCCCAATTTACTCAGCCTCCCATCATGGGACAATCCCCTCATCCCAGGGACTAATTTAGTGAACATTTGCTGCACCGCCTCCAATGCACATATATCCTTTCTTAAGTGTGCAGACCAAAACTTCACACTGTATTCCAGATGTGGTCTCACCGAAATCCTGTACAATTGTAACTCACTTCTTTATTCCTGTATTCTAATCCCCTCGCAATAAAGGCCAACACGCCATTTGCCTTCCTAATTGCTTGTTGTACCTGCATGCTAACTTTCTGTATTCCTTGTGCAAGAACACTCAAGTCTCTTTGAACACCAACAGTTACAAGTTTCACACCTTTTATCAAATATTCTACTTTTCTATTCTTATGACCAAAGTGAAGAACTTCACACTTCCCTACATTATACTCCATCTACCATCTTCTTGCCCACTCACTGAACTTGTCTATATCTCTTTGCAGCCTCTCCATGTCCTCCCACAGCTTCCCTTTCCACCTACCTTTGTATCATCAGCAAACTTAGATACATTACTCTCTGTCTCTTCATCTAAGTCATTAATTTAGATTGTAAATAGCTGAGACCCCAGCACTTATCCTTGCAACACTCCATTATTCACTGCCTGCCAATCTGTTTATACCCACTCTTTGCTTCCTGTCCATTAACCAATCCTCTATCCATGCTAATATATTACCCACAATTCCATGATTCCCTTATCTTCTCTATTAACCTTTTATGTAGCACCTTATTGAATGCCTTTTGGAAATCCAGGAATACGACTAGTTTCCCTTTACCCTGCTAGTTAAATCCTCAAAAAACTCTCATAAATTTGTCAAACAAGATTTCCCTTCAGGAAAATCATGTTGACTTGTTTGAATGCTTTTCTCAATGCATTGTTCAGACTTCCTGCATTTTCCCAAGGACTGATATTAGGCTAACTGGCCTGTAGTTCACAGTTTTCTCTCTCCCTCCTTTCCTGAAAGGCAGTGTAACATTTGCCAACTTCCAATCTGATGGAAATTTTCTGACCCCCTCCCACACCCACTGCAATATTACAGGGAACGGGGGTGGGGAGAAACAGCCTGTCTGCCCCAGGCCAATTAAGGCCCTTAATTGGCCAATTAACAGCCACTTATGGGCCTCCTCTCTCTGCTGCAGGTATTTTATCCTCGGTTGGGTTGGGGGCGGGGAGGCAGTGTGGCAAAGGCACCAAGAACCCTGCCTGATAAAACCAGGCATCTTTCTTGCGGGCTGCGGGGGGGGTCCTCCTGATTAGGCACCCTGTTCCCCATGGAGGGCCACCCTCAAAGCTCCAACCGCCCCCATTGGGCACCCCCGGACCCTGTACCTGACCCCCTATTGCCTCAGACTTAAAGGTAACATTATATATTCTATCAGAACAGACTGAATGATAAATAACATAGCACTCCACAAAACTATAGTGTTAGAGTAAAAGATATTGTCTCAGTTATTTATTGCAGCCTGAGCTACACATTATATGCCAATCTAAAATCACATACAGTTTCAGACTGAGATCCAGTATTTATTCCATAAATGCAAAATGAGCTATATGTTCCACTGGAGTTCATACTATTGAACAAGCCTGGGCTCTTTTCTCTAAGTGGTCACCTAATAGAAGCATTGAATAATATGAAGGGTTTCGTTAGGGTAGAGGTAGAGATGTTTCCCACTTGTGGTGGAATCCAAAGCTGTCGATATGAAATAGTCAGTAATAAATTAAATAAATAACTCAGGGGAATCTTCTTTACCCTGCTTTGACAGCACTTGAGCTGCTGAACATTGTTACATTTAACATCAAGCTAAATGATTAAATGAGGCAGAAACAATTTGAGAGATTTGCTGATAGGATTAGATGAAGTAGGGTTGGAGTAACCTCATTGGAACTACCAGCACTTGGGCAGAAAAGCCTGTCTCTGTGCTGTAAATACTATGTAATTTTGTGTAGAGTGAATCCAGAATGACAAAGTAACCCAGAGATTAATGGCTACTGAATGCATCCCACACACAGGCAGTACCAGAGACTGACAAATACTGAACAAAACCCACACTCACAGGCAGTACCAGAGACTGACAGATGCTGAACAAAACTCACACTCACAGGAAGTACCAGAGACTGACAGATACTGAACAAAACCCACACTCACAGGCAGTACCAGAGACTGACAGATACTGAACATAACCTCCACTCACAGGCAGTACCAGAGACTGACAGATACTGAACAAAACCCACACTCACAGGCAGTACCAGAGACTGACAGATACTGAACATAACCTCCACTCACAGGCAGTACCAGAGACTGACAGATACTGAACAGAACCCACACTCACAGGCAGTACCAGAGACTGACAGATACTGAACAAAACCCACACTCACAGGAAGTACCAGAGACTGACAGATACTGAACAAAACCCACACTCACAGGCAGTACCAGAGACTGACAGATACTGAACATAACCTACACTCACAGGCAGTGCCAGAGACTGACAGACATTGAACATAACCTCCACTCACAGGCAGTACCAGAGATTGACAGATACTGAACAAAACCCACACTCACAGGAAATACCAGAGACTGACAGATACTGAACAAAACCCACACTCACAGGCAGTACCAGAGACTGGCAGATACTGAACATAACCTACACTCACAGGCAGTGCCAGAGACTGACAGATACTGAACAAAACACACACTCACAGGAAGTACCAGAGACTGACAGATACTGAACAAAACCCACACTCACAGGCAGTACCAGAGACTGACAGATACTGAACATAACCTACACTCACAGGCAGTGCCAGAGACTGACAGACATTGAACATAACCTACACTCACAGGCAGTACCAGAGACTGACGGATACTGAACAAAACCCACACTCACAGGAAGTACCAGAGACTGACAGATACTGAACAAAACCCACACTCACAGGCAGTACCAGAGACTGACAGATACTGAAAATAACCTACACTCACAGGCAGTGCCAGAGACTGACAGACATTGAACATAACCTGCACTCACAGGCAGTACCAGAAACTGAAAATATTGAACAAAAAGTACACACGCGGACAGTACCTGAGACTGACAGATACTGAACAAATCACACACTCACAGGCAGTACCAGAGACTGACAGATGTTATGTCCATCCCAAATTCACAACAGAACAAATAACTGAGAGATCCATCAGAAATCCAACACTTACATATAATACCAGTGACTTAAAGGTACAGAATTAATCGCACTCTCAAATATGGTGCATGTGACTGGGATACAGAATGAGTCTATACTGACACATAGTACCAGGGAATGACAGATACAGAATGAATCACACAGTCACATACAGCAACAGGGACATTTTGGCACAGTATGAATCTGACAGTCGTGTACAGAAACAGAGGCTGACAGATATCAAATGAAACCCACACACACATACAGTGACACTGAGAGCTATAACATATATGCCACATTCATATATAGTACCAGAGATTGACAGATACAGAATGAATTCCACACACACAAACAGTTCCAGAGCCTTATACATTCAGAGTGAATATGACACTTTGTACCAGAGACTGACCAATGCAGCATGAATCCCACACTCCCACTCAGTAATAGAGACTGACAGATAGCCACAAATAAAGAATGATTCTCATTCTCATGTACAGGACAACAGACTGATTTGCCACAATGGTGTCTCTAATCTTTGGGCAAACTCAGTGCAATAACAACTCATCTCCATTCCCAGTATTTCTAAATCCCACCTGTCCTACATAATCTGAACAATTATTGCATGTTGTGACTGACTGTCTGATCTGTAAACTGCACTGTATCACAGATTGCTGACATTTGCTAGCTGAAAGTGAGAACTGCAAAATAGAAGCAGAAATTGGCACAGCCTGTCAGGGTTAATAAACAGGTAATGTGAGGTAATAAACTTTGTAATAAACTCATATTGCTTCACATTTTTATACTGAAAATAAAAGTAATCAATTCTTAATAAAAATGTTTACTATATTGATCTGATATTTGTAAATGTGCCCTGTTATATATTACACTACATTGAGCAGTATTTCTGTCTGATTTTTCAGGATACTATTTGCATTACTTCAAATAAAGAAAACATAACTACACAAAGAACTGAGCACAATGCTGAAAGTTTCACAGCAAGCAGTCAAAAGGGAAAGAGATAACATATAGAAAGAAAAAAAGCTAAAATACTCTAAACACTCAGCCAGTCCGGAAACAACTGTGGAGAAGAGAAGCTCGGGTTAATGGTACAGTTCTGTGACCCTTCTATAGACCTGAAACATTGCTCCTCCCTTCCTCTCTCCACAGATACTGCTGGAACTGCTGAGTGTTTCCAGAATCTTCTGTTATTCAGATTTCTAGCGGCTGCAGTATTTCTCTTTTTGAAGAATAAAACAATCCCTGGGAGGGAATGAAAAGTTTACATAAGAAATAAGAGCAGGAGTGGCCACTCTGCCCATCGAAATAGTTCCACCATTCAATAATATAACAGCTGTTCTCCTACCTCAACTCCATCTTACCACATTGGCACAGCCCCCTTGATTCCCTTAATATCCAAAAACCTATCGATTTCTCTTGAATATACACAATGATTGAGCATCCAGAGCTCTCTGGTATAGAGAATTCCAAAGATTCATAACCCTTTGACTGAAAAGAAAATCTCCTCTTCTCAATCAAATATGACCAAGCCCTTTATACTGAGACTGTAACCCTTCATTCTAGATTGCCCAGCTAGAGGAAACATCCTCCCAGCATTTACCATGTCAAGCCACTGAGCATTTTATCTGCCAGTGAGATTACCTCTCACTCTACTGATTTCTGGGGAATAGAGGCCTAGTCTATTCAATCCCTTCTCATCGGACAATCCCCTCATCATAGGAAGCAGCCTAGTGGCACGTCTCTGTGCTCCCTCTAAGGAAAGTATATCCTTCCTTAGATAAGGGGACCAAAACTGCACAGCACTCCAAGTGTGATCTCACGCTGTATAATTGCAATAAATACTCATACTCTAATCTCTTTGCAATAAAGGCAAACATATCATTTGCTTTCCTAATTGGTTGAGTACCTGCACGTTAACTTTCTGTGATTCCTGGACAAGGACACTCGGGTCCCTCTGAATGTAAACATTTCCCATTCTCTCATTAATTTCAAAAATGTTCTGTATTGCTGTTTTAGATTTGAGATACAGCACTGAAACAGGCCCTTCGGCCCACGGAGTCTGTGCCGAACATCAACCACCCATTTATACTAATCCTGCATTCCTACCAAACATCCCCCCACCTGTTCCTATATTTCCCGACCACCGACCGATACTAGTGACAATTTATAATGGCCAATTTACCAATCAACCTGCAAGTCTTTTGGCTTGTGGGAGGAAACCGGAGCACCCGGAGAAAACCCACGCAGACACAGGGAGAACTTGCAAACTCCACACAGGCAGTACCCGGAATCGAACCCGGATCCTTGGAGCTGTGAGGCTGCGATGCTAACCACTGCGCCGCCCTGCCAAAGTGTGTAACTGTACACTTCTCCCCATTATGTTCCATCTCTCACATTCTTGCCCACATACTTAGTCTGTCTAAATCCCTTTTTTCCCCCTTTGCATCCTCCTCACAGTTTACTTTGCCACCTCACTTTATATCATCGGCAAACATGGATAACATGACATTCGGTCACCTCATCTAAATCATTGATACAGAATGGAAATAACTGAGTCCCGAGCACCAATCCTTGCAGTATCCAACTACTTACAGCTTTCCTGCCGAAAATGACTCGGTTATTCCTACTCTCTGTTTTTTGTCTGTGAACTACTACTCAATCTATACTAATATATTATCCCCAAATTGCATGGGACCTACATTGGTGTAATAACCACTTGTTTGATAACTTATTGAATGCTTTTTGAAAATCCAAACAGACTACATCCACTGGTTCCCCTTATCTATCCTGGCAGTTACAACATCAACATATTCTAATAATTTATCATTGACAATTTCCTTTTAATAAATCCATGTTGACTCTGCCCAACCATATTCTGATATTCCACATCACCATTTACCATGTCTGTAATAATAGATTGTAGCATATTCCCCATTGCTGATGTCAGGCAAACTGGCCTCTAGTTCTTTGCTTTCTCTCTCCTTCCTTTCTCGAATAGTGTGGATATGTTTGTCACCCTCCAATTCACAGCTTCCAGAATCCAGGAATTGTTTCTAAGGAACGGGAATAGCTGTGGGAAAATGAATCTGAGTAATTCTATTCTGAGTCCACTGTATGATTCAGGTCAAATAATAATTATCAATAAAAAGGAGTAAAATCAGAGTTCAATTGAACTTTAATTTGAAGGAAATCAGCGTTGGAAATATGTTTATTCAAATTATACACTTCTTGCTTTGGGAAACAAAATTCCTTCGAGACAGCACCCAACTCAGTTCCTATCTTTCAGTTTCTCATCTGAGGAATTTAAGGAATGCCAAACTGTAATGGCTGGGAATCAAACCCGGGCACAGCTGCTTGGAAGGTCATTGACCTGAAACATTAACTCTGTTCTCTCTCCACAGATGCTGCCTGACCTGCTGAGTATTTCCAGCATTTTCTGTTTTTATTCCAGCTGTTTGGAAGGCAGCTATGCTCATTGCTCTAACAGCATCGCTCACATGGAGCAATACATTGAGTCTTTCTGTGGATTTTGGGACTGGGCCGCTGTCATTTGGTCTCTGATGCTATAATCACAGCCAATAAAATACTCAGCTCAGTTCCAGGTGTTTAAAACTGGTGAACTGAAAGGCGACATGATGTGTCAGGATGTTTCTGAACAGCAATTATCACAATTTTACAACACAGAAAGAGTTCATTTGAACAATTGTGCTGCTCTTTGAACGATCTATCCAATCAGTCCCACCTCCCTGTCATTTTCACATTGCCCTGTAATTTCCCCATCAAATAATGATCCAATTCCCTCAGGAAAGTTATTATTGAATCTGTTTTCACCTCCCTTTTCAAGCAGTACATTTCTGATCATCAGAACGCGTGTTAAAATATCACCTCATCTTCCCCTGATTCGTTTAACAATTATGTGCCCATTGGTTACAGACCCTTCTGCCAGTGGGAACAGTTCCTCTTCAACCCATTAGAATGTAGAACACAACTATTAAATATTACATTAACATCTCTGCACCAAGAAGAACGACCCTAGATTTGCTACAAAAACAAGAAAAGCTGGAATCACTCAGCAGGTCTGGCAGCATCTGTGGAAAGAGAAGCAGAGTTAACGTTTCGGGTCAGTGACCCTTCTTCGGAACTGACAAATATTAGAAAAGTCACAGATTATAAGCAAGTGAGGTGGGGGTGGGGTAAGAGATAACAAAGGAGAAGGTGCAGATTGGACCAGGCCACATAGCTGACCAAAAGGTCACGGAGCAAAGGCAAACAATATGTTAATGGTGTGTTGAAAGACAAAGCATTAGTACAGATTAGGTGTGAATACACTGAATATTGAACAGCAGCAAGTGCAAACCTGAAAAAAAACCTAAAAAAACAGTGGGTAAGCAAACTGAACAAACTAAGATGAAATGAAATAAATGCAAAAAAAGATAGTAAAAAATGTAAAAAAGAATGTATAAAAAAGGAAGAAAAAATAACTAAAAATGAAAGTAAAATGGGGGGCTGTCATGCTCTGAAATTATTGAACTCAATGTTCAGTCCGGCAGGCTGTAGTGTGCCTAATCGGTAGATGAGATGCTGTTCCTCGAGCTTGCGTTGATGTTCACTGGAACACTGCAGCAATCCCAGGACAGAGATGTGAGCATGAGGGCAGGGGGGAGTGTTGAAATGGCAAGCAACCGGAAGCTCAGAGTCCTGCTTGCGGACTGAGCGGAGATGTTCCGCAAAGCGGTCACCCAGTCTGCGCTTGGTCTCCCCAATGTAGAGGAGACCACACTGTGAGCAGCGAATACAGTATACTACATTGAAAGAAGTACAAGTAAATCGCTGCTTCACCTGAAAGGAGTGTTTGGGGCCTGGGATAGTGAGGAGAGGGGAGGTAAATGGGCAGGTATTACACCTCCTGCGATTGCAGGGGAAGGTGCCCTAGGACGGGGACGAGGTGGTGGGGGTAATGGAGGAGTGGACCAGGGTGTCGCGGAGGGAACGATCCCTTCGGAATGCTGACAGGGGAAGGGAGGGGAAGATGCGACTGGTAGTGGCATCATGCTGGAGGTGGCGAAACTGGCGGAGGGTGATCCTTTTGATATGGAGGCTGGTGGGATGAAAAATGAGGACAAGGGGAACCCTGTCACGGTTCTGGGAGGGAGGGGAAGGGGTGAGGGTAAAGGTGCGGGGAATGGGTCGGACACGGTTGAGGGACCTGTCAACCACAGTGGGGGGAAATCCTCGGTTGAGGAAAAAGGTCATATCAGAAGCACCGTCATGGAAGGTAGCATCATCAGAGCAGATGCGTCGGAGACGGAGAAACTGGGAGAATGGAATGGAGTCCTTACAGGAGGTAGGGTGTGAAGAAGTGTAGTCGAGGTAGCTTTGCTATCCTTTCACGCATCTCTAGTGCCATTCTAGTCAATCTCCTCTGCACTCTCTCTCAGGCCTTGATATCCCTGCTAAAATGTGGAACCTAGAATTAGACACAATGCTCCAGCTGAGGCCGATAACCAGTGAGATTTATAAAGGTTCAGCATAAACTCCTTGTTTGTGACCCGAATTCCTATTTCTGGTTTCTAACCCAGTGTCGGCTCTGAGCTGTTGAAACTGCCTGAATAAATATTTCCGCTCAACTTAGAGGCCGGAATGTGAGAAGCTGCTGAGAATAAGAGACCCTCGCAGCCAGGCGTCATTTCCCGGTGGAGTTTTCAATAGAAACTGGGGCTGGAGAGAGTCTTTGGGAAATGTAATTCCTGAATGCAGTGAGAGAGTTTGTGATTGGTTGCAGATATAAAACTATTGTGACATCACTGCCAATCACCCAATCACAATCTTTACTTTCTCCCATCCCTCATTAGCATAGAGCTGTGGGATTGTCTATTTAATCCGCACTCGGAAGGGGTTTGGTTTATTTCTGTATCTGAAACTGAAAATGGTAAGGTCCCCCCACCAAGCTGAACTGAGGGGCTGGACCCCTGGGAAACCCCTCGAACTGTATCGGGAAAATTATCATTTGCTGTAAATGTAAAAATGTAATTGGCATGACAAATGTGAAATGGAAGAGTTGTGAAGCAACTCATGATTGTATTGAAGGAAAATGATCTCCCTTGCAATGTTTGTATTTTTTGGTGCTGTTTGAAACTGTTTGGCAATGTATTTTTAACAGATTTTTATGAATAAAGTATATTTTGGAAATAAAAAAAGAGAAGAAAGCAGCTCCTAAGAAAGGCGCCAAGAAAACCTTAAATAAACCGTCAACAAAGGGCGGCAAGAAGCGGAGGAAGGAGAGTTACTCCATCTACATCTACAAAGTGATGAAGCAGGTTCATCCCGACACCGGCATCTCCTCCAAGGCCATGAGCATCATGAACTCGTTTGTGAATGATGTTTTCGAGCGCATCGCGGGTGAGGCTTCCCGCCTGGCCCATTACAACAACCATCAGCTCCGGGTGATCCAGACCGCCGTGCGCCTGCTGCTGCCCGGGGAGCTGGCCAAGCACGCCGTGTCGGAAGGGACAAAGGCGGTGACCAAGTACACCAGCTCCAAGTAAAACTGCACAATGGACTGAAAAACATCCCAAACACAACGGCTCTTTTAAGAGCCACCCACAATCTCTCTGAAAAAGCTACATCCGACATCTCTATGAAATCACTTTCAGACAATGTATAATATCCATTGGGGGCTGCACAGTGGCGCAGTGGTTAGCACCGCAGCCTCACAGCTCCAGGGATCCGGGTTCGATTCCGGGTACTGTCTGTGTGGAGTTTGCAAGTTCTCCCTGTGTCTGCGTGGGTTTTCTCCGGGTGCTCCTGTTTCCTCCCACAAGCCAAAAGACTTGCAGGTTGATAGGTAAATTGGCCATTATAAATTGTACTAGTATAGGTAGGTGGTAGGGAAATATAGAGACAGGTGGGGATGTTTGGTAGGAATATGGGATTAGTGTAGGGTTCGTATAAATGGGTGGTTGATGGTCGGCACAGACTCGGTGGGCCGAAGGGCCTGTTTCAGTGCTGTATCTCTAATCTAATCTCATAATAACGATCCCACTGCTGTGTTTGTATCTCTTGTTATTAACCGAACACGAACCCATAATCTGATCACCCGCCTTCACTTTTTTTGCTTAAAGCTGCTCTTATTCTGGTTTTTCACAGCCCCTGAATGACCGCATTAACAGCTGATTTTAGCGGTAAGGATTAGACCTTAATCCCTTCACTGATTAATCATTTTATTAACAGCAACTCTCCGCAGTGTAACAGCCTGGGATGGGATTATTACAGAGCAAGTTAAGGGCCGTTTGAGGACTTGATCCGGCTTCCTCTTTTCAGAGAAGGACACTGGGCTCTGATTGAAAACTAAACTGAGTATTTCACTTCAGGCCAATGCAGGCCCCACCCGGGACAGTTTGAAAGCGATTGTCGAATGAGTCACAATTTAAATAACATTTTACAAGTTGAATAAAACAAAATCAAGAGATGGGACTTTAAATCTTTGACTAAGGATGACATTTATTTTAATCCGCTCCTTTCCGACAATGAAATTGGCGGGCTTTTTGAAATTGACAAATTCTCTGCTTCTGATGGCGTGGCGGGTAAATCCCGCCCTCTTGTGTTGGTCAGTGACCTGATTGGTGAAGAATATAGGCAAATAGAATTAAGTACCGACCATTGAGGAGAGTTCTCAGTCTTTAAGTAAAGTAAATGCTGCGTAAATTATCCATTTGTGAAAGTATTTGTGAGATTGTGGAAATGTCTGGAGGAAAGACCGGCGGGAAAGCTCGGGCCAAAGCCAAGTCTCGCTCCTCCCGGGCTGGACTGCAGTTCCCGGTGGGCCGTGTTCACAGGCTCCTGAGAAAGGGCAACTATGCTGAGCATGTGGGTGCTGGAGCCCCGGTCGATCTGGCTGCTGTGCTCGAGTATCTGACCGCTGAAATCCTCGAGCTGGCCGGTAACGCGGCCCGGGACAACAAGAAGACCCGCATCATCCCCAGACACCTGCAGCTGGCAGTCCGCAACGAGGAGGAGCTCAACAAGCTGCTGGGAGGGGTGACCATCGCTCAGGGCGGGGTGCGACCCAAGAAAACCAGCGCTCAGAGCTCCCAGAAAAAGCAAAGCAGACAAAATGTCATCTAATCAACCAAAGACTCTTTTAAGAGCCACCCACAGTCTCTGAAAGGGCTGATTACTGTCTGATTCAAGCATGTCAGTAACAGAACAGAATAGGAACTATTTAAAATGTTTATGAGCAACTATTTCAGTGGCTTCTCACTGTCCTCCTGATCCCTGTGTGAAGGGGAATTACCAATAGTCTAATTTATTCCTTTCCACACCGAGTTTGAGTTATTGGTCCCTTAAGGATTGCTGAATGGAGTCTTCCACCGCCGGTTACAGATAAGAGGGGGGGGGGGGGTAAAAATGACAGGTTAAAGCTGTGCGTAAAATAGCGCCAGGAATTTGTGGCGATAATAGCGGAATAAAGAAAGGTTTTTAAAAGTTGGTGGAAAATATTTTACCAACAACTTTAAATAGATTTTCCAGAAATTCGCTTTTTGCCGACACTGAAATTGGCGCCTTTTTCGAATTCAAACGTTCTGCCAATTTCGACAATTTAAGCCAATGATTTGCTGCATTTTCCCCAATTCGAGGCTCTGCGATTGGTGAAGAAATGCGAATGGGAAGAGGGTGACCAATCAGAAGTGAGCGCGGGCTCAAGCTGTGGGAATTCCAGGACCCTGAATGATTGAGCTGAAATTGATCAGTTTCACAAACCCTGTCAGTTTCAGTGCAGGAAACACCGTCTCGGGGGAAATAACATCACAAGTGGGTCTGCTTCCAGTGACCGATTCAACGGCTGCTGCAAAATTCCCGGATTCCCTCATTGCAGCGAAATCATTTTGAAATTCTATGAAAACAATGAGTGATTCTGGAGGAGTGATGTGGCTTTTCACTGAGGGCATGTGTCGACTGGAGAAATAACTAACTGTGGAGCCTCGGGCACTGTTTACACAGCCCGTTTAGAAAATCAAATCCACTGCACATCCTTGCTGCAACTGAAATGTCAATTTCGGGGATTCCAGTTTTCTACCCGAACACAGCACAGATTTATTCCAGTCAGTTCTGAACAGCCTATCCCATCGGGATTTTCGTTTGTCTCTTTTACCTTGTTCACCTTCATTGCTTTCTATTTCCCTCCTGGTGTTTGATAAGGTATCTACCAAAACTCGTTTTCACAGCCACATCTCCTTCCTCAGTGATTGCCTTTGCTCCGTGACCTTTTGGTCAGCGATGTGGCCTGGTCCAATCTGCACCATCTCCTTTGTTATCTCTTGCCCAACCCCCACCTCACTTGTTTATAATCAGTGACTTTTCTAATATTTGCCAGTTCCGAAGAAGGGTCACTGACCCGAAACGTTAACTCTGCTTCTCTTTCCACAGATGCTGCCAGACCTGCTGAGTGAATCCAGCATTTCTTGTTTTTGTTTCAGATTTCCAGCATCCGCAGTATTTTGCTTTTATATTAGCCTATCCCATCTCCCGTTTCCAGCTCACTGCTCTCTCTGTGAGACGGTGGGTGGCTCTTCGAAGAGTGTGTGTTTGCTGGAAAGGGTCGAGTTGTGCGGCCCTGCCGTTTCAGAGCCTACACCACATCCATGGCAGTGACCGTCTTGCGCTTGGCGTGCTCAGTGTAGGTGACCGCATCCCTGATCACATTCTCCAGGAAAACCTTCAACACCCCGCGAGTCTCCTCATAGATCAAACCCGAGATCCGCTTGACCCCGCCACGGCGAGCCAGGCGGCGGATTGCTGGTTTGGTGATGCCCTGGATATTGTCAGGAAGCACTTTGCGGTGCCGCTTTGCTCCGCCTTTGCCTAGTCCTTTCCCTCCTTTACCTCTGCCAGACTTTCTTTTATTAACTTCCGAAATATACTTTATTCATAAAAATCTGTAAAAAAAAATACATTACAAAACAGTTCCAAAAAGCACCAAGTCAAACAATACAAAGAGTGGAAAGGAGATCAGTTTCTTTCAATACAGGAGTAAGTTGCCTCACAACCCTTCCATTTCATTTCTCATGCCATGTACATTTGACAGCAAACAAATAATTTCTGGCTACAGTTCGAGGGGTTTCCCATGGATCCAGCCCCTCAGTCCAGCTTGGTGGGGGGACCTTACACTGTGGTCTTTCCCCATTGAGCCTTTGCTGCAGCTGCCCCAAGCTTTAGTGCGTCCCTCAGCACGTTGTCCTGGACCTTGGAATGTGCCAGTCTGCAACATTCGGTGGTGGACAACTCTTTGCGCTGGAAGACCAGCAAGTTTCGGGCAGAGCAAAGAGCATCTTTCAACGAATTGATAGTCTTCCAGCAGCAGTTGAAGTTTATCTCGGTGTGCTTCCCTGGGAACAGCCCGTAAAGCACAGACTCCTGTGCTACAGAGCTGCTTGGGATGAACCTCGACAAAAACCATTGCATCTCTTTCCACACCTGCTTTGCAAAGACACATTCCAGGAGGAGGTGGGCAACCGTCTCTTCCCCACCACAGCCACCTCGAGGGCATTGTGCAGAGGGGGTGAGACTTCGGGCATGCAGGAAGGATCTGACTAGGAGGACTCTTCTCACCATCAGCCAAGCTACATCTTGGTGCTTGTTTGAAAGTTCTGGTGATGGGGCATTCCGCCAAATGACTTTGGAAGTCTGCTCGGGGAACCATCCGACAGGATCCACCATCTTCTTTTCCCGTAGGGCCTTGAGAACATTCCGTGCAGACCAGTGCCTGATGGATTGGTGGTCAAAGGTGTTTTTCAACAGAAACTTTTCCATGAAGGATAGGTGTTACAGCACAGTCCAACTGGATGGAGCGTTCCACGGCAATATGACCAGGCCCATCCTTCGCAACACCGGGGACAGAAAGAACCTCAGCACGGAGTGACACTTGGAGTTTGCGTACTGGAGGTCTACACAGCCACACACAAAGGTAGCCATCAGGATCAGGGCGATGTTGGGTACATTTTTCCCGCCTTTCTCCAGAGGTTTGAACATCGTGTCCCTCGGGACCTGGTCCATTTTGGATCCCCAGATGAAGCGTAAAATGGCTCAGGTGATCACTACAGTGCAGGAGTGCAGTCTGGGCCAGACCTGCACCACGTACAGTAACCTGACACAATGGAGAGAGATCGCTGCTCCCACATGTTCAGCTTATGTTGTACCCTGGCTACTCATTCCTCCCAGGTTTTGGTGCACGCCCCGGCCCTTCCGAAGCATACCCCAGCACCTTCAGGTCGGCTGACCTAATGGTGAAGGGGACAAAGGATCGGTCAGCTGAGTTCCCACAGAACATGGCCTCGCTCTTGCTGTGTTTAACATTGGCTCCCGATGCCAGTTCGAGCTGGTCACAGATGCTCATCAGTCTGCGCACAGGCAGCGGGTTCAAGCAGAAAACGGCGACGTCATTCATGTACAGGGAGGTTTTAACCTGAGTGCCTCCACTGCCTGGGATTGTTACCCTTCTGATACTAGCATTCTTCTTAATAGACTCAGAAAAGGGTCCAATACAGCAAACAAACAAGACAGGGGAGAGAGGACTGCCCTGCCTGACTCCAGATGGGATTGAGAAACTTTCTGATTCCCACCCATTGATTGAGACTGCGCTACTGATGTTTGTGTAGACCAGTTTGATCCAATTGCAGATTCCCTCCCCAAACCCCATTTTGGAAAGTACGTCCATCATGTAGGTGTGCGATATCCTGTCAAAAGCCTTCTCCTGGTCCAGGCTGATGAGGCAGGTGTCCACCCTCCTGTCCCGTACATAGGTGATCGTATCCCTGAGTAGCGCGAGGCGATCAGAGATCTTCCTGCCTGGTATAGTACAGGTCTGATCAGGGTCAATCACCAACTCCAGAGCAGACTTGACTCGACTGGCGATGACTTTTGACAGAATCTTGTAGTCGATGTTAAGCAGTGAGATGAGCCGCCAATTTCTGATTTCTGCCCCCTCTCCCTTGTCGATGAGGGTGATGATGCCTTTCCTCATGGATTCTAATATGCTGCCGGCCAGGACCATACTCTGGTATACTGCCAGACTTTTTTTTTTAATTTCCAAAATATACTTTATTCATAAAAATCTGTAAAAATTACATTCCCAAACAGTTTAAAACAGCATCAAGTCAGAAAATACAAACAGTGCAAAGGTGATCAGTTTCCTTCTTTCCAATCACGAGTTGCCTCACAACTCTTCCATTTCATTGTCATGCCATGTACATTTCTACATTTACAGCACACAAAATTTTCCCTGTACGGTTCGAAGGGTTTCCCATGGATCCAGCCCCTCCGCTCAGCTTGGTGGGGGGACCTTACACCATGGTCTTTCCCCATTGAGCCTTTGCTGCGGCTGCCCCAAGCATTAGTGCGTCCCTGCCGACGTTGTCCTGGTCCTTGGAATGTGCCAGTCTGCAACATTCGGTGGTGGACAACTCTTTGCGCTGGAAGACCAGCAAGTTTCGGGCAGACTAAAGGGCGTCTTTCACCGAATTGATAGTCCTCCAGCAGCAGTTGATGTTTGTCTCGGTGTGCGTCCCTGGGAACAGCCCGTAGAGCACAGTCTCCTGTGTTATAGAGCTGCTTGGGATGAACCTCGACAAAAACCACTGCATCCCTTTCCACACCTGCTTTGCAAAGACACATTCCAGGAGGAGGTGGGCGACCGTCTCTTCCCCACCACAGCCACCATGATAATTCTTGCCTCAAATCAGTGCACAATAAAAGAGACTGATTCCGTCAGCTTCCTTTTTTTTACAGGCCGCCCGGACCTGGCTGAGAAAGGCAGAGTGAGAGCAGGGAGGGGAGGAGACAAGAGTGAAGATTAAACAGAGAGCGAGAATGAAGGAGACACCCAGAGTGACAGACAGAGAGAGAACGGCACCTTATCTTTCAGCTCCACCTCCAGTTTCCTCCGGGCTGCCAATTTCAAACCCTTTATTAACAGTAGAACCGAAACCCAGCTCTCCACGCAAACCCTTCCAGACTCGACCTTCATAGTCAAGGCTTTCCAGAAAGCCGGAGCTTTTAAATATGATCCTGCTACAATTAACACTCAGTAATATTCCCACCAAAACACAATACATTCTATAACAAGGAACCTCCTCAGTAACATCACCATTTCCACACACATCCGCTTCCAACAGTTTACAAACACCCTATTGCAGCTGTTTGGGGAATCTC
Source organism: Heterodontus francisci (assembly GCF_036365525.1). Classification (NCBI taxonomy): domain Eukaryota; kingdom Metazoa; phylum Chordata; class Chondrichthyes; order Heterodontiformes; family Heterodontidae; genus Heterodontus; species Heterodontus francisci. The sequence continues at coordinate 6,827,176 of NW_027141369.1, read as the reverse complement.
CTGTGTTTAGATTGGAGTTGGAAAGCGGCCTTTACGCGGCAGTGTTATCGTCTCACACTGAATCTGCCAGACATCCTGTTCTCTTTATTGCGAGAGAGAAAGCACGGATTTAGGAAATGTTCATTTGAAATGATCTCAATTGAGAACGAGCCCGGCCGTGGGACAGGTATTCCAGTGCAAAGAGCTGTCTATGACCGAGTGTTGCAGACTGGCACATTCCAACGTTCAAGACTATGTGCTGTGGGACGGCATTAAAGCTTGGGGAAGCCACCATGGAGTCTCAATAGAAAGGCGACAGACTAAGGCCCTAGTACAGCGAGAGGCTGGAACCTGTGTAAAACCGCTCGGGCTGTTTGTACCAGAGAATGTTTGATGTGTAATGTAAATACTGTAAATATAACCTGTGCAGGCAGGGATAGTGAGATACCTCATGTACTTTATTGAAGGAAACTGATCTGTATTGTACCTTATGTAATATTAAAATTGAACAGCTTTGCAATATAATTGCACAAATTATATGAATAAATTGCATTTTGTGCAAAAGAAAGCAGCTTTCCTGTCAACACACACCTTGTCTCAGGGCACAACTTTCCTGTGATCTTGTCATACCCAACTTCGCTCTATATCTTCTGACACACACACTTTACAGTCTGTCATTTCCAAAAACAAGCATTCTAAAATCAAAAGACCTTTTGTTTATTTCTCCTTTCTTTTCATTTCTCCTCTATTCTTCTCAATCACTCCCTTCAACAGTCCTATTCAGATCAAGGTGGAATGTGAATAGTGCCACAACTCACCTCTGACACTATTATTACCCTTCTCTTCTCTTGTCTTATTCAATGGGAAAGTTTTATTCACCAGTCTGTTGCTGTTTTACACTCTTGCCATACCATCTGGTATTGCATCCATCTGAATTCTGTGCTTTCATGGCCTTATATTTCTTTTCCTCTTCTGGATGATTTGTTTGCTTCAGTTCCATTCAACCAGGCTGGACCACAGGGAAGCTTAGAACAAAGAACAAAGAACAGGACAGCACAGGAACAGGCCATTCGGCCCTCCAAGCCTGCGCCGATCTTGATGCCTGCCTAAACTAACACCTTCTGCACTTCCGTGGCCAATATCCCTCTATTCCCTTCCTATTCATGTATTTGTCAAGATGACTCTTAAACGTCGCTATCGTATCTGGTTCCACCACCCCCCCTGGCAGCAAGTTCCAGGCACTCACCACCCTCTGTGTAAAAAACTTGCCTCGCACATCCCCTCTAAACTTTGCCCCTCGCACCTTAAACCTATGTCCCCTAGTAACTGACTCTTCCACACTGGGAAAAAGCTTCTGACTATCCACTCTGTCCATGCCGCTCATAACTTTGTAATCCTCTATCATGTCGCCTCTCCACCTCCGTCGTTCCAGTGAAAACAATCCGAGTTTTTCCAACCTCTCCTCATAGCTAATGCCCTTCAGACCAGGCAACATCCTGGTAAACCTCCTCTGTACCCTCTCCAAAGCCTCCACGTCCTTCTGGTAGTGTGGCGTCCAGAATTGCACGCAATATTCTAAGTGTGGCCTAACTAAGGTTCTGTACAGCTGCAACATGATTGCCAATTTTTATACTCTATACCCCGACCGATGAAGGCAAGCATGCCGTATGCCTTCTTGACTACCTTATCCACCTGCGTTGCCACTTTCAGTGACCTTTGCCTTGGGTGGGTCCACGTTGATCCATTACATTCAGAATCACCTCCTTGAAATAACTCCATAGTACAACTACAGTAACCACACAGAATCTGCTTCAAACACTCCTCCACATTTTATCTGTTCTGACTGTCAACACCTCCAGCTCTTTTGTTTAAGTGGAACCCATCAGGTTTGTATAGGCTCCTTCTATTCTGAAAGCTGTAGCACTGGTTCAGGGAATTCAGCCCTGTTTCTCTACTCTAAAGGCTCAGCCATGCTTGATCTGCGTGGTATTTTGCTTTTATTGCAACGTTACAAGACCTCCAATCCTCTGGAAAATGATGGTCAGACCTTCCACTATTTCTTCCCTGGCTTCATTCAACAGCCTGGGGTACATTTCATCTGGTCCTGGTGATTTATCCACATTCAAGGATGCTCATCCCATTAAGACTTCCTCTCTCCTTAAGTTATCACATCCAATACTTCACACTCCTCCTCCTTCATAACAATATCTGCATCACCCCCTCATTTGAGAAGACAGTAATGCATTCATTAAGGATGTTGGCAACATCTTCCACCCCGATACAAAGGTTACATTTTTGATCTTTTCTGTGCCCTGCTGTTTGCTCAGTTGCCTCTTCCTCTAATGTTTTGATGCAACATCTTTGGGTCCATTGTTATTTTGCTTGTCCATGTTCTTTCTTTGCTCTTCACCGCTGCTCCCAAACGTTCACCACTGCTCCCAAACGCCTCCAGTGCAGTCAAAACACAAAATGTCAAAAGTGGGATTTGAACCCACGCCTCCAATGGAGACTGCGATCTAAACGCAGCGCCTTAGACCGCTCGGCCATCCTGACCGCCTGCCGGCTGTTATTAATGCTAAGGAAATTATTCATTCTTTGTGAAAGTATTTGTGAGATTGTGGAAATGTCTGGAAGAGGAAAGACCAGCGGGAAAGCTCGGGCCAAGGCCAAGTCTCACTCCTTCCGGGCTGGACTGCAGTTCCCGGTGGGCCGTGTTCACAGGCTCCTGAGAAAGGGTAACGATGCTGAGCGTGTGTGTGCCGGAGCCCCGGTCTATCTGGCTGCTGTGCTCGAGTATCTGACCGCTGAAATCCTCGAGCTGGCCGGTAACGCGGCCCGGGACAACAAGAAGACCCGCATCATCCCCAGACACCTGCAGCTGGCCGTCCGCAACGACGAGGAGCTCAACAAGCTGCTGGGAGGGGTGACTATCGCTCAGGGCGGGGTGCTGCCTCATATCCAGGCCGTGCTGCTGCCCAAGAAAACCAGCACTCAAGAGCTCCCAGAAAAAGTAAAGCGGCCAAAATGTCATCTAATAAACCAAAGGCTCTTTTCAGAGCCACCCACAGTCTCTGTGAAAGGACTGTTTACTGTCAGGAGGGAATCAGTGATGGAGTTATTGTAACAGTGGATTGACCTGTTTCACATCTGTCCAGGTGTGTTTTCAGTTCCCTCTCTGGATTTCGCTCTGTTTCTCTGCTCACACATCTCCCCCTCCAGTAAAGTGAAGAACTGAACTACAGGGTGTCAGAATCAACAATTTAATAAATCCCGCTGCCTTCGATTTGATAAATCCCGAGACCATCCCGGTACATTAACGGGAACTGGTTCGGAGCTGATGAATTAATTTAATAATGGAAGTGTCCGGGTGAATTCTCTGTTTTTCATTTGGAAGTTTGAATTGTGTTTTTTTTTTCTCTCCGGTGATCTGAGCGCCACTTCTCAATGAGAATCAGCTCCCAGAACAGAGTAAATGCAGGAAGAAAGAGGCTATTCTCGGGCTGTGTGTTTCTCTCCTAACCTGATCTGTTTAGACCGCACTGTTCCCAGAGGACGGAATCAGTGAGAGTTGTGCACACACAGGAGCTGAGTCCACTGCAGCGCTTTAATATGTGCCTTCTCCCCGGCCCTCCCTATTCTCCGGACACAACGTTGTTTGTTCCCCCGGCGGCGGGGTAGAGTCGGGGATTCTCTCCCCGCAGTGTCAGTGGCTGCAGCCCCGGGGAACTGGCGGTTTCAGTCAGAGTGACCGAGCTACCTTACAGGACTCTCCCCCTGAATTTGTGAACTGAGACTACACCGAACACATCCCCAGTTAGAGTGAGGGCCGGACATCCTTCTGTTTTATTACAGACAGTGGGGAAAGGGCTGGGTGGAGGGGATCTCAGCGAGTCACCAGGGATCCTGGATTTACTCCAAATCATTTCCATGTGGAATCTGCAGGCGGGGCCGGGACAGGGATCATTTGATCAGGGGATCAGCTCTTTCCTGAGAGATGTGGGTGGCTCTGAGAAGAGCCTTTGTGTTCAGATGTTTACATGTTTCCCGCGCTCTTTCACTTCTTTCCAGACCCTGCTTTCTGAGCCTTCGCTGCTTTCGGCTTGACCTTGCTCTTCCATGTCTGCACTTTCTTCAGCGCCTTTCCGCCCGCCGCACTCTTGCCTTTTTTGACCTTCTTCGCAGGAGACTTTTTCTGTAGCGCTGCTTTCTTCACCGCCTTATTTGGCGTTGCCGCCGCCTTGCTGCTCGTTTTCTTGGCTGTTATTTTCTTTGTTGTCACTTTCTTGGCTGCTGGTTTCTTCACCAATGATTTCTTGTCTGCTGGTTTCTAACGAAGGATTTATTGTCTGCTGGTTTCTTCACTAAAGATTTCTTGTCTACTGGTGTCTTCACTAAAGATTTCTTAGCTGCTGGTGTCTTCACTAAAGATTTCTTGTCTGCTGGTTTCTTCATGAAAGATTTCTTGTCTGCTAGTTTCTTCATGAAAGATTTCTTGTCTGCTGGTTTCTTCACTAAAGATTTCTTATCTGCTGGTTTCTTCACTAAAGATTTCTTGGCTGCTGGTGTCTTCGCTAAAGATTTCTTGGTTGCTGGTTTCTTCACTAAAGATTTCTTGTCTGCTGGTTTCTACACTAAAGATTTCTTGTCTGCTGGTTTCTTCACCTTCTTTCCCACTTTTCCCTGGGTTTTCCTTCTTGCTGATTTTGAAGGAGCCAGAGGCTCCCTGTCCCTTGCTCTGCATCAGGGAGCCTTTGTTCACATTCCTCTTGATACTTTGCTTGATCTGGGTCCTGAGCTTCTCCACATCGACACCGCTGCTACCCAGAGCCTTCTTTATGGCGGCCAGGGACATCCCCTTGTGATCGCTGAAAGCCGGCACAGTCTTGAGGATCTGTTCGCCCAACGGGAGACCGGCTGGCTTGTTCCGGGGAGCCGCCTTCTTCTTCTTGGGGGTCTTGACTTGGGCGGCGGCGGCGGCTGGAGGAGCCGTTTGGGCGGCTGCAGTATCGGTCATGTCCGGGACTCTGCACAAATTCTCACTGTCAATGTGAACTGGGTCAGAAATGAAGCCGCTGATGGTGGCACAGAGCAACTTAAAGGCAGAGAGAGGACGGGGCGGAGACAAGCTGCTGTCAGCTCCCGGCTCCTGCTGTCTCTCTGTGTTTCTCTCTCCTCACAAACTCTCCAATTCCATTGAAATTCAGAGACTCCACACTTCCAGACTAGATCTTTCCTGTCTCTGATTCCAGTATGTTTGCTGTTGAAAAGCTTTCACTCGGATTGAGGACTCCATTTTCCATTTCACCTGGTTTTATTGCTGCACTGACCGCCCTCTCTCACCCCTAGCTGACATGTTCTCCACTTTTCAACTGAAATCTTGAAATCAAAAAAAAATGATCCCGAATTCCCACTTTGGGGCTGAGCAGGGAGCAGGGCGGTTCTTTGACTGGAAAATCATTTGATTTTACACAAGAATGACTCTGAAATCCGGCGATGAGAGCGGACCCACAAACACAGTAGCTTCAGACTAACCCGCCCTCCCCTTTAATACAATCTCTCTTCCACAATATTCACATCTGCATATTCACAGGACAAACTGTTCCCTGAATGTAGAGTTCCCAGGCCAGGTTTTCCCCTCCGCTCAGTCTGTGCTGCGGATTCTCGGGGGTGAGTTGTATTTTCTCAGCTCAGCCAGTGTTAAACAGTCTGGGGCCGGCGCTCCGAATATTGTCTGTTCACCAGAGTCCGCTACAAGAGCCAATCACAGTTGTGACTTTTTTTATTCGTTCATGGGATTTGGGTGTGAGTCCAGAACCATGGATCATAATCTAAGGATACGGGGTAAACCTTTCAGGTTGTCCTTTCTCTCTCTGCCCCTCTCTCTCTGCCGACACCCACCCCCGGTCTCCTCTCTCCCTCTTACTCTCCTCTCTCTCTCTCCCTCTCTCTGACAGTTGCAGAGAGCGAAAACTCTCAGCTTTATGGTTAGTCTTTTTTTAAAAATCGCAGCCGTCAGTTTCACAGCTGACAGGTGCTTTGAGCAGAGACAGCACTTCCGAAACTCGGACAAGCTCGGGTTTTTCTGGAGGGCCTTTAAATGAAATCAGAACTGCCGGAAAGCTCCGAACTTGTCCGAGATTCTGAAACGTTGTCTCTGCTCGAAGGACCTGTCAGCTGTGAAACTGACGGCTGCGATTTGATTGAAAGTCAGACTGGTCTGGAAGAAGAAGCCAATGGGAAATTTCTCATCCCTGAAATTAACAGTCACAGACCGAACTGTTTTCACGTGGATACTGGTGTCCATGCACAGACATGTTGCCAACCCCTGTTCTTCACACAGACTTACCAATCACACACTGATCAACGCCAACAAATAATTTGACTTTTTTATTGAAGACTGACAATACTATATACAATTTACAGGAGAGTATTACAGGCACATCTTACCGGGGATCATCCCATCTCCTACTCTGTCACATACTGTATGACATCACTTCCTGAAGTGATGATGCACACACGAGTTACCAATTCCTTGAAACAAAGAGTAGGCATAAATGGGTCATTTTCTCATTGGCAGGATGTGACTGGTGGAGTGCCACAAGGATCAGTGCTTGGGGTTCAATTATTTACTATCTATATTAATGACATGGAGGAGGGGGCAGAGTGTAATATATCCAAATTTGCTGATGATACAAAAATAGGTAGGGCATGTTGTCATGAAGACATAAGGAATCTCCAAGGGGATATAGATTGGTTGAGTGAGTGGGCAAAAATTGGCAGATGGAGTTTAATGTAGGAAAGTGTGAGGTCATACACTTTGGTAGGAAGAATCAAAATGCAGACTATTATATAAATAGACAGAGACTCCAAAAAAGAGGGATCTGGGTGTTCTTGTGATTGAAACACAAAAAGTTAGCATGCAGATGCAGCAAGTAATTAAGAGGGCAAATGGAATTTTGGCCTTTATTGCTAGGGGGTTGGAGTTTAAAAATAGGGAAGTCTTGTTAAAGCTGTACAGGGTGTTGGTGAGGCCACACCTGGAGTGCTGTGTACAGTTTTGGTCCCCGTATTTAAGAAAGGATATATTGGCATTGGATACAGTCAAAAGAGATTCACTCGGCTGATTCCTGGGAGAAAGGGGTTGACTTATCAAGAATGGCTAACAAGTTAGGCCTTTAGACATTCAAGTTTAGAAGAATAAGGGTGATCTTATTGAAATGTATAAGATTCTGAGGGGGCTTGACAGGGTAGATGTTTCCACTAGTGGGGGAATCTCAAACTAGGTGACATAGTTACAGAATAAGGGGACAGTCATTAAAAACTGAGATGCAAAGGAATTTCTTCTCTCAGAGGGTAGTGAATGTCTGGAATTCTCTACCCAGAGAGTTGTGGAGGCTAAATCACTGAAAGCATTTAAAGAGGAGGTAGATAGATTTTTGAAATATTGGGGAGTTGAGGGCTATGAGGAGCTGGCACGAAAGAGGAGTTGAGGTCTGGGGCAAATCATCCCTGATCTTATTAAATGGTGGGGCAGGCTTTGGGGACTGAATGGCCTACTCCTACTCCTATTTCTTATGTTCTTATAAGGGGGCTACAAAGAGATGTAGATCGGTTAAGTGAGTGGGCAACAACCTGGCAAATGGAGTATAATGTGGGAAAGTGTGAAATTGTCCACTTTGGCGGGAAGAATAAAAAAGAAGCATATTATCTAAATGGTGAGAGATTGCAGAGCCCTGAGATGCAGAGGGATCTGGGTGTCCTAGTGTATGAATCGCACAAGGTTAGTATGCAGGTACAGCACGTAATTAGGAAAGCTAATAGAATGCTCGTGTTTATCGCGAGGGGAATTGAATACAAAAGTAGGGAGGTTATGCTTCAGCTATACAGGGCATTGGTAAGACCACATCTGGAGTACTGTCTGCAGAACTGGTCTCCTTATTTAAGGAAGGATGTGAATGCATTGGAGGCAGTTCAGAGAAGGTTTACTGGACAAATACTTGGAATGGTGGGCTGTCTTACAAGGAAAAATTGGACAGGCTTGGCTTGTATCCACCAGATTTTAGAAGAGTAAGAGGCAACTTGATTGAAACACATAAGATCCTGAGGGTCTTGACAGGGTAGATGTAGAAAGGATGTTTCCTCTTGTGGGAGAATCTAAAATTAGGGGTCACTGTTTAAAAATATGGGGTCGCCCATTTAAGACAGAGATGAGGAGAATTTTTTTCTCTTAGAGGGTGGTGAGTCTTTGCAGTTCTCTTCCTCAAAACGCAGTGGAAGCAGAGTCTTTGAATATTTTTAAGGCAGATGTAGATAGATTCTTGATAAGCAAGGGGGTGGTCAGGGGTAGCTGGAAATGTGGGTCATCAGTTCAGCTATGAAATTATTGAATGGCGGAGCAGGCTGGAAGGGCCGAGTGGCCTACTCCTGCTCCTAATTCATATGTTCGTATGCTTGTATGTTTGTATAAAGCCCAAGATGCCATATATTTTACTACTACTCTCTCAATATGCCCTGCTACCTGCAAAGATCGATGCACATGCATCCCCAGGTCCCTCTGTCCCTGAACACTCTTTAGAACTGTGCCATTAAGGATACATTGCCTCTCCCTATTACTTCTGTCAAAATGCATCACCTCACACTTAACAGTATTAAATTCCATCCGTCACCTCTCTGCTCATTCTGCTAGCCTATCTGTGTCCTATTGCAGGCGGTTCATATCATCCTCACTGTTTGCCTCACCTCCAAGTTTGGTATCGTCAGCAAATTTTGAGATTCTGTTCCGTATTCCAAGATCCACATATTTTATACATAGCAAGAAAAGCAGTGATCCCAGCACTGACCCTCGGGGAACACCACTGTCGACCATCCCCTAGTCTGAAAAGAAACCATTTACTACAACTTGCTTGTTTCTGCCCTTAATCCAATTTTTTAACCAATTGGACACTGACCCTCCTATTCCATGAGCCTCAATTTTGTTAACCAGCCTTTTATGTGATACCTTATCAAATGCTTTCGTAAAATCCATAGAAACAACATCCACTGCATTTCCTTCATCAAACTTCTCTGCTCCTTCATCAAAAAATTCAATTAGATTAGTGAAGCATGATCTGCCTTTTACAAATCCATGCTGGATATCCTTAATTAACTCAAACCTCTCTAAATGTCCATTGATATTTTCCCTGATTATCATTTCTGAAACCTTACCCAGCATTGATGTTAAATTAACTGGCATGGAGTTGTTTGGACTGTCCTTACACCCTTTCTTGAATAAGGGTGTCATTTGCCACTCTCCAATCCCCTTATCCAGGGAAGATTGGAAGATTATGGCAAGCCCTTCCTGGAGGAGTCTGGACATGCAAGGACTCAACTACCAGCAAGCGTATAAAGCAAGACCCAGGCTCAGGGCCTTCAGTTACCCCTGGAGGGGAGTCGGAGAGGCAGCGGATCCTGTGTGGAACCACAGTTCAGGAAAGATGAGAAGGTCATTGTGAGGGGACAGAGGAGATTAAGTTCAAGGTTTCCCAGCTTATAAGCAAGTGCAGAGACAAGGAACGGTGCTGGGGCAAATAATAGGAAGCTGTGATCGGTTGGAAGGCAGGAGTGATTAAATGACAGAAGAGATGATGGTGCAAGGCAAAAGTCAGGGAAACAACAAGTAACATTTGGCCGGCACTGATACCAGGAGTGGGGTTTGAACACACACAGACATATATTCATTGGATTTTAAGTCCAACACCTTAACCACTCAGCCCTCCTGGTTCATTGACCTGTTGCTGAAAATGAAATTTAATGTGATCCGGGTGACATCTGGCCTTTTACAATATACAATTATGACTCCTCTCCCATGCTAAATTGGAACCTTCATTACTTATGAACCTCAATTGGATCACCCCTCAGTCTAGGTTTCTCTAAGGTGTAGGGTCCCAACTCTTTTAGTCTAACTTGATAACGAAGATGTCTTACACTGGGAATTAGTTTAATGTCTCTCCTCTGTACCCTGTCAAAAGCCTCAATATCACCCATCATGTGAGGAGACCAAGACTGGATACAATATTCCAAGTGAGGCCTGACCAAGGTTTCATAAAAGGACAAATTCGGGACATCTCAGATACTGAAGGAGTCCGTGTCCAGAAGCAGCAAGACCTGGACAACATTCAGGCTCGGCCTGCTAAGTGGCAAGTAACATTCACACCACATAAGTACCAGGCAATGACCATCTCCAGCAAGAGAGAATGTAACCATCTCCCTTTGACGTTCAACAGCATTACAATCGCTGAATCCACCCCCCCCCCCCCACCATCAACATCCTGGGGGTAACCATAGACACAAGCTTAACTGGACCATTCATATAAATCATGTGGCAGCAAAGGTAAAACAGACAGTGAGAATTCTGCAATGAATAATTCAGCTCTCGGCACGAGGTGAAATGCTCATTAGGAGAGCTGGAAAAATGGACTGGTCAGGTGTGCAGAAAAGTGGCAAATGGAATTCAACTTGGAGAAGTGTGAGGTGATGCCTTTGGTGAGGTCAAACACGGCAAAGGAATACACAATTAATGGGAGAATACTGAGAGGTGTAGAGGAAGTGAGGGACCTTGAAGTGAATGTCCACAGATCCCTGAAAGTAGCAGGACAGGTTGATAAGTTGGTTGAGAAGGCTTATGGAATCCTTTCCTTCATTAGCCGAGGTATAGAATATCAGAGCAGGGAGGTTATGCTGGAACTGTATCAATCATTAGTTAGGCCACAACTTCAGTTCTGTGTGCAGTTCTGGTCACCTCATTACAGAAAGGATGTAATTGCACTAGAGAGGTTACAGAGGAGATTTACGAGGATGTTGCCAGCTCTGGAAAAATGCAGCTATGAGGAAAGATTGGATCGGCTGGGGTTGAATAGAGGAGGCTGAGGGGAGATTTGATTGAAATGTATAAAATTGTGAGGGGTCTGGATAGAGTGGATGGGAAGGGTCTATTTACCTTAAAAGGGAGGTCAATGACTAAGGGGCATAGATTTAAAGTGATTCGTTGAACGATTAGAGGGGAGATGAGGAAACGTTTTTTCACCCAGAGGGTGCGAGGTGTCTGAAACTCACTGCCTCTAAGGGTAGTTGAGGCAGAAACCCTCAACTCATTAAAGAGGAGTCTGGATGTGCACCTCAAGTACCTGAACCTGCAGGGCTACGGTCCAAATGCTGGACCATGGGATTCCGCTGGGTTGCCCGATTTTTGGCCTTCCTGTGCTGTAAACTTTCTATGTTCAATGATTCTATGCAGACACAATGGGCCGAATAGCCTCCTTCTGCACTGTAATAATTTTGTGATTTTTGCTTCTCCAAAACTTGTCCACTATCTACAAGGCACAAGCCAGGATGAGTGTAGCTCCAACAATACTCTAGAAACTCGACACTGTTCAGGACAAAGCAGCTGCCTTGATTGTCACCCCATTCACCACCTTAAACATTCACTCCCTTCACCACTGACGCACAGTGGCAGTAGTGTGTACCATCTACCAGATGCACTGCTGCAACTCACCAAGGCTCCTTCAAAAACACCTTCCAAACCGAAGACCTCCACCACCTTGAAGGACAAGGGCTGCAGATGCATGGAACCACCACCATGTGCAAGTTCCCCTTCAAGTCACACACCATCTGATCTGCAACAATATCGCTGTTCATTCACTGATGTTGGGTCAAAATCCTGGATCTCCCTTCCTAACAGCACTGTGGGTGTACCTACACCACATGGAGTGCAGCAATTCAAGAAGGCAGCTCACCGCCACCTTGTCAAGGACAGTTAGGGATGGGTAACAAATTCTGGCCTTGCCAGTGTCGCTCACATCCCATGAAAGAATATGCCCCATCTTATATGCAATTATCCTCTGAATGCAGCCCAACCCCCTATTTGCTCCAGCTATCACTTCACAGCATTGTTGCTGTACCTTTAGAGATCTGTGCACTACAACATCCAGATCTCTGCTCAAAATTATTTTCTTTCTCCACCTGCTTTAATGTTTTTCCCTGAAGGGTGTATGAATGTTGAGCATTCGCCCTGTCCACATGAATAACACTGCACTTACCCAAATTAAACATCATTTACCAGTCATGAACCCAATCTCCCAACACATTAAGATCAGCCTGAAACAGTCAAGCATCGTCGACAGTCTGAACACTCGCACAGATCTTCAAATCATCTGTAAATTTACAGATGGTGCCCCCTACACCTACGTCCAGATCATTAATAAAAATAATAAAGAGCAACAGACCCAACACCGATCCCTGTGGGACACCACTGGTAACTGGTCTCCAAACAGATCCAGATCCATCTGTAACTACTTTCTGCCTACGTCGTGCCAGTCAGTTCCCAATCCAGATCAATATATTACCACTGATACCAGGGACTTTAATCTTATAGAGAAGCCTCTTGTGTGGAACCTTATCAAAATCTTTTGGCTGAGATCCGCTAATTGAGCACAGGCCGGGGATGAGGCCTAGGCCTGTCCTGCTCTGTGTGTGGGTCTCAGGAAGGCACAAGGTGAGATCAGCTCACTGAGCACAGGCCCTTCCTGCTCTATATAGTGCTCAGTACCTCACCAAATGAGAATATCTAACACACCACAGGCCAGGGAGCCTCGGCCCATCCTCCCCTGATTGTGGTTCAGTGCCAACCAGGTCAGATCAGCTAATTCAGCACAGGCTGGAGATGGAAGCTGGATCTTTCTTGCTTTGGGGGCTCCGTACCATACCAGGTGTGATGAAGTAAAATACCACAGGCCGGGGATGGAGCCTGGGATTTTCCTGTTCTGTGTGGGGCTCTGTACAACACCGTGTGAGATGAACTATCATCCCTCAGGCTGAGGAAGGAGCCTGGGCCCATTCTGTTCTGTGTGGCTCCTACAACATTGGGTGGGTTCAGTTAACTCAACACAGGCCATGAATACAACCAGGCCCTTTCCTGCTCCATGTGGCTCAGTATCACACCAGGTGACATCAGCTAACACAGCCCAGGTGGGGCTGGGGCTGGAGCCTGGGCCTGTCCTGCTCTGTGGGCTCAGTAACACAGCCCGTAAGATGAACTTTTTTCAAAAGACTTCAGTGTATTTAACTCTGTGTCCAACACTGTGAGGCAGCTTTCTGTGTTTATAAAGAGTGTAATTTATTGACTGGTCTCTTGGATCTTGGAGCAAACAGGGTGACAGACAGAGGTCTGTGTGCAGAGGGTTTGGGGGTGAGCTCTGATTCCTAACCCTTTCTGTATTGTGAGGAATAAAGAATGAATGAGAGAGAGAGAATGTGGGAGAAGGGATGATAGAAGAATTTGTCCGTGAACCTGATTAAAAGTGGCTCAAACGCAAAATAATATGAAGATATCAAGAGCAGAACATTAACATAATCTGAGTTCCGCGATCTGGTCGGGTCCCATTCCCCTGAAGTGAGGAATGAACGGGTGGGGAAATTCCGCCTGGAGTTATATTTGTCTCCAATGAAGATGAGCTCACAGTGAGGATGGAATAGCTCAGTTGGGAGAACACTAGATTGAAGAACCAGGACACAATCCCTGGTTTCATCAGTTTTAATTTGGTGTCTCCTTCATTTTAAGTAGAGAGAATCAGAGGGGAGATTTTCCACTCTTGACCCCATGGGCTGAATTTTAAACTAACGGTGCGGCTCTCGGCAGAGGCACCGGAAGCAGGTGTCGTCACCACACGAGTGAAATGTGGCCGACCGACTCCGATCACGGAGCAGCCGACAAATTAATGAAGGGGAGGCGTGGGGCTCATGTAAACAAGGACCAGAGGCAGGGAACGAGGTGCCGATGGCACCGACATCTGACACAACGGCAGGTGCTGGTACCATATTTAAAGGGCTGCCAGCCCTGAATTCACTGCTGCCTGGTTTAAAGGAGTGTCTTCCTGAGAGCCCTCTGCTGTCCCAGGACCAGTTCTGCTGCCTCTGATGCCCCAGGACCCATTCTGCTGCCTCTGTTGCCTGATGGGTAAGAAACTGAAAGCGAGCCTGCAGTGACCATGGTGCCACGGTTTAGCGATGCCACCCTGCAGGTTCTCCTCCAGGAGACAAGAGAAAGGTACAAGATCCACTTCCCCAGGGATGGGAGGTGGAGACCTGTCCACCTGACCAAGCAAAGCTGGCTGGAGATAGTAACTGAGGTCAGCAGCCATGGGTTCACCCCCAGGACATGGATACAGTGCAGGAAGTGGGTCAATGACCTGATCCAGGTTGCTCAGGCGACAACTCAAAGCACTTTGGACCCTTTGGACATTGCATGTGTCAGAGTGAGAGGGAACGTTTAGTGGAAAGGGAGTGACCACCCAGTCATGTGTATTGGGGAAGGGCAGCAGGAGAGGCACACGTCAGTCATTATATAACCTCACACAGTCCCTCGAGAGGGGCCGCATGCAGGAGGCATATGTGTGTCCACATCATGGACTGCAGGACTATCACCATCAGAGATGTTGGGCTTGTCCCCGCTGGGAGACTAACTTTGTTCATCATTGTGTCTGCAGGAGAAGACATCCCACAATTGGAAAGAGTGTGTCAAGACTGGCGGTGGAGTGCCTTATCTCCGTGTCCTCATCCCGATGGAGGAGGAGGCCATGGAACAGGCCGGGCAGCAAAGCAGCTGCTCCTTAGCTGATGGAGAGACAGGGGCATCTACCCAAGAGAGTGAGTGAACATCTCCTGGGGCACAAGGGAGCATCCGCTGCAAAGGAGCCACACTGCTCATCTGTTCACCACTGCATCAATGGAGCTGCACAGTAGGGGTGGTTGGAATGTCACGATGGGCAGACCGTAACCCTTCAATGTCCCTGTTTTCTCATGAAGGCCCGGATGAACGACAAAAGCAAAGAGCTGGAGAGACTGGGAGACAGCCGGACACGTCTGAGGAGTAGGAGGGAGCCTCAGATGGTGCACCATCACATCATTCCCCTGCACCCTCCACCAGAACAGAAACGCTCACGCAAACTGATGAGCACATCACAGACAGGCCCGGGCAGCTGACGGAGGCTGTGACAGCCGAGGCCACTGACAGTTGGTGGTCTGTGGGAGGCCAGGCCCACACTGAGCCCCAGGCTGATGACATGCCTCTGGTGTCACCAGCAACACGGGAAATACCGCAGCTGCAGCGAGAGGTCAGGTAACATCTGGCAGAGTTGCCAGAGGCTATGTGTACCCAAACAAGGATGGTGGAGGAGTCCATCCAGGCCTTGGGTGCTGCATTGTCTCTGATGGGGGTGTGTCTGGCTTCCTCCATTGTGAGATTGGTGACTCTCATGGAGAGCCAGATCCAGCCAATCAATCAGTGGCTGCCGGAGATGTGTGCAGACCTGCACTCCATCGCTTTGTCCATGAGCTCCATCCAGCGGTGACAAGGTGAGAGGGGGGACGAGGCACCTGAACTCTTCACCAGGTCCACGTCCCTCTCAGGTCAGCAGCGAGTTACAAGTGTGTCTTATAAGGGGGAGGAGCAGCTGGCTGCTACATCTGGGGTCTCCTCTCAGGGTGCTCCTGGTGTGGACAGTAGCTCCAAAGCCCCTCTGCGAGTGACACAAGTGATGCCAGTGCCTGCCTCCATCACCCTCGATGACAGAGGGGGGTCCCTGTACCTGTGCAGGAGGCCCTCAGTGTGCCGGGGCCCTCCAGGCCTCAGGCAGCAAGAGGACGGCCACCAATGTCATCCCAAGCCATGGGGCAGCAAGGTCAGCAGCCTGTCTCCACCTCAGCTGACAGAGCAGGGGGAGCACCACGTAGGAGCACCCGGAAAAGATTTAAGAAGAGCACCTAGATTCACTTAGGGTTCACGGTGAATGTACATTCCAGATGGATAGGGTTGCTTTTGTTGTCACACGGAAGAAAGAAATGATGTTCTCTCACTATGTCTCCTTCCTATTGTTGATGCCCTTTGGGACTTCATTTAAAACCTTCCTCCCAAGGGGCTGGAAGTGAGGGACCAAGCCCTGAGTTCACAAAGCTTTGGCCTTGTCACTGTGCGATGTGTACCTGGACGCTGCAGAACAGAAGGAAGGAGGTGACAACAGGGCTGTTTAAAGCTAAGACTTTATTGCCTTGGTTCCAGAAGGTGGTAAGGCTCAAAGGCAACTTGAATGTATAAGGGTATCTCATGTCTCCCTTGTGTGTATCTCATGGCCCCTACCCTGCTGTGCCTGAGGTTCTTCATCTGGCACTGCTTGGGCAGCATCCTCCTCCACATCCTCATCATCAGAGGAGACATCACACTCCACGATATCCTCACTAGTCAACACCTCACCCCTCTGTAATGCCAGATTGTGCTGTGCACAGCAAACCACCACGATATGCGAGACCCTCGCCGGGACATACTGAAGGGCTCCACTGGATCGATCTAGGCACCTGAATCTCATCTTCAGGAGACCAATGGCCTCCTTGATGGTCGCTCGGGTTGACCCGCAGCAGGTGTTGTACCTCTCCTCTGCATCCGTGCGTGGGTTCCTTACAGACGTCAGTAGTCATGTCCTCAGTGGGTAGCCCTTGTCTCCAAGGATCCATCTCTGAAAGCGGATGGGGCCGCGGAAAGGTTCTGGCACCTGGGAGTGCCTTGGTATGCCGGCGTTGTGGCTGCTTCCCGGGATTTGTGCACACACCTATGGGATCCATTTGCAGTGGTCGCAGACCAATTGCACACTGAGCAAGTGAAAGCCCTTCCTGTTGAAGGCTGCTGGCTGGTCTGCAGGAGCCATGATGGTCACATGGGTGCAGTCAATGACACCCTACACCTGGTGGAATCCAGCGATGTCCCCGAATCCTATCGCTCTCTCAGCTTGACTGTTTGGATCAATGTGCACATAGTCACCGGCCCTCCTGAACAGGACATTGGTGACCTCCTTGATGCACTGATTCACTACAGACTGTGAGATTCCACACATATCTCCAGTGGATCCCCGCAATGATCTGGTGGTGAAGAAGTTCAGTGGCACGGTGACCTTCAGTGACACTGGCATCAGGTGCCCACCAAGTCGCATGGGGCAC